>NW_017731541.1:2044835-2140980 GCF_001890085.2 Hipposideros armiger | reverse complement strand
AACAATTGGAACAGCGGGATTTTAATTTCTTACATGGACCCAATTGATATAAAGAGCTGAGTGCGGAGATCTGTGGTAACTGGCCCATATTTGTAATTTAATTCATGGCGGGTATTTATAATTTAATTCAATTCTGCTTTGAGAGGAGATTTTTAGCTGTTAATAAAAGATGTTTTCTTTATTATATTTATAAAGAGGTCAGGATCAATTCTCAGAGGCTCCCTCAGCTGGGTGTCCTACCCTCCAATATCTAGGCTGTTGGCCTTTCACTCTTCTGTGATGCCTCCTCTGTATGCTGATGGGATGCTAATTTCAGTGAGGATTCTCCACCACTATTCACAGGCTTTGTATAAGACGGAGGCATAGAAATGTTAATGTGAGATACTTGCTTGTCTTCCATTAAGACAGGTGAAAAAGTGCACGTGGAAACAATGAACTGACAAAAATAGAACTTCCTGTTTAAAGAGCTTTTCGTTCATTAGTTTCATTCACTTCATGGTTTGTGCTCATCATTGAAGATATTCTCCTCTGTGCGTGTTTATTAAGCGACAAGGTTACCTTTTTTATTCACGTGAGAGATTCCTTATGCCGGTACATATAACTTTTTTCCTGTAGATGTTTTATAAAAAGCTAGGACATGGTGATTCATGGTGACAAATCTCTTCAATTGGAGGAAGTCTTCATCACAAAAGGAATAGCCAAGAAAAGTGATGCATCTTGATTTTAGGAGGCAAAACGCATGACAGGTAAGGCCCCAGTGGAGAGTTATCTAGACTTTGAAGTTACGGTGGTGTTTTCTCTCTGGGTTAATGCGTGGCCTGGGCAAAGTGAAGACATAAAAAAAAGGAGTGGATGGGGAAATTCAATGGCTTGATCTGCTCCCAGAAACTCCCAAAGATGAATCCAAATTCATCTTTGGATTCATTCCAAAGATGAATGAATCAGAAGATGGCTAGAGCGACCCAAATACTGTATATTCAGAATGAATTAATTGCACTTATGCACTAGGGAGCTAATGTAAGACAAATTTGCCACCCAATAATAGCCTCTATATTTTGTGTACACATGAAAAATATGGATTATTATACTTTTGTCTTTTTTAATCAGAAAAAAGTAAACAAATGGTGTTCTCACATCTTGAGTGTGAATAGAGTAAGATTTGAGGGACATCTATGATATTTGTTGAACTTCAGTATTGCATCTCTTGATATGTCAATATTTTGGGTCTTTTCTTCAAAAATAACTCTAATTCAAGAATGAGCATAGAAAGGACAACACTCAAGGGAAAATGAGAGAAAAATTACTCCTTTCTGGGATTGCCTTCACAGAATTGAAAAGCTAGTAAATGACAGTCACTGGATAGAAGGAAGGAGATAGCATTTAATGACTCAACATAACTGTGATCTTACATTTCATACTTTAGTTACTGTTTTATGTAAGGTTTGATTGTGAACATATTCCAATATTGTTAATTTGTAATATAATTTCAATGATTGCATAATATTAATTATGTAAACACAACTAAATGTAATTTTCCACGCATTCAGAACATTTAGTCTAATAAAAATATAGGATGTCATGTTCTAAAAAACTTTCTTATCAATACAGAGGGTGACAATAAATATATACATATGACTTGTGTTCATCCTTTGTTATCAGTATATATTATTACAATTTTAATAGTTTTTTCCTTTCTTAAAATGTGTCATATACATTTTTTTTGTCTTTTTATAGTCTAAAGACTATATTTGTCTTTATCTCTTATTATGTTCTTAGCAAAAAATAAACTTTCTAAATAAAAGGATAAAAACATATTAAAGCTCTTGAAATATATGTTTAAATTACTTTCTCCAACGGATATGCCAATTTAATCTTTTTACCTGTTTTAAGGCACAGCACTTAAGTGGTTGACTTCAGTAACCATTCCAAGTGCCCTGGAGAACCAGATTCTCATGTTTTGGATGTTCTGTCAAGATGAGTCAGGTCACTTATTCGTTGTGCTCACATTTTCTATATTAGTATTTCTTGTCTTGTCAGGTCATTCTATTAGTTACTGATGGAAGTATTAAAATCTCCCAAAATGATTGTGAATATAGACTTCCCTTTTCATTCTGTTAAGTTTTGCTTTATTTACTTTAAGGCCATATTACTATATATGTAAAGATTTAGAATTATAATATATTTGGGGTTATATTGATCCTCGCATCATTTTGAACATCTCTATTTAAATCTAGAAATGCTTTCTGCTTTAAAGTCTACTTTGGGTGCTGGTATTGCTCTACCAGTTTATTTTGTTTTGGGTTTGCATGTTTTCATTTTTCATCTTTTTAATTTTAAGCTTTCTGTTTTCTTATATTTAAGATGTGTCTCCTATAAAAACTACATTATATACGTTCCAATAAAACAATAATTTTAATTAGAATTTTTAGTCCATTAATATTTAATGAAACTACTGGTGAATTTTAATGTATAATCTTATTTTTTTAAAACATTTTCTCTATTCCTTTTCTTTATTTTGTATTCTTTTTTTCAAGGGGAGGTGTTGTTAAACAGGCTAAGTTAGCTACACTAAGAAACACAATTATCTTAATTCAATCATGTATGGAGAGGATTTGAAGCTGGCATTCAGGCAGCACAAAGGTCAGGCTACTTCACCTTCTACTTAGAATATAAGCCTGGGTATTTGCCAAGGAGTGTATTCCATGACAAGATCTGAATTAATATGAGTTTACTAATGTCACAGGTTTAGAAGACTGAAATACAAAAGCAGCTATATTCCTATATATCAGCCATGACAAGTGAAACCACATTAATTTCAACAGCACCGGAAAATGAAGTAGGAGAGAGGCAATTGCATCCTAACACTGAGTGCAGAGCTTAAGGGTTGAAACATTTCTCTTAGGTTTTCCTGATCGTCCCTCTGGTTCAGGCATGTCCACTGAAGAGGGGTTTTCTTCCAGCCCCGCTCTGCCCATGTCTCTCATCGACAACCAGGTAAAGAGCTGTGAGATGGTGATGCGTGCTGACTCCCTTTATGTCAGGACATCCAAAGTTCAAACCTTGTGCCCAACCACACACAGCTTTTAAGGATGTGTTAAAATTATAACTTGATGCTACTTTATTTTTACTGAGATATAATTGCCATTGTGTAAGTTTAGGGGCTGATTTGATACACTTCCATATTGCCACCTGATTATCACAGTAGAGTGGTAACTCACAGCTTCATCATGTTACATAAGTGTAATTTCTTTTTGGGGGTGAGAACGTTTAAGATCTACTCACTTAGCAACTTTTAAATCTTTCTGAATTTTGTCTCAAAGCACTTATCCAGGGAAAACTTAAGGCTGCCAGAAGAATCTGCTATTTGTTCTGCCAGCACCTGGAGATCAAGCCCCTGTCCCCAGGCTCTGTGAGAGGGAAGGAGCCTAATTCAGTGAGTGCCACCCAGCAAACCCACATGAGTGTCACATGGACCGACTTCCTTCTTCCCACCTTCTGTAATTCTTCACCTCCCTGATTCCACTGAGTCTCTGCTCATGACTCCATCTTTCCCCCTCTCTTTAAAAAGCCGAGTCACCTCTGTACAAATTGAAATTGAGTTCAGTTCATGCTGAAGTCTTTTCTCTATCATGATAGTTATTACTGATTAAAATCAGTCCATACCACTTTCACTAGGGTCTGCCTTTGTTTATCTTTGACAGGAGCCACCCTCTTTGCGGCTTTCTCTATCTCTGAGCTCAGACTCAAAGTCTATCATATCACATGGGTTTGTGTGTGTGTGTGTGTGTGTGTGTGTGTGTGTGCTGAATTTAAATACAGTGCTCCCCTTTTTGTGGCATTCTCCTATATTCCAACACAAATATCCTTCACCGTCCACTCAGTGACCTTACCAGAGGACTTCCAATAAATTGAACGTGTCAACAGTACAGCTGAGACATGGGCAGTCTGAGCTCCGAGTGTCCAACTGAGCACCAAAGAATAAGCACGTGTGAGTGAGGCTGAAGCTTTGAATTGCAGCCCGTTCTCAGTCCTCCTAACAACTTCCGATAGTGCGAGCTGAAAGTCATCTTTGCACCTATGTAATATCTTTTCATTTTCTAACCAGTACAAAAAAGTGAAGTGTTATACTTCCTGAACATAAAAGAAAATGACTCTTGTTTTATTTCCAGATTCAGCTTTCTGAGCCAATGCAGACGAGCTCTGTGTTGCTGCATATTTACTGAGAACCTAAATCTCAGACTTGCGTTTCTCACATGCGAGTGGCACTCACAAGTGCAGTGGTTGATGAGGTAAAATGCCACCTCCAGTCACTTGCAAATATAAAGCAAGATGCTTTCTGGGAAGTCAAGTGGAATGCTTTCCTCACTGATGTGATCACTCAGGTTGGAAATATAAAGTTAATAAAAGCACAGTGGAGGGTTGTCTGCCATGCCCTTTGTTTTATTTGATCAGAGTGGAGCCTAGCTTTCGCAGTTACAGTAACTTATGGTGCTGTTTCCATTATAAATTCCAATTTACATGAGTTTATATCGTAGCTCTGAGAGTTCAAGATGGGCTCCAATTTTCAAAGCAGCGTCAGCCCAGAAGCAAGATTTAAAATGGCATGTTGCTGTTATAAAATTCAAAGAAGGAAAAAAATGAAATAAAAGTTTTCTCAACTCTATGCCTTTTTCCTGATAAAATATATACCTATAACTGAAAATATGTGCTGGCATATTAAATGCGGTATTGCGAGTCATTCGTGGGTGCTGTGTGCTGCAGGGCTCTTGAGTAAGATGTGAAAACAATAGCTTGTCTAATAATAAAACTTAGAGTAACCTAAAAACTGTCAGTAACAAAATTCTTACTTCCTTCTCAATTTAATAGCGTGACAAATTTGGATAAGGTAAACTAGGATAAGGAGACATAATTTTAAGTAGTGTATTGTAAAAGTTCTTGAAATCTATATCTAGCTATTAAAGACAAATAATATTAACACATTCCTAGAGTAAAATACTAAGCTTTAATAGAGAATGTTTAACTCCAAGAGCAAAACTATTCTTACTTGAACTAAACCCCATCTATCTCAATTTATGGTGCCCTTTCTCCAATTGAAATTAAAGTTATTAAAGTTGAAGTAGCTCAGGTAAACAGACTCTGATCATATTGGTAATTAGTCAACATACTGATAAAATTTGCAAAGAAAAATGAAGTCAACCGAATCTATTCCTCATGTAAAATTCTAATTATTATAAAGACAATAATAAAAAGACTTACAAATGTGAATTCATAATTGCTCTTTTAAGAATGGATGTTTTACACAACATCTCTTCAAATGCTATAAATTTTCTACTGTTTGTTAATCAATTTATGAGAGACCAATAATTATAGGACTGCTCGTCAACCTCACATCTGCCTTTCAAATATACATGTTGAATGGATGGCCAGACAAACACACATCCATCCTTCAGCTGTTTGGGCTGTTGGATTGTTGATTTCACAAAGAATGCTCTTAATAGCTGCTATACACTAATTTTTTATGGCAGTGTATCCTCGCCTTTCTTTTCATTCTCTCTTAGTTATATAGTAAGATATCCAGAGTACATTTTTAGAAGATCACGATGGTAATTTTTAGCCTAGATTGAAACACACAGAATTTAATCCAGCAAACATTGGGTCTTCGTTTTGGAATTCAGAAGCACTTCCTGTACACGAATTCATTGTATTTGGTGCTAGTAGAAAAAATTGAATTCAGAAAAATATAACTCTGAATCAAGGTGGTATTTTCCTGGAGAAAAAATATATATCATTCAGTTATTGGAAAATAAAGAAGGGATAATAAAAAAACAGGCATAACTTCTAGGACATGGTGAACAAATTGAGGGTCCTATGCATTCCTATTTGGCTAGCCATTGCATATGCAAACAAATACATAAATACCACTGATTTGCTTGTTTAAGTGGCTGGACCACGACTGCTTATATGAGCGAATGAAATTAAATTTTGTATCGTATCTGTCACCATAATAGCAGACTCTCGCTCAAATTTGGAAAAAGACAATTTTGCCACTTGGAATTGTTTCCTGTTTCTCATATGTGTAGTGTTTTAAAAACATCCAGTAACGATATTACTGCCAGGAGAGTAGTCATCTCCAATATTTTTAAATGTTTTGTCAAATGGAAGCAAGAACATTGCTTTTCCCTACAGCAAGCCACTGAAAGGAACAAAACCCTAATGGGTGTTTGTAAAGCTCCCCGGCTATCGTAATGAGCATGACAAATTGTGCTTCGGTGCCACAGAAATGAGACAGCAGAGCCAGTGAGCTGCAGGGGGCCGGTGGGCCCCCCAGGGTGCTATTTCACACTCGGAAAAACACCACTTCTAGAAGAGTGGGTTTCCATCCGCATTAGGGCCTGGGCCCCCAGAAGGCACGTTACACCCCAGCCCTCACTGCCTGCCTGGGGGACGAGGCCAGTAGGAAGTCCCTCCATTTGACTGAACACCCTCTCAGCTACCCTCATAAGAGCTGAGAAGATGTATGTGGGAAAGTTGGGTTCAAATCAGAAACACCCCTTCTGGGAGCTGGCGGATATGTTTATATGTTTATATGTGTGTGGGGCATCCTGGAGACCCATCTTGTCCACAGGTGTGGTAGTTTGCAGGGTCCTGGCCCAGAGGGTCTGCTATGACTCAGGACAGGCAGGTACCAGCCACATGCTTGAGAGGCCCCCCTTCCTGGGCCAGGATGCGTCACACAGACTCTTAGATGTCCCCATCCACTACCTGTAATTATGAGAAGCACAGACCAGGTGGGGCCTCAGGGGAATGGTGGCCCACGTGCATACTGACCATCCACCTGACCTGGAATGTGGAGTGTGAGAGGTCAGAGGGGCATGGACATTCTTCCTGTTGATTTTTGCTTATTTTTATCTGCACAACATGCTGTGTGTTGCACTCCCATTAACACTGAACCCAACTAATAAGCCTAACTTTCTGTGTTCGTGTGCAAGATACACATACAAACTGAATGTATTGAATGGTAATTTTGTGTGTAATTAAAGAGTTATTTTTGTTAGTTATATTGTGTTCTAAAGAGCGGAACCTGAGTAAACAGCTCAGTGAGCAGTTTTGTTGATAGGCACCTAGATCCAAAGCATTTAGGCAGGTGGTTTACTAAGAAAGACTTTATAATCACCACGACGTTTATCCCCCAAGACAGCAACCTCCTATCAAAACTCATTGTATCGTTAGAAACACTGATTTCACCCTTTGAAGCTCAGTTTCTTTATGATTCTCACTTCATGCTTTGCTTCCTTTGTAATAACAATTAACTAATTAATTACAAAATAAAATAAAAACAAGCTCGTACAGTGCCTGGCATAGAGTGATGCCTTAGGGATGGTAATTTTCCATTCACCTCTTTCGTTATTTATTCCCTATGATATAATATTGGTTAATCACTGTCAAGGGATTTCTGGGGATTTGAGCTTAAAGATGTTTTAAATGATTCCTGTCCTTAACAAAAATATTTGTTTTTGATATTCTTATCCACCCATAGACATGTCCCTCCCAACTGGCACACAGCATGCGTTTTCACAATTTAGATCTTTACATATTGTTAAAAGAAATGTGGAGTTTTCTAGTTGAAACTGAGTCTGATTTTTCACTGGTGCCCAAACATATACCGTTGGAACACGAAGTTAATGCGCCTCCATCAATCTTAGCAGATTGGGACGCTGCAGCCCCTACCATAGCTTACGTTTCCACTTAGCTGGGGACTGCATGACACCAGTGTTTAAAGGCCTCATTTTTAATCAACTCTGCCAGGCTACCCAAGTGCATGAAAGACCCTATTTTCTCAAAGTCAAAATGCACAGAGTCCTTGGAGGGCATAAACATATCCACCAGCTCCCAGAAGGAGTGTTTTTCTGATTTGAACCCAACTTTCCAACTCATATGATCTAACTTTTAGTCTCCCAGAATCGCCCAATGGATTTTGTGTGTGTGTGTGTGTGCAAGACAGTTGTTTTAAGCATAGCTTTCAAAAATTGAAGGTGAACACAGAGGGACTTATTGTTATATCTACATAGTAGATTTCAGTGTAAGAAAACACTGTAGAATAATAGCTGTTGTGCAAACTGCATGGGTAAAAGCATTTACCAGTGTGAAGCCTCTAATTCTTGGTTTATAAAAAGGGATCAGCCACACTTTCTCTTGAGGATAGATGTGTGACTAACACATGACCCAGCAGGTAATGAAATTGGCTTATTTCATTGGCAAACGTGCATTCATGTTCACCATTCCCTACTTGGTTTCCATATTTTATTTATCAACTTCAAATAATCTCACTTTGATCCCACTGATGAGTGACAAACTCCTACTGAATATCTAAAGGGGTGACATGTGAGAGAATGTACATGTTTCCTAAATGTGGAATTAACTCAACATGCAGGGACTGAAGCCCACTCTGCAAGGTACCACCGTGCCCAGCATTATGGGGTTACAAAATGAGATATGGCTGTTATGGAGGATGGTTATCTTGTTGGGGGATAATAATGGAATGGAGAAATGCATTCCTGTCTCTACAGGATACTCAAGGATTTCTTTGCTTTCCTGATATTTACTCTCATGGAAGAATATTTCTGTCACAGGTTCAACGTGTATAACTAGGGACATGTGGCAGGAATGACAAGATTCATGGTGAGTAAAGAGATCTATTAGCTCTCTGGTTGAGAATGTTCTGTGCTTTTTACACCGTCTCTCTGTTATGCTACTTTCCTTTTAGACCAGTTCTCACCTTCCACCCTGTACAGTAGTCAGACAATATATTAATTCCCGTTTTCCAGCACAGTTAACCAAACTACTGATGACTTAGTACTTGGCTGCCAAATAGTCTGCTCGTAAAAGTGACCCTTTATGGGAGTCATCTGTGTTGTATGTAAAATGACGTTGTGCAGATGGAGCAGAAATGAATGGGCTGTGAAGGTCTAGGATTTGGTGACTCAGGATCCAGCTCAAATATTTTTACATAACATGGCATTCCAGAGGGAAACACAATTTGGCAAAAAGCATGAATTTGGAAAATTTTCAGGTGCATTTGGGCGAACTATAAGGAATATCATTTGACAGAAGTTTAAAGATCTTACTGAGAAGAGTAGAACATGATGGGGAAAAAAAATGATTTGAGGGAACATTTGGAAACCTTAAATTCCAGGTCATTACAGGTGCTGGCATGGGATTCCTGGGGCCACTTCCTACAAGCCCTATGATACTTCTCTACTCCTGTTGGTTTATATTGTGCATGCCTTGTTAGTCCCTTAATGAAACCTCCTCAAATTCCTCAGTTTGAAAGTCATGGCTGCCTTTATTTTATTATGTTTTTCAGAATCTCTGACTGCTATCTAGACCCAGGCAAGCTGTTTCCCAACTTCCCAGTAGGGAAACCTGCTAAGCACTGACTTATAGTGTAGAGTCCTCAAAGACACAGGAGTTAACAATAGCACCTGCTGGTGAGGTTGACATTGATGGCCTGGAGATGTGAGAGTAAATAGCAGTGGGTAAAACTGGCTTGAAAAGATTCTATTGTACACGCCGAGACCCTCCTCCAAGTGTAGCTAAGAAACGAATGACACTTGCTAACTCTAATTCTTTTTAATTCTCCCAAAGAACACAAATTCTGTGGGCCGAAGAAAAGCTGACGCAGTTGAGAGTGTTGGTACCATGACAAAAATAGAGAGGTCATGGGAATTTTCCTAGAGTGAGTCCATAATGAAGAGACCCTCTAGAGCCCATCCTCCATTGTACCGGAGTATCGGTAGTCCGTCCTTTATATGAGTCACAGTGGTGTAATTTTACCCCCTGAGTTTTCTAACCAGCCAAAGGGCAAAGAGAAAACAGAGAAATGAGGGTTCCTCAACACACAGTCCATCCTTATCATCTCACAGTAAAGCTCAAATACAATAAGTGCACATACATAAATCAGAGTTGACAATGATTTTTTGTTCCCCAAGTTAAATTATGAGCAGCCAGCCAACATTTTCTGAACATTGGAGAAGGATGTCTAATGTGAAAGAAACAGACAAAGAAATATTAAACTGGAGCATTTTTGGCATAGAGAAAAACACTTAAACTCCATCATTAACATCTTCATAAATACAAATGATATTGCACCCACAAAACAGAAAGAGCAACATTCAGAGAACATAAAGGGGCCCTTGGAAATTAAAAACACAAGAGCAGAAATAAAAACCTCAATAAGGGAGTTCCTCTCTGTCTCCAAGGAAGTAAAGCGGGGGGAAAAAAGATAGAAAATATAATAAAATAAATACCCAGGAGGTCCGACCTCTGAATAATAGGAAATCTGCAACAACAACAAAAGTGAACTTGATGAGGATATCATTAATGAAATAATTCAAGGAAATTTCTGTTACCAATGAAAAGGTCCCTACATACTTGTAAATTGAAAGAAATGGATCTGCTGCAAGTACATAATTAAGAAATTCCAGAGCAATTATAACCAAAAGATTCTACAAGCTTCCAGAAAGAGAAGACAGGGCAGGGAGGAGGGGGAAGGATATAACCTCTCATAGGGCAAATCTGAAAGCAACACTGGAAGCAAGAAAATGATATTTACAACTGCTCCTTGAAAATCTGAAGGAACATCATGTTCAACCTAGAATTATATGCCCAGCTCAATTATTAAAGAGCATAATGGTAAATTATTTTCAGGTATTTAAAGTCTCAAAATACTGATTTCCCTCCCACTACTTCTGAAGAAGGTAGGGAAATACGTGCTGACAAAAATGAGAGGGGATTTCAAAGAAAGGCATAGATGAGATCTGGAGAAGAGTTAATCCAGGGCAGGAAAGAGGCAAAGGGGTCTCCATGAGGGCTACACTAGTGGGGTGCAGGTTTGACAGCTGGGCCCCCAGACAGTGGGACTCAAGACACAGAAGGTTGAGAAATGTCACCTAGACACCACTGCACTATTTGTTTTAATGTTTTTTATTGAAGTGGACTGTCACGGGCTGCAACCATACTAAGGAATTGAATATCTCCAGCATCCAGGAGCCACCTTGTGTCCCTTCATCATCCCTCCTTCCCCTGTCTTCTCTGAAAGTAGCCCACATCCTGCCTTTAGCACCATAAGATAGTTTTGATTCCAGCTGATAATTATTTAAACAGCATCATAAAGTTTACATTCCTGTCCGTCTTCTTTAGCTCCGCATCACGTTGTATGGGGTGGCCACTGCCTTTGCTCTGGAAGTACTCAACCGTGTGAACGTGCGCTGGTTGGCTGGCTCATTCTGCTGTTGGTAAATATTATACTTGCATTGTTCCTTGATTTATGCTCTTACAACGAATGCTGCTACAAATAATGTTGTGCTTGTCTTGGAATCTGTGCACGTATTTTATTCGATGTATAGCTGGGCTGTAGGGTAAACTATGTTTTATAGATAGCGATATACTATTTTCCAAAGTGACAACAGTAATTTGTACTCCCACCATTGGTGTGTATGAATCTCTGTTGCTACATATCTTCACCAGCATAAGTATCTGTAGTCCTTTTAATTTGAACTATTCTGGAGTGTTCACAATGGTGTCCCATTGTGGTTTCACTCAACTATTACTAAGTTATATAACCAGTAGTCAAAGCCAAGTTTGTTGGATTCCAAAGTGTACCCTCCTGTCTAGAGCTTGGTATACTAACAACACTGATCCACTAAAATTAGTGATTTAAAATCTCCATGTTTTTAAATATTATATTTTCACTGAAGCAGCCACATGCAAACAGCAAATATGCTGTCATTAGTCATTTTTTTCCTTTAAATCCCTACTACATAGGCATAGTTCACACAAATACTCAGAGAGCTATCAGTAAGAAACTATGGTTTTATGAAAGAGTTAATTCAAGGCAGACAGGAAGGAAGGAAAGAAGGAAGGAAGGAAGGAAGGAAGGAAGGAAGGAAGGAAGGGAGGAAGGAAGGAAGGAAATGAGTCTTCTTTTCACTGTTGACATCACCTGCCTGCCCTTTATTTTTAACAACAAACTTTTTCTGATAGAAATAATGACATCATGCAAAAAAAATTATCTAAATTGTGTCTGCCAATATAATTAGAACTTTAAATAGATGAGGCCTAGTGGGAATGGAGTGTACCTGTGTACACAGATTTAGAAGACAGTGCATATCTGATTGTGAACAATGATTGTGAGTGTGCCTTCTGCATGGACGACTTCCTGTTGTTATCAAGTTCCAGTCCTGCATGTCCAGTGGCTGCACGTCATCTGTCCCCTTCTGTGGGGTGTGCATGTGTGTTTTTTTCCCCCTCAGTTATAAGATATAGTGAGATTGCCAAAAAATTGTGTGACACACAATTACTAAAATATTGTTTTCATGTCAAGAAAAGTAAAGCACCAGAAGTCAAAATAGAAGCCCAACTAAGTAGCTAATTATGTTAGAAAGTGTTAATTTAAGCATTTAATTCACACAGAGTATAGTAATGTAAAAATTAGATTTGATATACTCATCATTGCTCTAGAAAAAAAATAACTATATTGATATATTTGATGTAGAAGACATTATATAAAAAAGAGGCTTTAAAATTATTAACCAAGAAAATTACTGATAATATGTGCCCAGGTAAATTCAGTAAGAACAGACACATTTAGTGATAAGAACTATGTTATTTCTACATGTAAATATTGAGGTATTTGGAAGCATTGAATCACAACAGGAGACCAAGTTGCTCTAAGATGTGATGCCAGTCAACTGTGGCCACTACCTTATTCAGCATGATATTGACAAAGAGACAATTGGTCATGCTCTCTTCCCTAATCGCCCAGCATCAGCCTGAAATCTATACTCCAATAAAAATTCACTTGAATTAATTGCACATTTCATTTATTTATGCACACATCACTATGGTTTATGAGGAGAAAAAGAAGAAAAAGAGGGAAGAATTCTGCTTACTTGTTCTTAAACTTCTAAAATCTCTATTGTAGAAATTGTCTAGTTACCAGTATATGAGATAAAATATCTTTCAAAAACATACTAAAAATTAAAATTGATATTTACTACATAACTGAAAAAAAATACAAATTATCATAATGACATAAAGCCATTTGCAAATTGATAAAAATCTAATATAATTCTATCAAACAAGTAAATCAATGCCAAAAGCAAAGGACCATTACAAAACTTGAAGTAAATAAACTATTCTTTATATTAATCCTGACGTAAATTGCAAGTAGCTTGGTTTAGCATTTGTAACATGATGTGCATTAAATGTTCCACATATTTGTTGTACACCTTTAAAATTTTTGGCAGCACACACCCCCCCATCACTTGGATCCGGGAACCTGTGAATGTGACAGTTGAGCCCTGGTGTAAGGCTGAGCTGTGGAACACACCGAATGCATTGGGCTCCCCGATCTTGTTCAACCCAGCAGCACCCTGCTTTCACGTGCTGCCTTGAATGGGCTTCTGAGTAACATGGTTTGGGGGAAACAAAATGGCTGATTATATCCAAGCTTTCCTAGGGCAGGTCTGACACAGCAGCCCCACGGTGAATACTCGTATGTGGACTTAGATAGGTCAAGAGGTTGGTCATAAGATCCCAGTAAATGTTGGATCTCATGGTCATTGTGACCAGGAGATTGTTCTGTGGTTGTCACCATTATCATCAACCACTAGATTGTTCTGAGGTTATCACCATTATTGTCAATGATAACAGTACTTCCTTCAAAGGTAGGCTGAAACATATCTCCTATGACATATTTATTGCTCCAGGAGTGGCTCCTGCAGAACAAAGACATGTGGCTTTGCCTCCTCTCTTTCTCATTTCCTGAGCCAACTGAAAGGCATGCGACACCTCCAGGACCAGGTGACTTAGGGTCATCAGTATGTTACCTAACATGCTGTAGTGTAACATCCATGTACAACACACAAATGGAAAAGTGAATAAAATATGATCATACTGAATTAGGAATAATTATAAAACGAGCACCCATTAGACTACCTCCAACATCCCGAAGCCACATCACGTCATACTCCACTCACAGCCTCCACCTCGGCACAGGTGACCGTCTTCTTTTAAAAACATTTTATCAACAATATGCACCTCCCTTAACAGCATTTTTGGTTTTTCTGTCTTCACATTCTGCAATAGCTTGAAACATATTCTATTAATATGTATTTGTTTGTTCCTTGCTTTTCTAACTGAAAATTATGCCTAGAAGATCCACCCATATTTATGTATGTGTTGTCACCTCTTCACGGACATTTCCCGACGGCACTGGACTGTGTGAACAGACCACGATGTGGTCACTGATTCTGCTTCAGATGGACATTTTTCTTCTTTTGAACTATCATAGCACTTGTCCATATATCTGAAGCACATGAATGGATCTTGTAGGACATCATTTCCAAGAGTGAAAGCCCAGGTTGTAGGGCCTTTGCATTCAACACCCGTAGATCCTGTGTTCCTATGTTCCAGGTGGCAGCTGTCATTCAACACTTGCTTTTTGAAGCACATGGACGTTCCTGTTTCTCCAATCTCATTATTTGGTGTATTCTGACTTTTAAATGTTTGGCCATCAGACTGTTTTCAATTGTATCTCATTGTGGGTTTAAATAGCAATTCTCTTGATACTAAAATATTTCCTATGAAGGAAGCTTTAAACACTCTGTGGTCTTAAAGATCTTGGAACCTGTCTTCTACAATCATAATTTTGGCCTAAATAATTAAGTCACTAATTCACGTGATGCTGATCATTGCATGTGGGTAGGAGTCAAATTTGTTATTTTCTTTTTTTCTTTTTTTTAACTCATGGGGAGCCTGTTGTGCAGCTGACACTAACTGAAATGACCGTTTTCTGCCTCCCGCTCTCCTGGCACCGCTTTCACACACCTAGGGGCAGTACAGGGCTGTTTCTGGACTTTAGGTTGTCTCATTAGTCTGGTTCTCTTTGCACCAAAATCACGTTGCATTAATTATATTTACTCTGTGTTAGGTCTTAATATCTGGCTGAGCAGGACTTCCTGCTTTATTGTTTTTCATCAAGTGTGTCTAAACTCTTTTCGGTCTCATTTCCATTCAAATTTTAGAATAAGCTTGTCAATTCTCATGAAATATTCTGCTGGGAATTTAATTGGAATTGCAATAAATCTACAATTCAGCTTTTCAGATAAGTGATGCCTTCAATACATGTAGCCTCATCATCTGTGGAACATTGTATATCTCTCAACATACGTAAGGCTTTGATTTTTCCCAATATAATTCTCCCACAAAAGTCTTGCACACATTTTATAACACGTACTTCAAAATTCTAGATTCCTTAAAATTCCGTTTAATTTATCTCTTGGCTTTGTAGCTATTGCCCCATTATATGACTTTGTGCTTGTCACTTCAGTGATTAGCATATGCATTCTCTACTTTTTAGTTTACTTAGAGTTAAGTATTAAGTATATTGCACCATTCTCCAAAACTTATATTCATGTAAGTCCATTTATTATTATCCTCATTATTTATTCAATAGTCACCATACATATCAGTTCCACGTGTTCTACAAAATCAGAGGAAACTAGTCTTTTATATGTGGCCACATATTTACCATTTCTGATGGTTCCCTTCCTTTCTGAGGCTATAAATTACTATTTGATGTAACTTTATTTGAGCCTAAATAACCTTCATTTGAATCTCTAGTGGTGCAGGTCAACCGACAACCAGTGCACTTACCTAAAAATATGTTTAATAATCTTCATTTACGTGAAATTAATGGAAAAAATTGCAAGTTGTTTTGGAAAATCAAGAGGATTCTGTTATCTAGAACATTTACATAAACCCCAAATTCCCAAAGCACACAACAACTCTACTGGCAGAAATGATAAATAAATAACTGTCAATGTAGCAAAATTGACAACAATGATGCTGAAGTTTGCAACAGCATTGTTGGGTCATTGTTTTAATATAATCAAAATTTATTAAATCATGAAACAAATAAATCTGGACCTCTAACATTCTGAAAACATTTCATTTCATCAATTATTTCTTATCAGTTTCTTAAGTGCTAATGAGTAGTTAGGTCAATATTGAGTTGATTGTGTCAGGTGACCATATCAATTAACAGCTATAACAAATTCGAGTATCTCTTAAGTACTTTGGCACAAGCAACATAAAGCTGTAGATCTTTAAACTGAAGGGCTACCAAGCCAAATCGTGGAGCAATATGTACGTAAGAGCTCAGTCTTGCAAATGGTGTTTAATCCAGGGTGACTCTTTTTTTGGAGGTGTTTTCTCGAATTAAAAATAAAAAAAGTAGTTTGCTTTAATTACAACTTCTCCTTTATTAAAATTGGAAAAATCTAAAGAAATTTATAAGCAGGCATTTCAAATTGCACGTTAGAAAAAGGAAAACATTTTATCTTTGCTCTTTTCTGTTAAGTAATATGTTTAAAATTATAAGATGATTTATAAGAAGCCAATTTTTACTGTAAAATAAAATCTGCGCTATGTAAAAAATTTGGAGAGCAGAAAGGCTAAACTATAATATACCATCCAGCACTAGCTAATGAAAGCATTTTATTTTGTTGAGGACAAATGTACCTATCTTGCAATATTATCTTGAGATGGGGACTCTTTAGATTTATTGACTTCGCACATTCATGGCTTCTTTCCCTCACAATTCATTATCACACTGTTTCTTAGAAATATTAGTCTTTATAAAATTCGCTATTCTCTGAGATATTACATATTCATCATTCCACTCCCTGCATCTGCTCCAGAAGATAGCAATGCTTTGGAGGACGAATGTCATCCAAGGTGAAGCTCAGAGAAGACTGAACTTCATAACCTATGTTTTTATGGGAAGCCCGTGCTTACTTATATGTTCCAGATTAAAAAGAAAGCATGACTTTAATGGTAAACAAGCGTATCATCTACACTCATTAATTCTTATAGATGAGTGACATTTTTAGTCATAAATGTAGTTAGAGGCACTCTTGGGGACATTCGCCTGGCTAGTAACAACAGACTAAATAAACCAAAGCAACTCTTCCACCGAGGAAACTAGAAGGAAAAAACTGGTCAAAGTATTTAAAAAGTAAATATGCATTGACAAATGAATACGATTGCAGAAATTACTTGAATGGGGAGAGTTACTAAGTGCAGAGAGGGAGCGACTTGAGAAGGCCGATTCCTTCACTAGAGCACCTTTACTTGCTCAATGGTGGAGGCTGAGAGGCGGAGGGCTGAGCAGCTGTGAGCGAATCGATAGCCTCATGGGCACAGAGACTGGGAACTGGATTCAGGCCTCCAGAGAGGGTTCTAGGGAGCAGCCCTCACTTTGAGTTGTGATCTTAAACAATTGCACCCTCGGAGAAATGTGACCATAAATGGCTATGTGGCCCCAGGGATTAGCTCAGTTTTAAATTATTTTAATCCCCAAAATGAAATTTGGTGTTTTAGCTTCAGATTGCTAGTATTAAGGCACCAGGAAGAGGCAAATGGAAATGTTCTCTGTTTCAAAAAATAACAATATCTTAGACCTCATATTATTTCTATAAACAATTGTGAAAAGACAGTGAGTGCCCTGTACACAATAAAAAATTACCAGACAAATCTGGAGACAAGATCACATTAATAAAACCAGCATAGGCAACAGAAAATGAAAACAGACCCACAGGAACATCCAATATTGAAGTTATCATACACAGATATTAGTCAGGGTGCTAAATCTTGTTAGGCAATATGATAATATCAACTTCAGCACAAGACTTAATCTATCCATTCTTTCCACCTAAAATGATAAATGAAGTAGGATATAAAAAAATAGAGAAAAAATATCCAAATAACATCTTCAAAAAAAAAGTGAAAATATTTTTCTAAAGATATCAGATTATGAGGTGGAGTGGACAAATCCTCAGAAGTAATTACAAATAATCTCTCATCACCAAAAAAACCCAACACTTTAATTGAAGAACTCAACAGATAGACCTGTGATAACAGTTGAAACTGAGATGAGCTTTGAAGTTTTTAATATTATCAGATTATAGCAGAGGATGGAAGAAAAAGGCTGAGTATGATGAAAGCAATGTAGGCCTTCAGGGTCTCAGAAATAGCTAAGAAATGTAACATTCTAAACTGAGTAAAAATTGTTCAGAATAAAGAGATATCCATCAGACCAATAACTCTGATATTACAGGAAAGAGGTTTGGTTATTGGTGGGGGAAGGATTAAGAGAAGATATAACTCTAAAAGTGCTGAGAGCTGATCATACTGAGAAATGTTTAATACTGTAAGGTAATGGAAGACATCACACTCCTTGGTATACATCAGGAAAAACAAATCAGGATTTTGAAGAGATATCTGCACTCCCGTGTTCATTGCAGCGTTATTCACAATAGCCAAGATATGGCGATCACCACCTAAATGTTCTTCAATGGGTGAATGAGTAAAGAAGATGTAAAGAATGAGTAAAGAACAATGGAATATTGTTCAGCCACAAATAAGAAATACTGCAATTTGCAACACCGTGGATGAATGTGGAGGGTATTACAAGGTCTGACAAGTTCACAAACTTGTTGCAACAATGCTGCTAACCTTTTTGATATCAGAGGGATCATTTATTATGAATTTGTACCAACTGGACAAACAGTTAACCAAGTTTAATATTTGGAATTGTTGAAAAGGCTGCATGCAAAAGTTCGACGACCTGAACTTTTCGCCAGCAATTCATGGCTGTTGCATCACGACAATGCACCAGCTCACACGGCACTGTCTGTGAGGGAGGTTTTAGCCAGTAAACAAATAACTGTATTGGGACACCTTCCCTACTCACCTGATCTGGCCGCCAATGACTTCTTTCTTTACCAGAAGATAAAGAAAATATTGAAAGGAAGACGTTTTGATGACATTCAGTACATCAAGGGTAATGCGACAACAGCTCTGAAGGCCATTCCAGAAAAAGAGTTCCAAAATTGCTTTGAAGGGTGGACTAGGTGCTGGCGTCGGTGCATAGCTTCCCAAGGGGAGTACTTCAAAGGTGATTGCAGCGATATTCAGCAATGAGGCATGTAGCACTTTTTCTAGGTTGTTTGTGAACTTAATTGTCCTACCTTTGTATACTATGTAAAATACGCCACACAGAGACTGACAGATGCTGTATGATATCACTTATACATAAAATCTAAAAATAACTTACACTTAACTTCATGGAAACAGAACAGAAAGGCGGTTGCCAGGGGCTGGTGGGAAGGGAAGTGGAGAGACGGAGGGCAGAGGGCAGGAGCTCAGCTGTAAGAAGAATGAGTTCCGAGGGGCTAACTGCCAATCTAGAATTTAAGCCCATCACAAATATATTTCCAGAATGGGATAGAAGAAATTTTTGGCCAAACAAAACGTGAGAACATTTGTGACCCGCAGACCTAAAGAAAACACTAAACAGGGTTTTTCTTGTAGAACAAAGACGATTCTAGATGGAACACTCAAGTGCAAAAGAACATAAAGAGACGAAGTGCATAATTATAGGTGGCCTCTTGTCCTTGAATTTGGGTCCCTCGCTTCCTGTTCCAGTGTTCATACCTTCATTCTTCTTAGGAGCCTGTCCCAAAATACTCAAAAACGTCAGAGCTTATCTTCAGAGTTCCTCCACCTCTGAAAATCCTCGTTTTCTTGCACTGTCATGAGAATTGTTACAGCCCATATTTCTATAAAATGTGGTGATGTTCTATTAATATTATCAGCACAGTCAATAACAGTGATTTCTTCTGCACTTAAGTTATTCCTCTCCACTGCTGCTACTGGGAGGTCAGGTATGATTGATTCTCCTATTTTACAAGGGATTGCAATAACGTGCCAAATGATTTGAGGACTTTCCCAGCCTATCTGCAGTGCGTGATGCACAGTTAGTATTGGAAACTGCGGGAGCTGAATTTCTAAGCTACTCTCTGCTGGGGTGAAACCTTCCGTCAGGGCTCTGCCTAATAGAAATGTGTATCTCCAGTACTTATATATCAACCCAATTTCATGTCAAGTACTGATTTGTTACCATTGGACACTCACCTCTCCTGAAATTATACAGAGAGCTGTCATTTTAAATGTGCAGGCGATATGAGAAGTAAGCTAATGTCTACTTAGTTCCTCCAGGTGGAACTTTTCATCAAATATATGACCGAATTGTGTTGAAGACCAGTTTTCCTCTAAGTAAAAGTTGAGTAGATTATAGTATTTAAAGTGAACTTTGCAGATTCACAGAATAATGCTTTTGTTAATTGGCCCATGCTACACGCTTAATCCTCTTACAATTCACCTCAGGGGTAGAAGAGGAATAATAAGAGAAAGAAGATGCTCCTTACTGAACGTGATTTTAATTTCATTCCTCTGTGGTGCTTTTTCCTCTCCCAACAGAAAGATGTGAGCTCGGTCACTGAGGTGATTACACCTGTCCCGGAAGCAGCAAGGCATCACCTTACCAAACGTCAGCCTAGTTGACTTCGGTGGTGGTTGTAGTTTCTCATTAAAGAAAAACAACTTCTCAAAGCAAAAATTGTCACATGAATTGATCATCTGACCCCTTCAGCTCTGCTAACAATAACTTTATCAGCAGGGAGATGTAATGGGTGTTAGATTTCCGGGTCATTGTACCTCCAAGGAGGGGCTCCTCCTAGTCAGTGCAAGGTGGTGAAGCCGTTTTCCTACCTCACACACAGGAGAGACTTCTGCCAGGGGCGTGTTTAATTTAAAACTAGCACATGTTGTCCTGTCACAGAACCTTCCAGCTCCATCACAGCGATGACAAGAGTAGACACAGACGGGAAATGAAGAGTTAGAGTATTAAACTTACAAAGGAGAATCCAGTACATGGTGTCAGAGTTGAAAATCAATGAAAATGTATAAATTTGCAGAGTCAACGAAAATGTTAAATACATGATGGCTTGTGGTTTTCACAATGCCTCCCAACCTCATTCTCCAGGGGCATCTTGGCTCTGATGTGTAACCAGCATTCCTTAAAAATTCAGAATCGAGATGACTACTTATTCAGGGTGCTTGATCTCACATGAGTCCATGTAAATGTATAGTTTCCAATTTCCATGATAGAATACTCTGCATTCTGGTTTGGGTTCTTGATCTATATGTTATATAGGACATAGATGTGTATGAAATATACACTCCTCCTTAACAGTAAGTAATATCTGTTTGAAACTAATATCTGAGAGAGTTACTTGAATAATATACAGTCCACTCAACCCCCATTTCTGTCTATATTATATATCTTATTCAAAAATCAAGAAGGAGAAATATCTATGTGGGATTTTTTGGAGAGATTTTTTATTTTTGTGTGACTTTTTGGTTCCTTGATGTGCTACTGAATTTGGGTTTGCCATTATGCCCTCATCTTCAATGGAGGAACACATAAGAATCATGTATCCACATAAAATGTGTATTTATTTTGGGGATTCTGTTTCTGGTGTTGCCTTGTATATCACAATTTGCCTCTTTTAGAAGGACTCAAGGGAGTAACTTCCCTTCAAATCTCGGTGTTCCTTTCCAGAGAAAATGGTTTGTTCTTCTCTTGAGGACATATTTTCTTTGCTCTTCCATCGATAAGAATTATTTAAGACCTTATGAGAGTTTTCACCTTATTATCCTTTACCATAGATTTCTCTCTATTTTTCAGCCTTATAGCACGCTTTAGACATTCCTGTAAGTTACACCATATCTTCTTTGTTCAAAATTTTGACATGCAGATAAACAAATAGAATACATTATCACTCTAATTATACTGTTGGAATAAATAAGTAACAGCGAGATTACTCAACACGTTCTGTAATCATGGTAGAGACACCATGATTAAGCCCAACTTAGATTCTAAAAAAAAAATAGCCTCTGCTTCTATTTCTGCCTAGAAAGCTGGAGAAAGTCACGACAGTGCTACCAGTGACAAAGGGCTGGATAACCTACAAAATCCCCATATATTCACAGAAGCCATCAGACAGGAGAATTTCACTTATTTTCGATTGTGTAATATTTTTCTACAGGCGATTGATGTTCCAGCCATTGATTCCAATTGTATTTCTCTCTGTGCTTCATTTTGTTAAAATTTCTTTTGGTTTGTCTGTAATTTTTTGAGCTTTTCTTTTGCACTCTCTAATAGGCCACTGCTAATCTCATCTTGCTTATGTTTTATTTCAAATTATTCATTTTTCATCTCTAAAAGTTATTTTATACTTTTTAATGTCTTCCATTTCTCAACTTCTTACAAGGTCTAGATTCCACACACCACCACTCCCCCCTCAAAGAAAAATGATCAGATATGCAAAGAACAAGGGTAATATAATTCAATCAATAGAAAGAGATTTTTAATGACCGAGATAATAACAGCAAGCAGACCATTAAATCATGTCATAAATATATTCTGTATGTTGAAGAAGGTAAAGAACAACATGACCATGGTAACATACCTTTTCTCAAAATTTATTAATAGTAATACAGTCACTATAGCTTTCTTAGGATTTGTGAGTATTATATATATATTTCCCAGCTTTAAATTTTAAACTATCTCTGTTTTTGCAGTAAAATTGTCTTTTGGGGCATTTATGCAGTCTGATATTACATCCATTTAAAGTTGAGTGTTTAGTTCATCACATACAGTGTAATTATAGATATAGTTGGGTTTAAATGTACCATCTTGCTAATTTTTAACTTGTCTAATCTGTTTTTGTTCATTTTATTGTTCTTTCCTGGCTTCTTCAAATGAGTTGAATATTTATAATATTCTATTTTAAAATCTCTTAGGATTATCAGCTATAACTTACTTTTTAAAATTATATATTATTGCCTCTATAACTATTAATTTTTAATTAATCATGGTTTCTCATGAATCAGTAATGTAATAAATACCTATAACCTTATGTCAGTAGGTACCCATTTACACACTATTAAGTGTTTGTACTGTTGTCATCATACATATTGCTTTTACATGTTATAAACTCCTTAGTGCATGGGTATTAATTTGTCTTTAAACAGTTTCTTGGCCTGCTCATATTCCTATTTTCCTGGTTATATATTAACCCCAAGTTTCGAGTACAATATTTTTAAGAATCTAAATTTTTGTTTTATGTCTTCCAAAGCTGCTGATTTTTTTTCTTGGAAGGAAGGCAGTTAATTTCTACCAATATTTTTGAGACTTCCTTTTAGGCATTGGCAGGGAAGGTGTAAATGGGCCTGGCTTGGGATAACGCAGTTTAATAGCCGAGTTTTTCGGAGTGTCCAATCACTGCCTCAGCTCAATTTCTCTGCAGCCTCCCACCTTTGGGATTTCTGTCTATCTTACAGATCCCCACTGGCTGTGGTCTTCCAGTTCCCCAAACATCCCTTTTCTGTGCAGCTAAGTATAAGGCCAGAGACCTTAGGGAAGCTCTGCGCTGCTCTGTGCAACCCTCCCACCATTGTCTGCTACACATGGCCAGCTGCCTCAGCTCCCAGAGGCCCACCTGCTATCTCCTCACCTGGGCAGGACCATTTTACTGTTTGGGCCCTTCCTTCCTGTGCTTCGGTCTGGGAATGATTTCCAGGCAGAAAGCCATCGTGGTATCTTGCCTGTTTCCCGTTACTCGGGGATCACATTATCCAATATCAGTAAAGAACGGTTTCATGTCATCTTTGCAGGTGCATAATTTTTGACAGTAGAATGGCTGGTGTGGTAATAGACACTTAATTGTGGCCAGAATCAGATCTAGTGCTTGTCAGCTTTTAATACCAATGTTATTTATGATGGGCTCTAAAAGAGAAGAGTGAAGGAGTCATCCCTTATCTCGTATTCATTGGAAGGTCTAATGCAGTATTATGCTTATTTCTATTTAAAGATTTAATAGAATTCACTGTTGAAGTCAGATATATGTAAGATTTCTTTTTAGGTACTTTTTTTTTATTACAAATTCAATTTCTTTAATAGATGTAAGACTACCAAGCAATTAAGAAAAAAATTAAGAGCCCTAAAAATTAAGTTTGTACAAATGAAAAATGTTTGGCTTCAGATGTCCACAAATCCTGTGTCCAATTGCTTCAAAGGATTTTGTACTGCAAGGGAAATTTTCTATCCTCAGACAAGCCATCACTTATGTGTGGGAACAAAGAAATTTGGACAGGTGAGGACTAAGGAAGAATAGCACCCATGTATCCTTTCTCAAAAAAAAATACTTGAAATATTTCAGCAGCTTGAAAGATGAATGAATCTTTCAAATTAGTGTCTTTATAAAAAGGAAATAAAGAATGAACCCAGGAAAAACTTTGACAAAATTGGACATGAGGGAGCAAACTACTTATAAGCTTAAAGAACAAAATATTAAAAAAAATACTTCAGAGCATATTTGTCCTCATTTATTGTTATACAGTTCTCGCAGATGGGACCTAAGTGTTAATGGGACATATGAAAACAACGTGGTAGTCACAGACTTAAATAGACAAGATGGGCAACGACTTCCTGGTGCAAACGGCACGTTCAACTCAGATCAACTTAAATGAAAGATAAGACGTTTACCTTCCTCAAGGGGATGGAGACTGGAGCTGGTTTCAGCCAATGTAGTAGCTCAAAAGGATGCTTGGGACTCATCTGTCCCCGTCTCTGTTTCTAGACACTGAATCATCTCTGACTGGCCGCCTCTCTAAGTAGGCTCATTTCCCATGGCAACCATGAGGACTGCTGAGATACCGGACTCACACTTAACACACACACAAAGGTTGTCTCTTTGGAAGTTCTCGAAGGAGCTCTGATCCATCCAGCTTGGGCCACATGCTTACACCCAAGCAACCCATGTAGTCAGGATTCTTTAGGTTGATTCATGATCCCACCTTGGTGATGAGCTGGGCGCTGCTAGCTTAAGGCACATAACATAGAATGTGTTCCTTGCAAGAAAGGAGTAGATCCAGAAGAATGGGGAGATGGTTCTGGACCAATGAAATAACAAAACCAAAACAAACTAGCAATCGTTGATCATAATTATTCATATTTTGATACATTTCTATTTGCATATGTTCTATGTGGTAAACACATATAAAGAATTGCATATTTTAATATTCATTATGAATTACAGCTTTTATGTTACAATATAGAGAAGAACAGAAGAAATCTGAATGCTGTAAAATAAAGTATCTAGAAAACTATAGCCGGAGATAAATACTTCCATTATTTAAACTTATTCAGAAAAGTATCTTTAAATATTGATGCACCAACATCTTTAATAGCTGCCTGGCATTTTATTTTACATATGAAATTTACAGAGCTAATTGCTCATAATGGACCTTTAGATATTCCTGTTTAATATCTAACAAATTGTGCGTGTGTGTGTGTGTGTGTGTGTGTGTGTGTGTGTGTAGAAGAGAGAGAGAGAGAGAGAGAGAGAGAGAGCCTAATGCGTTTCAATTTAGGCAAAACTATGTGAAATACAGAGCCTATCAAAGCTTTTCCTATGGCTTCTGAAATGCTTAACGTATATTGCTTCTTGTTCAGTCTGAATAACTTTAACAGTAATAATAAGAATATGGTGAGATATGGAGATATTTTTTTCTCATGTTGGGCACCGTGTTTTTTTGGAATTTTACCCAACAGATAGGAACCCAGACAAGGAAGGACAAGAGCATGTCAGGCAGTTAAGTTGGGTTTTGCTTCAGAGTGAGTGGGTGGAGATGAGCAGGGAGCAAAAGAGTGGGAATGATAGGTTGAAAGTTTAAGCCAGGACCCATTCATAATAGACCTGGAATGCTGGAATACAGAAATCGAATTTCGATTTTAGTGAAGAAAAAAGAGGAGTAGCATTTCCAAATCTCTTCTCTAGGCAGCACATTGATTGAAACATATAAAGCCTACTCTAAAATATTTCCCGTAGACAAAGAGTAGAAGCTTTTATTATTGAGGTTCAATGCACGCTGCTCTCTGGTTAGTCTTTGCGGGGTACTCCTTCAATGTCCCGCTTCCTTCAATTCTGTACAATTAATCCTGCTATGTTCAGCCAAATCCAAAAGGTAAAAATGTCTGTAAGTGCAGCCTGTGTTCTAAATCTCAACTTCAGGTAGCAAATAGCTCTCTTTTCCAGCTCTCTGGAATTGTCCAGCCTGGTGCTATCTATCCCCTTCATCCTGCAAATGCACCAAAGGCTTTATATTTCTTGCAAGTAAATTATAAGTAAATAGTGTAGACTATCACTATACCTCGGAGCTGTAACTCTTTGTTAAATGACCCTGTATACCAACATTACCTTAAATGTACTATAAATTTAAACTGTTTTCTTTTTGTTGGGTTTACAGCAAGATTACTGTACACAATTTATACACAGACCTTGAGCTTTTTGCCTGATTTATAGTATTTGTTCCTTTTACATTGTGCCTTGTCTATATGTTGCATTCTCTCTCTTTCCAAGGCTTTATTCATTATTACAAGTATATACAATATAAGAAGGTTCTTTCAGAGGTTGGCCATTGAAAATGATTTTTTATTTGCCTTTCAAGGCATCAATTCACTTTACATTGATTTAATTTTAAAATATACATTAATTTACATTGAGTTAATTTTAAAATATACATTAATTTACATTGAGTTAATTTTAAAATATACATGTGAGCAATGAAGAAAAGTCTGCAGGCACTAAGCATGCCGAGAGCCATCATTCCTACTTCTGTTTTTAAAACTTATTACAAAAATTGCTTTCTCCTTTTCCTAAAATTATTTTTTAAAACTAATTTTAAAACTAGTTTGAGCATCTTGTATCAGGTAAGAATACCATAAGTATTGAACAAAGTGACTGAGCAAAATGAGAAACAGAATGATAAACATGTTTAGACACATACTTATATCGATAAATCCTATGCTTCCTCCTTTTATGGAGAAAGGGCCAGGAAGCGGGACATCCTGTCTTTCAAAGGACAAAGTGTATGTCCTAAGCTACAAGGCTTCTGTGTCACAGAGGTGATGACACGAGGTCATGAATAAAGAGGATCTCCTTATTGAAAGAGGCTGATGGGAAAATAATCAAGAAATAATGAGAAAGTCCAAGGAAGCAGATCCAAAAGCAAGAGATGAAAAAATAACTAAATGAATAGTTTGCCTCCATATATGGAATTTTTAAAAATAAGAAGTGTTTAACCATGAAAGAAGTGGTACATATATACAATGGAATATTACTTGGCCATAACAAAAGATGAAATACTGCCATTTGTGACAACATGGATGGATCTTGAAAGTATCATGCTAAGCGAAAAAAGTCGGACAGAAAAAGTCGAGAACCACATGACTTCATTCATATGTGAGGTATGAAACTGAAAGCAACAAAGGAACAAGATAAACAAACAAGCAAAAACTCAGAGACAACAGTTTAGTGGTTCCCTGAGGGTAAGGGGGGAGGGGGTGGTAGATGAGGGTAAAGGGATCAAATATATGGTGATGGAAGGAGAACTGACTCTGGGTGGTGAGCACACAATGTGATATACAGATGATGTATTACAGAATTGCACACTTGAAACCTAGATAATTTTACTAACCAGTGTCACCCCAATAAATGTAACAAAAAATTATTTAGAAAATGAAGTCAATTTCCTGTCATTTTTAGGTATTCAGGAAAATTGTCATATACTGTAGAATGGATTTCTCATATGGAAGGAAACAAAAGTCAGTCTTTGATATGATTGAAGAGTAAGAAACCAAATCAGCCTTAAAGATATGGTGTCTGTCACTATGTGTTCTTGATCAAATGTTAATTGAATGATGTTGACTGTGTTCTTAATTGAATACCGTGACCTCAGTGTGATTCTGCAGCTCATTTACCCACTCCTCGCAAAATTCACTTAGTCTTTTCACAGCCTTTTCCGAACTTCATTACATTCCTCATGCCCCACACTTGCCTTTCATTCATCAGCAGACGACCTTGTCTCCTAACTCATTAAGAAGGTTGAAACTGATAAATGAGAACCACATAAATCTACCTCATATGATGTGTTATGACGATGACTCAGTTTTATTACAGGCATGATTAGCGTTCGCTTCATTTCTGTTACTCTTAGTAAAGATAGTATTACTTCCTAATACTTTGTAGTTGTAGAAACCCATGTAGTGAGGACTCCTGTTACCCAAGTGAGGAACTCCTCTGTAGACTGAACTGCATCCCCAGAACTTAGCTTTCTCACCCCCACTTTGACACAATGTGACTGTGAGGTTCAACAGCTTGTTTAGAAGACTTGTGAATCTTCTTTAGGAAAATGCTGGAAGTATAGAGAACATGCCAGGGTGTCTCAGGATTCTGTCCTATGAGACTAACATGCTGGTTGGGTGGAAAGTTCCCCAGGGAGCTGAGCACGCCTCTGACCATGCTCACAAATTCTTGCCCTGAGGAAGAATGTGGCACCACAGTGGGAACATGACAGCAAGCGAGACTTGTTAAGGGCTGCCCAGATCCACATCAAAGTTACATCATGTCCCATTGGTCAAAAAGCGTAAACTGAACATTTAAAGTTAAAAACAATATATGAGCTTTTGAAAACACTAAATAGAATCAAAACAAAGACAACAAAAAAATACAGTAGAAAAGCACAATACAAAGTAGGTATAAAAACACAAATAATGTAGATTGGCCAGGCTGAGATTGATATTTGAGGCTTACTTGTGAAGATTAATGTTTACATTTCTCTGTAAAAACAGAGGCAGATTTAGTTAATGGAAAGCAGAACATGCTAGAAAATATATAACTGAATAACAAAGGAGTTTTAGATTAATTTGCAATAACATGACAAAATAAATTTTTGACAAATTGCAAAGTTAAATGTTTACAAAATAATTTAGGAAGTAGTATATTTTGTCAATTCTAATATCTGTATATTTCAACATTTTAGTATTGTTGAAATAGTGATGCATCCTACAATGAATGGTTTGGCAGCATATCATAGTTTTATTATTTCTTAGTGGTGCATAAAATAGTTATGTATCTTATAATCAAGATACCTTGATTTTGATGAAGGATTGTATCTATAAAATCAGGTAATTACTTATCTGATCTTGACTGGGAGAATTTCAAGCAATTTGGAAATTGCTCTAAAAGCATAATAGTTAAGCCAAATTTACAAAGAAAAACTCCATTAACTAAAACATAGCAAATAATAATATTAAGAGTAAAAGAGAAAACAGAAATATTTGCAATATAAGTGACATATAATAGGTTACTATGAAGTTTAGGTGGTTTTTTTGTTTTTTGTTTTTTTTGTTTTTTTTTTTACCTATTTCATACTTAGAGAAGTTAGAAAAGCAGTACAAATACTTCCAGTATATACTTCACACAGATTCCTCAAATGCTAACATTTGCCATTTTGGCTTTAGCATAGAAAGGTGGACATATTATGCATAATTTTGAAAATCAATTGTAAAAATGGGGTTCCTTAATCAACAAACACTTCAATGTGTATTTCCTAAAAACAAGGGCATTCTCTTACATAATCACAGTACAAGTATAAAAATAAGAAAATCAACCTTGATACAAAACTTTTAGCTAATTTAGAGACATTTTTAAAATTTGTAATAACTGTTTCTATAATTTTCTTTATAGACAGAAAATCTCAGATTATGAGTTGCATTTAGTTATCATTCTTTTTTTTTTTAATCTGAAATACTTCTTTAACTTGAATGACATCGAGTTTTTAATGAGGACAGGCAAGTTACTTTCTCAAAGGCCCTCCCACTTGAATTTTCCTAATGGTTCCTCGCCATTGAGTAGACTTCATCTGCTCCTGTCATAAACACCCAGAAGAGGTGATGTGATTTTCTCGCTGCCTTGGAGTAAAAGGCACAGAATATCAATATGACCCGATATTGATGTTGTCAACCACTTGATTAAATTCAGGTCTGCCATGCTTCTCCATGGCAAAATTGCTATTTTTACATTATAATAAATAAGTATCTGTGTGTGGCTGCTTTGGGATTATGGAAGTGTTCTGTTGATCATCACACTTGCCCCATCAGACTGAGCATTTACGGATGTGCCTGGAGCAGCAATGATTACTATACTGGTTACCAGCTGGTAGTTTCCAAATTCTGTCATTTTTCCTGTAAATATCAGTTGGCATTCCACTGTAAGAAAACCCACCCACCATTTATTTATATAAGTATGGACTCATTGATTCTTATTTAATTTGATAGGAAATAATCAATCAATAATCATTTATATTGTCCCAGGATCGTTTGATAAGAGAGTCCCTTAAATTCAGCTCTGGTGTGTGTGTGTGTGTGTGTGTGTGTGTGTGTGTGTGTGTGTGTGTGGTGTGTGTGTGTGTGTGTGTGTGTGTTGTCATGTTCCTTTATTCCCTAAGTATCTCCCTTACTTTCTAGCTCAAAACGGTATTGCAGGCTGATAATGTACTGCCACTGCCAAAACCCTTGAGCCAGCCATTTCTCTAAGGAAACTTGGTTTCTTTTAATGGATATGAGCACTAGGTTTACTAATTGCTACTATAGTATCATTTTCCCTGCACTTCTCTGGGAACATATCTAGGTAAGTAGATACATAGATACATATATAAATCAGAGATAGATAGGTAGGTAGATAGATAGATGATAGATAGATAGAAATAGATAATATAGTTTATATAGATATAGTTATAACCAACACATACCCATACATATATATATTTGTATCTATAACTACTTATCTATCTATATGTAAAACAGTGAGTTTATAGCGGTGTTTTGACTTCAGCGCAGCACCACAGGATTACAATGACATGGCAGTCACTTGAGAGACTAGGTCCAGTGGGCTCCCAAATTGAAGAAAATAAGGTTCATGCAGCATAATGTCTCATCTCCTCCCAGGCATGTCAGGAAGGCTGCACTCAGGTGTGTGTGCCACGGGCAGAGGCACATGGCACACTGCATCGGACCTGGACAGCCTCCCAATCAGGACCAGCCCTGAAACTGAGTCATAGATGGCACCGTTTAAGGCACGTGAACACACAGCTTGTAGAAGAGAAGACGTGAAGGAAGATGGGAGGGTATTTTCCAAGTGTTTAAATGATTATACTCATATGTTCTGGTGTTTAGAATCGACGCAGAATAGAAGTTAAATCAGTCTTTGTGTTAAGGGAGATCGTTTGAGAGGACAAACTTTGAACAAATAAAGTGCCCCCCAATTAAGGAGAAATTCCATGGCAGAAAATTACTTCCTAACAAGTGTTTCATCTAGATGCGGAATGCAGTGAAAAGTTTTAATTGGCCAGGTGTTCAAGTCCTTTCAAACTAACAATATTACAGTTTTAGGAAACTATTTCTATAAAGAATATGTCTTTAGGAACAAAAAGAAGTGGCTTTATAAGATGCAGGAACATGAAAGAGTTACTCAATTCTCTAACTCAACTTGTCTGCAATATTTGGACAACAGTTCTATCTTCACATCAAATTTCTAATGTTAAAGTAAGATGTTCTGTACAATTTTAAAAAATAGAACTGTTACATAGTGGGCAAGCCATAAATGTTAATTTACTTCCTTCCCTTCTCAGATAAGCTAAAGAACTTGAATTAAGATCCATATAAAAAATCTATATAGATTATTAAATGAAGCACATAGTAAGATATCTAACAGTAATATCAACAGCATCCTCTTATGCATAAGACTTGGTGGTTTTATTTAAAAAGCCACTAAATAAGTCTAAATCTAGGATTTTAGTGCTGTGCTTGTCCCTTGATGGTGTGACATATTTGTGGTCTCTGTCACTCCATTTCCTTATTATAAAATACACATAATGCCCCAATTCACTTCATAAGTTTGCTGTGAAAATCAAATACAATTTACATGAAAAACTGATGGCTGTAAAGTAATGTAAAAATGCTAAGTGGTGGTAATATCAATGTCCTATTATTATATTTATAAAACCATAGGTAGGGTATACAGCTGAAAACCTAGGCCTAGGAAAACAAAAGGACTCTTTTCTTGAGTAATTTCCCTATTTCAATTTGTAAAAAAAAAAAAAGAAAGAAAGAAAGACATTTTTTTGGGTAGGAGTATGGCACATGGTCAGTTTTCTGATGAGCATTTGGAGTAATTATCACATGTCAGGTGGCATTCATGACCTTAGGCCACAGCTGTCCAATGTCATCCCAGATGTTGGTATTCAGTGTTCTTGAGTGAGGATGAGTATTTTTCCTCAGCAACCCTCACAGGAGCACAGAGACACATTTCTAAAACAATAATTATTACTCATCATTGCCTACCCCTCAGCATTCACAGGTAATAACTTCCAGCTCTGTATTGATTACATAGAGGGGGATAATGGAAAGGACTCACAAGGCTTCTCAAGACAGACTCGTGGGAAGCTGAAGTAAAGATAGAGATAAAGGACGCAGAGGAAAACCACTCGGGCAGACATTGTGTTTCTAAGAGGCTTACAAATGCTCCCGTCACTCCGCAGGGTCCTTTCTTAGAAAGCACCTGACGGTAACCAGCTCATCCGCTTTTCTTGGGACTTGCCCAGTTTTTGCACTTAAATTCCCATATTCTAGGAAATCCTTGAGTCCAGAAAACCTAGATGGTTGTTCACCCAGAGAAGCTGCACCTTCAGATTATGAACCATCAAGATACGCGTGAAGAACCTTGGCTTAAGGGAACCCCAGGCAAAAGGTCCAGTGAGGTCTTACGTCTCTTACTGCCCCTGAAGTGAGGCCAGGCTGGGTGACCTGGGGTACGTTTCTGAAAACCAGTACATTTCTGAGAAAGGTAGAGACACTAAACTTTCATGCCTACAGAGAAGTTTCGAACTGTAAACAGCACATTACAATTCACTTGCTAGTCCATCTCGTCCTTATCTTGGAAAAAGGTCAGTACCAGACTTCCAGGCATCCCAGAAAACAAGCACAGAGCCATCTTGCTTCGGCTGTAAGATTCCCTGATCTTTCGTGCTGTTAAACCCTTCACAGCATCTGAGAAATCTAGTTACAGGGAGACCTTAGACTAATCAGCCTGTGGGGGCAGTATTCTAAGCTAACCCCTGGTAAATGTACCATATGAAATCCCCGCCCCTTGTAGGCAGAGCAAGCTGGCGTGATGGGCTATCACTCACTCTGATTGGGCTGCTAATCGGTTGGCTCTGAGTGGCGCAAAAGGGAGGCGATCATGGTTGGGCCTCACCTAATCGAGTCAGCCCTTTAGAAGAATGTGACATTTCAGAGGGACGCTTTCCCACTGGCCTTGGAAGGCAACTAACTGTAACTGCCATGCTGTGAGAGGAGGGAGCCCTGGCAAGGACCTGTGGGCAGCGTCCAGGAGCAGAAAGCAGTCCCTGGATGACAGCCCGCAGGAACAAAGGGACCTTAGTCGTGCAAGGGAATGACTCTTCCCAAAACACTGGAAACTGAAGGGCCCAATGCTTTTGCCCCTACTCTCCGACACCTCAAAGAGGGCATCTATTTGCAAAGCTAAATAAATACCGGGTGTGTTTCTTCCCGCTTTAAAATCCAGTTGGCACTCCTGGCGCGCAAAAGCCAGTGTATTCATCAATAAGATGACGGACCAAAGCGCTGGGAGTGAATTTCCACGGGTCACTGTCAGCCAACTAGCACATGGACGGAGGCTCATACAACAGCCTGCAAAGGTCATGCTCTTTAAGCCTAAGGAGGTCACCGTCACGTGGAGAGGAGTCAAGTCACACTGCAAGCAGCGCTCGCCAATCGCTAAGGACCGAGTGGAACTCTACTTCCTTTGTTCTCACCACTATCTTCTAAGTAAAGGGATGTGCAGCCTGGTAAGTGGGTTTAACCTTTCCAGATAGTGAGTTAAGAGGATTTTCATTTAATCTCTCTTCCAAAAAGCTAATGTTAAAATTAAACCACTTGAGCCACTGGACTTTTATGTACAATTCATTATGTGGCTTTAAATACTTATAAGTTTAATTGTATATTTACAAAGGAGATCATTATAAGTTTCTAACTGATAGAGGTCAAAACTATTATTGTGTACATAGCAGTGATATATATTTCCCTGAAAAATTCTTTTTACTTAGCCTATTAGTGTTGATGTTGTCAAATATTTAATTTTCCACACTAAATTTAATTCTATCAAGGAAATAATTATTGTAAGCATATATACTTAGCACGAGTATCCCAAATGACATATAATAATACTCTAGTCTAGTTAAAGTTTATGAAAAATACAAACATCTAAAACTACTTGAGGCCTTAATTCAAAGACTCATGAAATAGAAGGAAGATAAGAAGATTCAAGCAGAGCCAGCCCCCCCACACACACACACACAATCCCTGTGAAATTCCTCCCTTTCTTGTTATTATAATACTTGCCCTGCAATTCCCCTCCTTCCTCTTGACCCTCATTCTCATTCTCTGCCTCACCGAGAAGTCTGTTTCCTTCCTCTTTCTAAGCCAGCTCCACCCCTGATTCTCCCATCATCAGCCACCATCCCCTCTCTTTGATTCTAATTCATATTCTTCCTTTAGGATAAAATAGAGTAGGCCATACCTTATTCGATGCACAAGTCTCTCTCTGTTGGTCTGTGTTCCGACACCAGCAGTTGGCCTTTTGAGGTTAGAAACCATGTTTCCATTATTTTAGACATCTTCCCCTGTGGTCTTCCGATTGAATGCTTATGGTTCAAGTTTGACCTTGGAAGCCATCTTGACTCTCCGCTCCTCCCCGGATGTGTCCCATCTCAAGCTCCTGGACCATGGCTCCAAAATTTTCCTTGCTCAAATATCCTTTGTCATTGGTCATTGTAACCATACTTTCCATGCTGGCATTTTGTATCTACAGTAGACATTGCGTTGGCAGTGGGGACATCAATTTAAAGGCTACTTTCCTCTGAGCACAGTAGGGATGCTTATGAGCCCAACCTTGCCAATCGGTTAGCCCTGGCTACTTTACCTTTCAAAGCTGAAAGTGAAGGGTAAAGTGAAAGTGAGTGAGCACACCGGACTGGCGGCTATGGGCAGGGCGGGTCTGCCTAAGCTTGAGAATAAGAGAGGCATTACTCTTGATCACAGCAGCCATGACTCCATGCACATGGCTGGAGGGAAGGACGAGGGCCATTCAAAAGCATCAAGTCCTGAATATTTTCCGGTTTCCTGCTATATAAGATGATGACAGGGGGTCAGCTGGTGACAGTCGATGTTCTTCCCCAGTCACGTGTGGCCAAAGTCTTGCAGGGATATCATTCTGATTCTTGGCTGTATGGGTAACTTCGCTGATGACATGCATTGGCGACTTGTCCACCTTAGCATCATAAAGCCTTCCTCAGAAGAGTCCAGTGACACTGACCAGGTCAGCATTGTGTTTTCTAAATGGGCCACAGGTACTAGAGATACAGAGTGTACTCCCTTCCCAGGAAGAACGGACTTGAGCATGGGCCTGGGTGCTGGAAGACAGAGTGTGGCTACCATGTTCACAGCACGTCCGAGGTGACTGCCCGCACTGATCACAGTATGTGCTTGCTCTTGAACTCCATGCCAAATGGTTCCCCATTCGATCGTCAAATCTCTGCCCATACGAGTTCCTGAGGCTGTAAGTATTACACTGTAAATATCATTTTCATGACTAAGGATGGACTTGCTGAAGCACCAACTCTTAGTTCAAACAGCCACACGTTTTCTTTTTGTTCTCTTTTTCTTTTTTTCTGCATCTTCCTGCACAGGCCATGAGCAGTAACAGTGTCAGTTGGCTGTTACATTCCGAAAATGTAATGCCAGCAGTGGTTTCAGCGACTCTGAAGGCCCAACAACAGTTGGCTAGTGCCACTGAGGCCACTGGTAACCGTCACCTTTGTCCGACTATTGGAAAAACAGTAATATTTAAAAAGAAACTCCCCTAGCAAGACATCCCATGTGGACCTTCACCCTGGCTCTAGCTTTCATCACCAGGAAAGGCCACGCTTCATTTCTAACTGAAAAACGACACTATCGTATCTGAATACAATCAGATTTTCAACAATAACAATGAAAACAACTTGATTCTTTGCAGCCTTGCCAATCAACCTCTCCATGCCAGTCAGAACACAGAACTTGGCACATCCCTACATAGAGGGCTTGCAACACAGGCAGAAAGGCTGCCAAGGTCAGCTGGACCTGCAGCACCCGTCAGCAGGTTCCTGGTCCGTTGGAGAAAATGCTGATGCCAGAGCTGAAGAAACAGGTCTGCATTCGGCGAATGAGGCTATTTGGAAACGGTTATTCATAATATAGCTCTGTTATAATAAGCTCAGCTTCTGTCTTTCCATTTAATTCATGTTTCTATGCGTCCTTATTGAATCTTGTCTATGTTGCTTTGGTTGTAAGGCTCTGTGGTAAGGGGGCTGGTGTAGCTGGTGCATTAAATTAAGAATATGAGCTGCTGAAGGAGAAGGCAGGAGCCACCCACGTGAGGTAGGCAGGTAGTTCCTGAAGCCCTTGAGCTCCCAGGTGGCGAAGCAAAGCCCCAGGGAGCCTGCTGAGCACAGCTGCGATACACTCCCACAAAGGAAGTAAATTCACAAGATTTATCCCAGAAATGGGGGTGGGGGTGGGGAGGGGCCTGGGAGGTGAGGCCTAATGAGCCCTGGTAGGGCCCCGTCCTCCATCCCAGGTCACAGGCCAGGCGGCAGGACACAGAGAGCAGGGTGGCAAGCACCTGTTACCAAAGAAGGGGGTTGGGGCGGAGGTCCCTAACTTTTCACGGGCTCAAATCTAAGTGGTTACTTTAAAAGGTGTCCTGGAAAAAACAAAGCAGGGACTTGGGACAGGAAACCTAAGATCAGGTCCTCATCTAAACGCCTGGACTCTGGCTGTGAGCAGGGTGCCATGCTGTAAAATGCCCAGGCAACCATGCCCACAGTTGTTTCTCCCTCACAGGCTTGTCATCTGGGTGATATTTCATTAAAAACAGGGAACTGGGCAGTAAAGATACTGCTTATAACTTATGGAGCTATTCACTTCATTTTTTTATAAATATGCAAAATATTATACATTTTGCATAATTATTCAAACATAGCGTCTTTTAACTTATTTTTACATGCACGGATTTTATACGTTTTCCTTCTACCTCTCACTTTTGTCATCTGTGTCAGTTGCCTTAATGTAAATTCTGATTCGGAGCATTTTCATCTCACCTCCTCATCCTTTTTCTGGCTCTTCCGAGACATTGTACATTCTGGCACATCAGACCTCAAGTACAGGCTTTTCAGTCACACTCCTTCCTCCGTGATTTCATTTCCTGAACCTTCTGCTCCGCTTCGCATTGCCTTTCTTTTGTGTTGATTTTGCTTTATCTGGTGTAAGTTTTCTTGGGGTAAAACCTCTGTTCTCTACATTTTTCCCAGTTAAATATATGCCATTCCTTATTTGATTTTGTTAACAAGAATTACATTAGGATGTCATTTTCTTTCTTATGTAAATCAACTATCTGAAGTGGAAAATGTACTTAACTTTCTCTAAGCGTTCAAAAAAAAAAAAAAGAAAAAGAAAACCTCCCACATCACTCCCAGCAATTAATGTAAAGAGTCTATTGTAAATTAATCTCCTTGACACCTTAAGTAAGAATTAATGTAATTGGAGAATGCCATTACACTGACATGCACTGATGATGGAAATTTCAATAATAGGTGTTGGAGCACTGAGTTCAGAAGACGGGAGGGTTATGACAGCAAGGTGAAGTGTGAAGGGTAGAAATCTTAAATAACAGGGAGGAAAGGGTGCCCAACTTCCTAAAACAAAATATCGCTCATAACGCTTATTTAGATGTTCCCAAAGGGATCCGATCAAATGTGGGCATTTCCCCTTGAGCCACATGACAGAGAACATACAACAAAGAGCTACATGCTTATCGCAGGACTGCCAAAAAATAGATATGTGCATGAATTGATATTCTAAACGTGAGATTAAAAGAAAGAAAAAAGCCAGAAAGAGAACAAAAGGGAAAAATATAATCACACAAGCTCACCGGCTTCTTCCTCAATCCAGATCTAAATACCCAAAAAATTTCCCAATTCACAGAACAGTTAGAACCAGTTCCCTTTAAATTTCCAAGTGCTGCTGTAGCTGTGGGTAAAATGCGGTGCTTAGATGCTCACTTTATAATCACAGCACATTACACTATATAACGTTTTCAAGTTTATGTAGTACTTTAAAAAATGCATTATCTCATTTAAATTCATCTTCTACGAATGACTTCCGTATTCCCAGATGAGTATTGATACATCTTAACAAAATTTTAAAATGAACATGGAACTGACTCTGAGTGGTGAACACATAATGCAATATATAGACGCTGTATTATAAAAATGTACACTTAAAACCTAGATAATTTTACTAACCAATGTCGCCCCAATAAGCTTAATACAAATTAATAAAAAATAGTGTGCAGAGAATGGAGGATAAAATTATAAAAAAGAAAGAAAGAAAATAGTCGTGTCACCTGATAGATACGGCTCTGCTCACAGCTTTTTTTTTTACATGGTTAGAAGACAGCGTTCTTGTGCTGAAGCTTGTGAGCAGGGAGGCAATGCCTAGTCCATTCACTCACCAGATAAATGAGATAGTGCTCTGTGTAAATCTTTCGCTGCTAGTGTCAAACGTAGGACAGGTTTCTCCCCTGCTCAGGAAACAGAAAACCTGGCTGAGAATGAAAAACCAGATGCAGATTTTAAAGGAGGGGGAAAGTGCCTTGTGATCATTACCCTGTCTCAAACCTTGGGGTCACTGTGGAGGTTGGGATTTGTGAACAGTGGTGGCATTCCTGGTGGGGCAGGTGGTGGTGGGAACAGCCATCCTAATGCATGTCATCAAGGATGCACCAATGTAGAGAATCTGGCAACAATACTAAAAACAACCGAAAGTCAATCTGGTTTTACAGTCACCATGTGCCTGTCATTTTACACAATGTCAGTAGTAAAATACTCCTCCCTGCTAGGGCAGACCACAGCCCCCAGTGCCCACCCTGAATACCAGGAACCTTGGGGAAGGTTCAAATCAAAACTCCTAAAATAGGTGAGAGTTATCCTGGAACGTCTTTGCACAGTTCAGTTCACCCCCCTCCCCCCACTCCCACCACCACCAGAGTCCCAGGCCTCTTAGCCTTAAGTCCCTAGATCATCAATGCTGAGCTCCAACACAGATCACAGTCATGTGTCAGGAGAATGGAGGAGGCCTTACGCTCACCTAGTAATTGACTTATTATCCTAGTAATAAACATATTAAGTTATGACAGCTGACTTTTCTTGAAGAATAAAATGATGTGATTTCAAATCTCATGTTTTGGATATTTGAGTTTCAGTCCCCTTATTAATTACCCATAATAAACTGATTCATTACACGTATTAATTTGATCCTGTTCTTTGTCAGATTATTAATACCACAGGCATGACATGTGTTATTATAGAACTTATTGTCTTTATACAATTTCTGCAAAGATTTTGAGGATTTGGCTTGATAAGAGGAAAATAAATCAAGAGTGATTTTTCTTGCTGGAAAAAAAGTCACCTTATCAGTCTCAGACTATCTTTTGGAGAAGACAGATTTGGCTGGAAGTGCTTTCTTAGCCAGAAAGCAGGTCTGGCTCTGGAAAAGGAATGTGGGAGCCTTCAGGTCTGCAGAGTCTGAGACTGGGACCTGCCTTCTCACCACCGTCACCCCACCCGGCGGCTACTGTCATTTGCTGCCTTAAAGGAAGCAGCACACTCAGAGCTGTTTCACATGTCTTTGAAATCAAGGGTAATGCTTTCTGATTTATTTTTCTATTTTGCTCTTAAATAGCATTCAAGTGCTGCAGGAATTAAGTAGTGCATGATTTCGCCTGGTGAATTTTAGAATATGTTGAATTAATCTTCTTATAAAGCATGGCTTCAGTGTGTGTAGCTGTTCTACTTTAGCTCAAACTTTAAGTGCCCAAGAATGAAAATGAATTACTGATGACAAAGCAATTATTCCAACTCTTGCAGTTCACAGTTAAGATGGAGTAAAAGTAATTTCATTGCAATGAAATAAATAAAATCACAATAGGCATAGAAAAGATCGGGGTAGAAACTTTCTGTATTTGTATTTTTATATGCATGAATTCAGCTTCCTTCTTATGGTTCAAAAATGATAAGAACCAGGGGGAGAGGAAACAAGTACTTAGTGGATCCCACTGTGTCCCCAGCTTGTCAAGTGGAGCCCTGGAACAGCGATGTACATCTTCTGAGGAACACCGACTTCTACAGTGTTTGAGCCAATACCACCATAGGGCCCTCAGCACCGGATCCCAATGCTGGTGTTCTAGCATCAGAAAACAGGGGTGCTCCAGGTGTACAGAAAACCAGTCCAAACATTTCTTTATAATCAAGATGGAGGGGTCTGGCTGTCCCGTGTTTCCTGAAGAAGGACTTATATGTTGGGTCTTTTCTTCCGGGACGACTGAGCCACTCTGAAACCCTAGCAAAGCCTGCACTACAGGGAAGTCTACCCATGTTTCATACAAGTGCTTCGTTTCGATGCTCAGTCATATTCTTCCATCGAATCCTCTAGAAGAGAGGTTAGTGTGGCAGGGCACAATTTCTGAAATGAACATACAACAACATTGGCTTGTACAGAAAGAAGGAGGGGAGAGGTGGCTCGGATAACAGAGCTGGAGTGAGCTCACTTTAACAATCATGGTTAAAGAAAGCAGTAAGTTTTGGGTCTTTGTGTGTAAAACATACAAAGACCTAATCTACTCACTAGCCGTCCTAGAGACCACCAGTGTAGACACTAGTCCCTTGAGGACTCTTAGCCCATAAGCTGGTCATATTTGTTCTTGGACTTGGCCCAGTCTCTTCTTATGAGCTCTAGAGAGCACCCAAATTGTGCCCAGCTTTTAGGAAATATGTCAGAGTCAGAGCAGACACTGAGAAATATCTAATATGGTATGGAAATAAAACTTTCTGTATTTATTAGAGATGCTTGGTCTTTCCTTCCATGAAATAGGAGTGACCTGGGGGCTGAAGTGACTGAATCCATGAACTAAGAGGTCACTGGTTAGTCTCATCCAAGGCAGACCACATTTTAATCAGACACAGATATTTACAGAGGTGGTCAGTATATCCCAGGACTCAATGGGATTATAAACGTGACCCATTTTTACTATTACTCCAAATATTACCCTCCACACCTGACTACCATTAAGGGCATGTATCCCCCAGAACTCTCCATTTCCAGATATTACTAAACATTTTCAGGACAATTTAAGTGGGCTATTAGAATATCATTTAAGTAACTTGTATTTGTGGGTGATTTCAGGGGTAAGTCCAGTGTGTGTGTGTGTGTGTGTGTGTGTGTGTGTGTGTGTGTGTGTGTTATGCCAATTATACCTCAGTAAAGCTATTTAAAATATAATAAAAGGAATGATTAAAAGTAAGTTAAATGAGGGCCGGCTGAGTGGCTCAGTTGGTTAAGAGCTCGCTCAAGAGTTTGAGCTCTGAGCAACAGCGGTTCGAGTCAGCCCGAGCTGAGCAGCCGTGAGCTGCCAACAGGTGGCGGGATGGCTCAGCTAAAAAAAAAAAAATAAAATAAAATAAAAATAAAAAAAAAGTAAGTTAAATGAAAAATCATCCATCTTAGCTCAGCTTTCCAAAAGTGATCATATTGCAAAGAATTTGATATAAATCTTTATAGAAATGAATTGCAACATACCTGGAGAATTTTATATTTACTCTTAAAAATAAACAATCTTAAGTTAAACAAAAACAAGGAGAATCACAGAATAATCAACACAATATTGAAGAACAAAATTGGAGGACTGACACTACCTAACTTCACAACCTACTATAAAGCTACAGTAATCTAGACAGTGTGGTGTTGGGAACAGAACAGACAGCCAGAACTAGACCCCCATAAATATGACCAGCTGATCTCTAACTAAGAAAGAAAAGTAACACAATGGAACAAAAAGATGGTCTCTTCAACAAATGGTTCTGTAACAATGGACACCCACATGCAAAAAAATAAATCTAGACACACACCATACACCCCTCACAAAAATTAACTCAGAATGGATCATAGGCCTAACTGTAAAATATGAAATTATAAAACTTCTAGAAGATAACATAGGAGGAAACCTAGATGACCTTGAGTTTAGTCCTGATTTTTAGATATAACACTAAAGACATAATCCATGAAAGAAATAGCTGATAGACTGGACTTCATTAAAATAAAATAAATATTAACTCGGCTTTGAGAAAAATAAAAACTTCTGCTCTGAGAACAATGTCAAGAGAATAAGACAAGGTACAGACTGGGAAAAAATGTTTTCAAAACACATTTAATAAAGGACAATTAGCTAAAATAAAAAATTCTTAAAAATGCAACAACAATTAAAACAAAAACTCTATGAAGAGGATCTTAACAGACACCTCACCAAAAAAGATACACAGATGGCAGATGGCCATATGAAAAGATGCTCCGCGTCCTATGTCACCAGGGAAATGCAAATTGAAACAACAATGAGAAAGCACTACAGACCTATTAAAATGGCCCAAATTTTAAACACTGACAATGCTGAATGCTGGCAAAGATGAAAGCATTCATTGCATCACTGAGAATGCAAAGGGATGCAGCCACTTTGGAAGACAGTTTTGGTTTCTTACCAAACTAAACATACTCATCATATGATGTAGCAATCAATCATGCTCCTTGATATTTACCCAAAGTAGTTGAAAACTTATGTTCACACAATAACCTGCACATGGATGTTTATGGCAGCTCTACTCATAGTTGTCAACACTTGGAAGCAATCAAGATGTCCTTCAGTAGGTGATGGATAAATAAACTGTGGTCCACCCAGACAATGGAACATTATTCATCTAAATTAACTAAAAATAAATGTGCTATCAAGCCATGAAAATACATGGAGGAAACTTAAATGCATATTACTATGTGAAAGAAGCCAACCTGAAAAGGCTGCATATTGTACAATTCCAACAGTATTACATTCTGGAAAAGGTTAAACTGTGGAGACAATAAAAGGATCAGCGGTTGCCAGGAGTGGGGGAGTGGGAGGAGAGATAGATGGGCAGAGCTCAGAGGAATTTTAGGGCCGTGAAACTACTCTGAATGTTACTACAATGAGAGACATATGTCATTAGACCTTTATCCAAACCCATAGATCAGCGGTTCTCAACCTGTGGGTCGTGACCCCTTTGGGGGTCAAATGACCCTTTCACAGGGGTTGCCTAAGACCATCGGAAAACAAAAAGATTTTTACATTACGATTCATAACAGTAGCAACATTACAGTTATAGTGTAGCAACGAAAATAATTTTATGGTTGGGGGTCACCACAACATGAGGAACTGTATTAAGGGGTCGCAGCATTAGGAAGGTTGAGAACTGCTGCCCTAGAATGTAAAACATTGAGAGTGAAGCATGACTTTTTTGTAACTACCAATTTGTATTTCTTAATCCCTTCCCCTTTTTCACCCTGCCTCCGAAATGCCCTCCCATCTGGCGACCATCAGTTTGTTCTCTGTATCTATGAGTCTATAACTGTTTTGTTTTTGTCTTTGTTTTATTTTCTTCCTTAGCCAGTCATGGGGATGTAAAGTACAGCATAAGGCATATAGCCAATAATATTATAATAGCTATGGATAGTGTCAGGTGGGTGCTGGACTTATCGGGGGATCATTTCATAAATTATATAAATGTCTAACCACTATGCTGTACACCTGAAACTAATACAAAATAATATTGAATGTCAACTGTAATTGAAAAAAAATAGAAAAAGAGTGAACCGTAGGGTAAACTATGAACTTTGAGTGATTATGACGTGTGAATATAGGTCCATCCTTGATTTAGAAAAAAATAAATGAAAGTCCCATTCTGATATGATGTTGATAATGGAGGATGATGTCATGTGTGTGGACAGAGTACATGTGAGAAATCTCTGTACCTCCCTCTCAATGTTTTCATACACCTAAAACTGCTCAATGCTTCCAAGGGATCCCGTGTTTTATGGCAAGTGAAATAGGACTGTATCTGTGTGAAGCGCACATGGATATTTTACAGCATTAAATCATTCTCAGATGTTCTTTTCCAGTTGGGAATCTTGCCTTTCCAGAACCCACAGACCTAACAGAGCCTTTTATTTCATCAGCCACATAGTATTCAAATATTTTCTCCCTGAATTCTCTTTGAAGCATTCGACATAAGCATTGCTGTTTCATAGATGATCTTATCGATGAAGTGATATTAGGAAAGGTTAAATCACAGAAGAATTTAAGCTATAAGTCTAGGCCTTTGAGGTGCGTGGCTCATCCTTTATAGCTTTCTGAGGCCTGACAGGAGCTTAGAAATCTCCTCTCCTCCTCACCCACACCCTAAATCAGAGCTCCAGAGATGGAAGAAACTCAGGCCAAACCCAGGTTCAGAGGACGGCTTCTGCCGCCCGGCTCTGGCCTCACAGCCCCTAAGTGTTCGTTTCTCGCCTGCTTCCGGCCTCTGTATGGAGAGGGTGGCTGCTTTGTAGTTGATGGCTTTCTGTGTGGGGATTGATTGTCACTAGGTTTCGCCATTGGGGAGAAGCTATGTAAAGACACGCTCCGCATCCCATCGTGACCCAATTAAAGGGCAAGGTTAGAACTAGAGGTCAAAGTATGTGTGACGCTGGAGGAAAGGCATATTTTTCTGTTCCCGTTTTCTACTTGGCAAGCAGATGGCTGGAGCCTTAGCTGAGTGCCAGGAAGAAACAGCTGGCAAATCAAAACACTGAAAGTGCTGAGAAGTGCTTGTGAGCATTTGGAAGAAACAACACTTTTGCAAGAGGGGGAAAAGTTCAAGTCACACTTAACATGCAGAGAAGAATTTGAAGCAGGATGCTTCAAACTGGGATGCTAAAGACTGTGCTGTGCAGGGGGGCAGGGTCCTGAGCTGATTCCAGCCCTCTGCAAAATGTGTCTGCTAAGATAGGATGCGTGGACACAGTGGCTGCAAGAGAAAAGGTGTTCCAAGGCGATGAGAACGAAAACAGGAGAGCGAGGGGGTGAAAAGGAGAAAAAGGCAGGGGTGAATGGGGAAGATCAGTAGGACAGAAAAGCGCCAGAGAAAGGGAGCGTAACGGGCAGGGCAAGGAGACGGCAGGGGCACATAGGAGAGGGAATTTAACGTGAGTGTCCTGGGTTCCTGACACAAGAGCTTCGAGGAGCCTTGGAATCTCATAAATACACCAGGACATGGGCTGCTTCCCAGAAATACCCAGGCGAGGTTAGAGGGTTGAAACTTACAGCCCCAGCCCCAAGCTCCACTCTGTCCCCAATACCATTTTGTCTTCCTCTCCTGCTCACCCCCTCTTGGTCACATCCTGTCTTTGCCATTGCTGGAACACTCAAAAAAAGTGCGCCCAGGAGTGATGGCCCAGCTGCGTCTGCTACCTGGAATCTTTTTCCCACAGACAGGCCTCTGGCCTGATCCCTCCCTTCATTTATGTCTCTACCCAAATCTCACTCTAGAGAGAATTTTGTTGAACACAATTTCCAAATAAGCCAACGTCTTCACTCTCTACCCCCTCCCACTGCTTAATTTTCCTAATAGGTCTTATCCCCACCTGACATATGATGTACATATGTTTATCACCTGCTTTTACACACAATGTAAGTTCCATGAGGCAGCACCTCAGCCATTTCCTTCCCTTGCCTACTAACTTTAGACAAATAAATGAATTGATGAGTGATTGAACAAATAAAAACTAGCTCAAAACCTGACTCTTCCCTCAGACATGGCCAGCTGGCTTCATTGACGGGACATTTGCAGCCACACAGGTCTCTACCCTCAGGAGGCTCACACTCGGCTCAATCATCTGTTGCTGCCACCTTGAAATTCTAATAATTTTTGCATGAGGGTCCCCACAGTTTCAGCTTGCACCGGGTCGCACAGGTCACGTAGCCGGTCTCTCTTTATGCAGTGTCTTGATCAATATGCTTGGTGCTTTCTCACTGCATTTACTGGAAAGATTCACCATTTCACGCGTTTCTTCTGTACTCTAAGCCACTTCATTTTTAGTTGTTTTGAATGTACTGTCTCCACAGTTAACAAAGAAGATGGGCCAGCTCTGTCAGAGACTGAATCCCCACCCCCGGGGCACATGGGTCCCGAGGTACAATGAACAGAGCTGGTTTGCTTCCTAGAACACTGGGAAACAGCTCTGAGATCATCGTGCTCTTCCCTCCAGATTGTTCATTGCAAACTTTTTCAAACTCCCTTCACATTTTGTCCCCTTCTCATCAACACAAATTCAACAACTCACAACTATTTTAATTGGCGGTCCCCTCAAAGGACGTTTGCACCAGGGTGGCCTAATACCCACGGCCACACAGGCCCTCAGTGATCACCGTGCGAGGCAGCAACTGTATTGACTGAACTGCACTGCATCTTCTTTTCTCACACCGGATAAGACCTAAAAACATCAATGCCGACAAGCCTGCCTCTGACACCCGAGCTTCATTACAAATACGAGCAGTGCCTAAAATATAAAACTAAATGAAATATTAAAATTTCAAAGAAAGAATTTCACATGAAAACCAAGGGAAGGAGAGCAGAGGCCAAGGCGCCCACCGCAGGGGTTTCCGCAGGGGTTTCCGCAGGGCCGGTTTGGTGTCTTTCCACAACCAGCTTCATATTATTGCTCACGTTTTTTCTGTTTGAAGTTTTTGGTTGCATTGTTTTTAATATTTAACTTTTCTATCTCTACCGGGTTCAAATTATGTAAATCATGTTTTCTTAGCTGTAATGACATCTATGTTTTCACACTTTCACATGCCATTTAGGAAAATCTGTTATGCCATCCAAGTTTTCTAATTTCTTTTTATAGAATTTTGAAAATAAATAGATGAGTGTTTTAAATGTCTTTGCTTTGATAGCAACCTCTCAGGTATTTCTTATTTTTGCCATGTTTAGGTTAATAACCACTTCCACTTATTAAAATGATTTTAGCTAGTGCTTTGAGTGTTTTGTTACCTATTTCTCAAGAGCCAGATATATTTATACTTCTTAAAAGTATAACATGCACAGGGAGACTGAACACATCGTATGTACAACCTGATTTTTTACTGAGGTATAATTCACAAAACACAAATTAATTATTTTAAATGACAATTTGGTGGCACTAATTCTAAAATATTTTCCTCATTTCAAAGCAACACCCTGCACCCATGAAGCAGCTGCCCCTCCCTCCTGCAGGCCCTGGAAACCACCAATTGGCTCCCATATCTGTGGATTTACCTATTTTCCATAGTTCATATAAATGAAACCATACAGTGTGTGGTCTTTTACGTCAGGCTTTTTTCACCTTGCTGTGTTTTCAAGGGTCATCTGTGTTGTGGTATTTATGAATACTTTTATGGCTCAATAATGTTCCATGTTATGGAAATGCCACAATTTGTTTATCCATTAACCCCTTGGACTTTTGGGGTGTTTCACCTTGTCGCTCTGCAATGAACATTCATATGCAAGAATTTGGCTTGAGCATCTGAGTCCAGTTATTTTGGTTACATACTCAGGTGCACGACTGTGGGGTGATGCATTTGTTCCATGTGTAACCTGAGGAAATGCCAGGCTGTTTTCCAGAGTGGTCAGAATATTTTGCATCACTACCAGCAACATGCATGGGTTCCAGTTTCTCCACATCCTCGCCAACGCATGCTGTTTTCTAGGTGGTTTGTTTGTTTTTGTTTTGTTTTTGAATAAGGACAACCTGGTGGCAGTGAAGTGGTGTCTCAGTGTGGTTTTGTTTGCATTCCCCTGTGACCAGTGATGCTGAGCCCCCTCTCATGTGCTTGGGGACTGTTTGTATGTCTTCTTTGGAGAAATGCCTAGTCAAGTCCTTTCTCCATGTTTAAATAGGGGGCCTTATCTTTCTGTTGTTGAATTGTAATTCCCAGCCTGGCCCCACTTTTCCTTCATCTTCCCTTCTCACAGAGTGAATGCTTACTCCATTCCTGGGGCTGTTCTCAGGAGCTATTTCCCAACTTAATGGTTTCTACCTCAAGGCCATCTAAAAATAGACTTGAAAAGCAATAACACCTCCCATGAGCTTGGTTTTTCAATCAAGTTTTTTTTTTCTTTTCTTTTTTGTCCTTCAAAACCTCCTTGGTCTATCTTACCAGCACAATTCCAGAAGCCATCAGCCTTTCCTACCAATAGCTCCTTGATCTCTCGACTCTAGTTCCTTTGATCTCGACTTGGCAAACCACCTATTTTAGCCTAAATTTGTTTTCTCTTACAATTCCTTGCTGAAAGCACTCGGTAATATTTAAAACACAGTAACAATCTGGATATTTTCAGTCAGTTCACATAAAGCTAGTGGATATTTTTAAATTAAAAAAAATCAGTTGTAATCTCTATCTTCAAATTATGTAGAATGTGAGAAGCAAACTGCATTTTGAAAACAGTTATTTGGAAATGCTTTCATTGTATGTAATTTTGTTTTTAGAAATGACATGTGAAAACTACAAAAATCCTAATGTTTTCACACTAACTTGGAAACAGAATTTTCTAACTGGTTAAAATTGTCCTAATTAAAAAAGAAAAAAAAAATTAAATTTTTTGTTAAAAATATTAGGATAAAAAGATCGCCCTGAGGCGAGATGCAAGATGGCGTAATACAGAAACACTGCGCCTGCGTCCTTCCATCAACACATTAAAACTACAGCTAAATTACAGAACAGTCAACCTGGAGAACCATCTGAAGTCTAGCTGAACAGAAGTCCTATAGCTAAAAACATAAAGAAAAAGCCACATTAAGACTGGTAGGCAAGGCGGAGATGCAGAACAGTGCCCACACCTGTATGTGGCGAATGAGAGTCAGCAGGGATATCTCAGCTGGGGAAGTTCATCCCGGAGGAGCCAGAGACCCCAGCCCCACACTGGCCTCCCCAACCCAGAGCACTGGTGCCAGAAAAAGGAGCCCCCACAACATCTGGTTGTGAAAAACAGTGGGGATTCTGACCATCCACGTGGGACAGAGGCTGCAAGAAACCCAGGTGTCCTCTTACACAGCCCACACCCAGACTCGCTTGCCCACCGGCACTCACCTTGGGCTCCAGCGGAGGGGCAGTGACTCGGGGGGTGTCAGAGGCATCCGAGGGAGCAGACTGAGGTGTGTGGCTTCAGTGGGAGGACTGGAGGACAGTCACTGTTTTCCCTATGAGGTGCTGACTGCCTTCTGTGTAGCCGGCAGGCAGGCGCCATCTTTCCTGTGTTGAGCCCGCCCCCTATGCTTACGGCCAAATCCAAATCTGATTCACCTGGTGAGCTCCACTGCTCCACCATGCTGACTCATCTGGGGCCCCGCCCCACCCAACTCACCAACACCAGAGGCACTTTCTCCCAGAGCATTCAGCCTCACCTACATTATACTCTTTCTTAGAAAACTATCAGTGTCTCACAGAACCCAGGTGGGCAGTGACTGGCCTCTTGATGCTGTGAGACTTTTGCTGAGTAGCTCCAGTCTCAGCACTGGCACCAAACCAGAATTTACATTAACCTGGTGACCACAACTCCTCCCACTTTAGTGACTCCCTGAGACCCTGCCTCACCCAACTCATGTACCATATGAGGCTTTATCAGTGTTTGAACCTTAAGGGAGCTGGCAGGTGGCAGCAGGCCTCCGGGTGTCCTGGCTTTTTGTGGAGCTGCCCCAGGTCTGGTGCCAGTGGTTGATTTCCTTGGTTTGCAGCGTGGTCTCTCCCATGTGCCTCCAGGTTTAGCACAGGCAGTGAACAACTGTGGATCACTTTGTAGCATCTACCAGGTAGCCCCTGGCTGGTCACAAACAGTGCACGACCTTGGGGGTTTGCTTCAGACCATAGCAGAGCACTGCCCAATTAGCCCTACAAGTGGCACACACAAAGGATGGTCTCAACAGGTGTGGAGTTCATCACCACCAAACCAGTATTACAAGGAATGTTGGAGAGTGTTATTTAGGAAGGGAAAAAAAAAGATCAAAATTATGAATAATAAAATGGCAATAGCATCCACATGTTCATTGCAGCATTGTTTACAATGGCCAAGATGTGAAGGCTGCCTGGGTGTCCACTGATTGATGAATGGATAAAGAGGAGGTTGTGCATATATACAATGGAATATTGTTCATCCAGGGAAGGGAATGGGTTCTTGCCATCTGTGGCAGCATGAGTGAACCTGGAGAGTATTGTGCTGAGTGGAGTATGTCAGACAGAGAAAGAAAGATGCAATGTGATTTTGCTTATATGTGGAATCTAAAGAACAAAATATACAAACAAAACAGAAACAAACTCATAGATACAGAGAACATTTTGATGGTTGCCAGATGGGAAGGGGATTGGGAGTATGAATGAAAAAAGCAGAAAGGATTAAGAAGTACAAATTGGTTGTTACAAAGTAGTCATGGGGATGTAGGGTATACCGTATGGAATATAGTCCATAATATTGTAATAACTATGTATGGTGTCACATGGGTACTGGATATTTGGGGGTGATAGATGGGAGGGGTTGGGGGCAGGGTAAAAAAAGTGAAGGGATTAAGAACTACAAACTGATAGTTACAAAATAGTCATGGTGATGTAAAGCATAGGGAATATAGTCAATAATATGTGGTAATAACTATGTATGATGCCAGGTGGGTACTAGACTAGTCCGGGGGATCACTTCTTAAATAATGTACATGTCTAACCATGATGCTGTACACCTGTCAGATGGTTGCTGGACTTAACATGGTGATCACTTCTTTAGGTATATAAATGTTGAACAACTATGGTGTACCCATGAAACTAATATAAGATTTTATGTTAGATATATTTTAATGAAAATCTTAAATAAAATAAAAATATTACAAAAAAAAACCCTAAACCTTTTTGATTAGTTTGCAATGAAGTAGCATCAGAATAATAACAATGTACTAGCTAAACTTCGTTAAATGTTGGCATAATTGGTGAATGAGATTAAAAATGTCTTTGGAGGTACATCATTTGATTGAATTAAGAAATAATAAAGAGAATAGTATGTAACCGTTTTAGAGATATTAAAATACAAAAGCAAATAATATGCATCTTACAGCGTGAATTTGGTGGTGCAGAGATTGAACCGTGTTCATGTTCTATTTATAGCTGCATCTCACTGTGAGGTTGTTCTTCAGACATGACAGCCACTAATTTTAATCAAAGGAATAAAGCAAACTTAGAACCAAACCTTCAATTTGCTGCCTCATAAAGTGTTCAAGAAAGATACTAAATTATAACAAGGTATAGTCAATCATGCTGTGCGAGGATGTAATAATAATAATGTTAAAAGAAATAAAGGGTTTTGTACAATTAGTAGGTTCAATAGAGTTTAAAGTATATTGAAATATTGTTCAATTCACTATTTTTTAAAATGTCATTTTGTTTTATTTCTGTAAATCATCATTATATGCATGCATGATTTTAAATGGAAATACGCACTAAGTGAGATATATACATTTTATGTATCTTTTTTTTCTTTTGTCTTTTTTTTTTTTTAGCTGAGCCATCCTGCCACCTGTTGGCAGCTCAGCGGCAGCTCAGCTCGGGCCGGACTCGAACCGCTGTTGCTCAGAGCTCAAACCTTTGAGCGGGCTCTTAACCAACTGAGCCACTCAGCCGGCCCCCATTTTAAATTGAATGAATAAATAAACAAAATATGTTGGGGAAGGATTCTTACCAAAATAGATCCTCAAATAAAATGTCCTGGGTTCTTGGGCACCTCCTGCAGCCCGAGTGCAGGCCTCATGACGGCTGCCCTTGTCTCCTTCCCCGTCTCTGGTTGGATTTCAGACTCCCCTCTACTGAATGCTTGTGGTCGTCAAGTGTACCGTGGCTGACACATATTCCGACCAGTCCCTCTGTCATGGTACCGTTCCGTTCTTCTCCGTAGACTACACACTTTCTTCATTAAAAAGAAAACCAGCTGGTGATACGCCATGCTGCACTCACCCTTTCAGCCTTCCCTGGAGAGTGTCCATCACTGCCCTGCCATCCTTCCTGTCCCATGTCTGTTGGCTTGTCTACTCATCACCATCAGACTGTGGCCCCTTGTGGGACAGGGAACACCTGAGTGGCCTTTGCGTCTCCTAACCTCCCCCAGCCATTGGCTCCTAGAAAGGCACCCAATAATTTATTAAATGAATAGAAAAACAATCAAAATAACAAAAGCCAGAAATCCATGTCCCGACTTCTTGCTATAACCCAGGAACTGTATTTCATTGCTTACGTATCCACTCATCAGTTTAATCCTCCATCTAGTCCGGTGAGGAACCACACTCTGAGGAGTTAACGAATGGTTGTATGATTAAAGGATCAGTGCATGTCAGAGACAGAAAACAAGTCATGCCGTGTCTTTCCTCATGTCCTATGCCACTTTACCAGGGACAATACATGAGTAGATGGCGTGTGCTTAGTTCTGATGTCTGCCAATGTCACATTTTATTGAAAGCGGAGATCAGGTATCTAATTTTTGCATGTTTACAAATGCCTTGGTCTATGTTGAAAATATAGAAAGCACTTATGTTTACAAAAAAAATAGATTATAATTGTATCATCTATTTTCAAACACACAAAAGATCAAAGATTTTAAAGAGTACATTTTGAGACGTTTCTTCTGGATCTTATTCAAACTAACCAACAACGTTAGCACAGGAACACAGAACCCAAACTGGAGAGGGGCCAGCTCTCTCCTCTATGCTGGTCCTAGGAAATGAAATGTCCTGACAATATCACCGCTTCATCTGAGAGTGTCCTCATTGGCTGGAAGTTTCCCCATGCTGTGCCTTCTGATCTTAGGTAGCCGATTTCCCAAGTAATAATCCCACAAGAAACATGTCCAAAAGCAGCATACCCACCTTCCTACAGATTAGGAGGTGTCTGGCACCTGAATGAATCGGTTCCTCCTCCCCACCTCCCCCTGGCCGAGCTGCAAACTCAAAGCCCTCAACCTCCACCTCGCAGGGCATCTTTGCTGGGCTCCACAGCCTGGGGAGGAATTTGAGGGCGCCCAGGGTGCTGTGCCCTCACACTGCTTCTCTCCCACCCAGAGTGCACATGAGGGAGGGGATTCTCACCATTTTTACAGGTTCCATTCCACACTCAAAACCTAAGAGCCACACATAATCTTTACGCAAAGCTGCTTCGGTGATAATAATTGATTTACCGATTTAATTGCCTAGTTACCGTATATATTGAAGTTCTATTACATATTAAGTTCCGTGCCAGGAGCTAGGGCTTAAAAGATGAATATGACATAGCCCCTCCTTTCAAAAAGCTTTCCAAAGAATAGATAGACAAGTAAAAAACAGTGCCACATAAAAGTGTGGTTACAATCACAGAAGGGGTGTGGGGGTGCAGAGAGAGAGACTGCTTCAAGCTACACATTTAAGGAGCAGTGCACAGGAACTGAAGGCGTGCACAATGAAAGTGAAGGAAAAAACACTTGAGCCAAGCACATAGGCTGGAGGAACATGACACATTTACAAACACACGATCTGTTCCAGTCGGAAGCCCAGCACGTGCCTGATATGGGTCTAGCGGGAGGGAAGTCGGGGGAAGATAGGGGAGGGGTGATCAGGAAGAGAACAAGGCATCATTTTTTAAAATGTTGGCAGTGTCCCTCGGGGTAAACAGAGTCATTGTAGAATGCAAAGAGTTGGGATAATGCCATCACTCACATTTAGAAAGGTATGTTTGACGGTGGCTGGAGATGAATTGCAATAGGCGAGCGATATTTCAGACCTGAACTTACACAACGGAGCGGGGCACAGAAAGGGAGGGGAGACAGCAGCTGCGCTGGCGCTGGCGGGCCCCAGATGCTTACTGGCTACAGAGGAGAAAGCTGTCAAGAGGAGGCCTGAAGAAGCAATGCCCTGGGTCCCTCCTAGATGGGGGAAGGGTTGGATGGAGCCACCGATGATGGGAAATGAAGAAAAGCTGGGGACGGAGGAGCCAGGGTGGGAAGAGGGTGTTGAATGCAAACTCGGCCATGGTAAAACTGAGGTGATGGTGGGGCATCCAGGTGGACACCTGTAATTACAGGTTGACGCATGGGACTGAGCCTCAGAAGAGAGATCTGAGCTGGACACACACACGGATTACTAATGAGTGGTTGTAACCGCTGAATTGTTGTCAAGTATGATGATTGATTATTCTTAGATTTACATGACAATGTAACACAACTTAGTCTGAATGTTTTAGGGGGCTCATGGGCACGCCTCCACCCTTCACACACCTGCACCAGTCAGGCCACTCACCTGACGCCAGAGGCTAGCTGTTCCCTGTCCTCCCCCAAGTCCCTTCTCTCACCTGGGCCAGTCTGGTAAACAAAGCTGCTTCATTATCTCTTAGCTGCATCTTTCTCCTGCTTTCCTGGCCAGTGAGGCAGCCCCCATGGGCCAGGAGCAAATCCATAACGTATCGTATTTCTTGTCTTTTTAGAACAGTCTCTTGGCGTCTCTCAAAAATTGCGACTAATAATGAAAAGGTTTTTTTAAAGGGACTCTGCCGTCTGAGTTTATCCAATCTGATTGTATTTTTCACCCCTTATCACAGACGGAGCTTGTGGACAGTAAAAGAGGCAAGGAGACACACATCAGCCCAGATGGTGCCTGAAGTCGCTGTGGCCTGTTACCACAGAGAGCCAGCCTTTTGTTTAATTACATATTTGGACTCAGTGACTCCTACAGAGGCAAGCAGCTGACTTGAGGGCTTATCCCAGGAGCAGACAAGTTGGATTCGAACTCTCACGGGGGAGGTGCCTACACAGGTGCAAGCAGACCCTGAGCATCTTCCAGACCAGCAGGTTAGCCCATGTGACTCACGAAAGGATGGGAGCTAATCAGCGCTGCCCTTGGACCACTCCAGTTTCAAAATAATCACTTCATCTACTCTTTAGCTCATCAATAATTAGCATCCCCCTTCAAGTTATGTGCATAGAAAAGGAAGTGATTACATACAAATCAAGGCAGAGCTGCGCCCTCCAATGCCTTTCTGATTACCATCCCTCCAATCTGGGAGAGCGTGGGAGGGGCCGACGCAGACGCAGGTGGACTGTTAGCCTTAAAGGATCATGTGCTGTTCAAACTCCAGCCAAAAGCTAAGTTTAAAGAACCAAATTAAAAAGTAGGTACTGTATCAGTGGAAATGATGTTTTTCACTCTGCAAGATGCTTAGCCACAAATTCCCTTAGTAAATAAATGTTCCGAAATGCAGTTACTTATATTTGAGATTTTAAAATCTCACAGTGTTACCAGTCCAGAGTCCACACGCCGGAGGCTACCTAAGGCCAAAGCTTGCAGTGTCAGAGTTTGGAGCGAGGAAAGGTTTATTGATCAAGACGACACCAACCGAGAAGATGGGAGACCACGTAGGTTCCCAAACCCATCTTAAGAAAGAAGAGAATTCAGGGTTCTTTTATGTCAAGGGAAGGGACAGTGACTATTTTTGTAAAAACTCAAGCCCCAAGTAGAATTCCTCTAGTGGTTAGTCTAAAGCAGGGGCCGTTAGCCTGAAGGCCAAAGAACAAAGCAGAACACAATGGAGACCGAGAGACCCAGCAGTTATCTCTGTTACAATAGGAGGAGGGATTTAAAAATTGATTGGCCCAACTACCATCCCATGACAGGCACGCCCACCTCCTCTCTACACACACACCCCCCAAAACGAGTACCCGTGCCCATCACACATTTGAGTGTATCTCGTGCAGGGAAATTTGTTATTTGTAAAATCAGTACATCTTTGAAACTTTTGACTCTTAGAAATGTCTTTTTTTTTCTACTTAGCTTAAATCTGTACATGAACACTCCACATATTAGTGTAATTTCTGTTTCTTCATGAACACAAAATTTTATGAAATTCAAACATGGTATCATGCACTGAAAATCGCTTAGGAAACTTAGGAATGTCAAGGTGCCGCTTTTCCATGACTTTTACCACATTTTATTATGTTCCTTTAAGACACACAGGATGTTGACTTTTTAGACTAACACGCAGAAGATCCTCAATTATTATTGGAAAACCTAGAAAAACACAGAAGTATATTTGATATACATAAAATGCATAGAAAAATAAGCAAGTAAAGAGAAAATGTGACTCCGAGATAGAAAAAGGTAGGTGCTCAATGTACGAGAGAAGAAATGAGTCGAGGGCAACACATAGGTTTCAGTGGGAATCTTACAAGTCAGTAAGTATGTCTCATGATGACAGGAAGAAAAAGGAAAGACTTTGAAAGTCTCAATAAGATGAAGCTGGATAAGAGGATTTAATTTAAGGTAATATCACTTCAATATTCTGCTTAATATAGGCCAGTCATTTTTAAGTGATTTACGAATGTTAACTGATTTAATTTTCACAGTGAACCCACAAGGCAGTTACCATTATTACTCCTTTTTACAGATCAGGAAAATGAGATATATGGATGTTAATAATTCGGCCAAGGTTATACAGCAGATGAAAGACAAAGGAGGGTCTTTAGCCCTTAAAAGGCCACACTTTTAATTACTGAGTCGACGAGATTGACTCCTGGAGTCAGGAGCTATTGCAAACTCCTGATAACTAAGAAGGATTTTGTGGGCGGAGGTAGGATAGGCTGTTTGTGCTCTCGAAGTCTAAAGCCAGCATGCTAAAGGGTCCTGGTTAATATCCCTGTAAGATTAAACAAAGATGAGTTCATAATTAGGGTGATGGTATAATTTATTGTCTAAAACAGGGCATTTCTGAGAGTGAATAGAGCACATTGAAAATTAAATTGGAACACAAGTAACAAGAACTTTTCACAGAAAATCAGAATAAATGAATATGAAACCATTTCCTATAATTCATAGATTATGGAAGCAAGACCCCTTCAAATAAATTAAAATTTTAGATGTCAAGAAGAATTAGAACTAAGGAGCAGATGTCTTTCTCAAGGACGTGATTTTTTTCCCTCTGTCATTTATCTTCTGTAAAACAGTAACATTTACCTTACCTCAGCTCATGCATTAGAAAAAGGGCACGTAAACATTGAGATACAGCAGGTTGGCATAAACCCTGAAATGTCCTTGCCATCACAAAGACACGATTTTCCTCTGAAGCAGATATTTAGATGGTTTGAAACATCACAATGGCTGTATCCTTGGGTCATTTATCCTCCCTCGCTCCACTTTGTCATTTTGAACATCCATCCACCTTTTCATTCACATCCAATTTGACTTTCTTCTCCCTCTGGAGTCACGGGTACTGGGCTTAGCCAAGCACAGTTTTTATCATTATGAACAGAGCTACACTTTCCATTCTTTTCCCCGACAACAGCCATCAGATAATAGGGATGGGAATATTGTTCAAGTCTGGTGGTCCCTTTAAGTCATTCATTGTATGTAACACAATAGAGAAAAAGAGGTCATGCAAGTTTCTATAGATTTGAGGATGATTCATAAAAATGAACAATTAAGGGAAATTTAGAATGATCAGACTACGCCAATGTTAAGAAAAAAAAATCGTACTCTCATATTTTCCTTTGTAAGACTCAGAAATTGATTCTGGATTGATCGCCAGGTGGTTCTTTTGGTTTCCTGACCTTACTAGTTTTGATTCACTGTATTCAATATAATACTTTTTTTTTAATTAAACTTAAAGCTGAGTTATCTACCTAGAGCTCTACATGGCTTTTGAAGGAAAAGGATTGAGTCCACATGGTAACCTAGAGTCCAAAGGAAGAAAATGGCACACAAAGAGAATCCCCTCATTCAGGTGACAACACTGCCTTTTTCTGCTGCGTGTACACAGGTGATCGATTATAAGACCAAAGTCATTACAGGCACAACATGAATTTTAATGATGCATTCTGGATATAAGCCCTTCCTTCCTCAGATATGTTATTTGCAAATATTTTCTCTCAGTCTATAGCTTTTCTTTTTGTTCTCTTAACAGTGCCTTTCACAGAAAACGTTTTTAATTTTGACGAAGTCCAATTTATCAATATTTTCTTTCGTAGGCCAGGCTTTCATGCAGTCCTTTAAAACTTATCTTCTACATTTTATTCTAAAAGATGCATACTTTTGGACATGGAGATTTCAAAACCACGTGTAGGGAAGACTACCCTGTCTTACAGAATTACTTTTGTAACTTAATCAAACAGCAACTGCCCGTATTTGTGGTGGCTGATTCCGGGGCCTTCTCTGCTCTTGCACTGATCCCTATGAGGATGCCTTTGCCAAAATCACACTATCTTGAATAGTGCAGTTTTATAGACAAAGCTTAAAATCAAGTAGTTTGTGATTGCTCTATATGTTTTCTTCTTTTTCAAAAATATTTTAGCTCTTTTAGTTCCCTTGCATTTTATATAAATTTTAGAATCATTTGGTATGTATATATATGTGTGTGTGTGTGTGTGTATGTAAATTTATATATATATATAAATCCTGCTGGAATTTTTATTACTACTGCATTAAGTTTATAGGTCAATTTGGAGAGAACTGACATCTGAAATTATATTGAGACTTTCAATCCAAGTTCATGGTGAGTCTCTCCATTTTCTTAGTTCTTTGATTCCTGTCATTAATGTTTTCCAGGTCTCATCATTCAAATCCTGTAGATATCTTTTTTATATATTTATACCTAAGAATTTTATTTTGGGAAATATCAAAGTGATATTCTTTCTTTTATTTTGTTTCCATTTGTACATGGTTGGTTTATAAAAATGCATTTGTTTTTTTTGTTTGTTAACCTCCTATCCTATAACCTCACTGGATTTTCCTGGTAGATAACTGTATCATTTACAAATAGACACATGTTTTATATCATTATTTCCAATCCATATTATTGCTTATGTGTGTGTTTGTCAAGACATTTAAAGTTCTCTTCTTCATTTGTATTGTTTGTTATTAAAATCTTCATGGACTTCTTAAAATTTTATTCATAGCTGATTTAAAAAACAAACGATTAATTGCATTCACAGTATCATTTCATTTATCTTTTTTTAAAAGCACATTGACTTTGTTATATTTGTAATAAAAATTACTGTTTTTTTAGTTGGGTGATAGCTCTAACTCTATAACCAGCTGTGTTATTTGAAAGAGGCATAAAATCAATCATTTTGTATGTTTTGACCTTTATTATTTTGACAATTAGCAGTAGGTAAAATAAATGTCTCATCAATTATTTCACTAAATCCTTTATTATTCAATAAATGAGATTTTCAGGGTTATTATTGAAAAATGAGATTTTCAGGGCTTTTGATTTTTCCATCACTGTCAATCATCATGTCAGTTTACGAGCTCTACCCACTTTGCTTCAAATGTTCATAAGTTTTGCATGTTGCTCTTTCTGAGTTTCCAAATAGCATTATTCCAGAAGTTGTATTTCAAAATATTTATACATAACTGACAGATTTTTATTTCCATTACTTCATCTATTAAATATAAATTTCAAATAACTTGCATCATATTACCTGATTTTTTATTGTTTTTGTGCTGGAACTTTTACAACGATAACAAATATTTAAATACCATTAATCTGCCTCTACCCATGAATATATAGTACTTGTTATATTTACTTCAAGAAGTGATATTGTCAACAAAATCTTCTTTTTTAGTATTTAAAGTATCCAGTTTTCAAACACGAACTCATATAGGGTTCAATACAAAAAGGAAGGAAAGATGAAAGGAAAGAGGGAAGGAAGGAAGGAAGGAAAGAAGGAAGGAAGGAAGGAAGGAAGGATGGAGGGAAGCTGCCTTTCCCATGTTTCATGTCCCCCTAAGAAATATCTAAAATCACAAAACTCCCTTTACTGTTATTTTTATAGTTGTAAGGCTTTTACATTTTATTTGAGATGGTAAAATATTAGCAGTAAGTAGATTAAGAAAAGTTTATATATTATAATCATTACAAAAACTACTAAAACAATAACCCCAAGAAATATATTCTCCTAGTAATCAGTAGAACAAATAAACAGAATATCAGCAAGGATGTAGAAGACCTGGAATTCTTTCAAATGCCCATGAAGTATCATATCACTAAGACAGATCCTATAATGATTCATAAAGAAAACCTTAAATTTTTAAAAGACTAGAAATCACACAAAGTAGGTTCTCTGACCATAATGAAAGTAAATAGATACACATATGTGGTCAAGAAAAAATAGTTTGCTTGTCTTTTTTTCAACAAATGATGCTGAGCCAATTATATATCCATGCAAAAAAAATTGCCTGAACCCATATCTTACACTGCATACAAAAATTAAATAAAAATACATCACAGAGCTAAATATGAGACACAAAACCATACATCTTCTAGAAAAAAATTTTGGAAATATATGAGAATAACTTTGTGATTGTGAGTTAAGGGTTCTTAGACATGAAAAGCATGATCCATAAATGAAAAAAATAATTGGACTTCATCAAAACTAAATACCTTGTTCTTCAAAAGATAGTTACAAGAATGAAATGACAAGTCATAGGCTCGGAGAAAACACTTGCTAATGAGATTCTGAAAAAGGACTTGTACCCAGAAAACATAAAGACCTCTCAAAACCCAAAGACAAAAAAACAAATGGTGCAATTTAAAAAATTAAAAATGAAAGTAGGCCAAGGATCTGAACTGACACCTTTCCAAAGAAGATGCCGGATGGCAGCTGAGCACATGGAAAGACGGTCACCTCTCTGGCCACCGGGCAGATGCAGATCAAAACCACAACCAGATACCGGTATACACCATCAGAACGGCTAAAACAAAATGGAAAGAAACCTGACAATACTAAGTAAAAGTGAGGATGCAGAGCCCCTGGACTTGCCCTTCACTGCTGGCAGGAATTCAAAATGGCAGTGTTTTTAGAAAACTGTTCGGCAGTTTCTTATAAAGATGAACACACACTCCCCACCTGGTTCAGCAATCTCACCCCTAGAAGACTCCCTTGACTGTTAATGGAGTGTGTTGGAAAAGATTAAATTATGGACAATGATGTGGAGGCAATGTTAGCTGGGAGCTGCTGCTAAGCCCTGGGCTTGGGCTTCCTTCACTGAAGACTTCACCTGCGGTCCCTCCCGAGTCGCAGTGTAATGGCTGGACTCCAGGCTGGTGGTAACCAGGGCTTTCTCCAATCTCCCATTTTATATCTTCCTCCATTTCTTCAGCCTCTAACTCTTGTAGTGTTATAGGGGTCTGCTTGGAGTACTTGTTTATTTTCTCCAAGTTCTACTTCTTTGTGAATAATGCAGTTGAATTGTGGAAACACAGGCAGAGGCCATTCAATTTTTAATGCAAGTGTATGACCTGGTTTGCTGGGACAGTAACCCCAAAACCAGAGTCTACAAAATTCAGTCTAGTTAGCCCAGTATCATGCGGGAACTATTGATTTTCTTCGGAGTTGCAGAGACACAGAAATATCACATGTATTTGATAAAAAACAGTTTGACAGTCTCTGCCTATCAAAATCATCTGGGCCTTCAAGTGTTGCTTCCAGAAACAGCTCTTACAGAGAGGCAAGCTTGCTGTAAGTCACACGCTTTCTCTTGTAGGAATCATGATGATGTTTAACATGTGTGCACACACACATGCACACACACATTCCCAAGTGTTTTACCAATGACCTTATGGAAAGAATAAATGAACAAGAATGGAAAATAACAGAAAATTTAAAAAACAATGAGAAAATCTATTTTTTTTCTTTTTTCTGTAGGACTTTTTCTTCTTATACCTGGTAGTTTAGCATTTGTCAAAGATGCCCCCAGCTGGGTGTCACTGCAGTGTTGCGCAATCTCTCATCATCCTCAGAGCCCACCATTTTCTATGTCTCAATATAAAGTTTCCTGTTGTTATTTGTGTTTGCTTCCTAACCATCTCTGTTCATGTTTGTCACTTTGTCCCCAGCACCTGCCTAGTGCTTGAGTGCTCAGGGTGGGAGCTCAGTAAATGTCTCGTCCATGCATAAATGCATGAATGCCTAATGACGCCATGACATTCTATGAAGTGCCTGCACCATAACTCATCTAACAGTCCTGCCCGTTAAGCTTGTTTCCATATTGTGCAAATATCATTTCCCGTGTTCGTTTATTGTAGGATGTGCTCTTTTCTACAGTCCCTGGGGGAAGACCCCATTGTCTACTTGGACAAATCTTCCATGGTATCATACCACCTGCCCCATGGGGTCAGGTTCAACTTGGAAAGCAGGGAAGGAAAACAGACATCATTGACTTTTTGCTTTAACATTCCTTGCCCACCCATGAGAACATTCTGGATCCTCCTTGATAGAATTAGGGAGGGAGAAGAAAGGCCAGCACAGGATTTACTTCACAGGTTAAGTTGTCACGGGCTGTGGGGTTCTTCTGGCCATGGAGGATGTTGGAAGCCCTTTATCACACTGGCCCTCCCCACATCCTCCGAGATTCCTTCTGGCTACAGGGCTTTGGTCTCAGACGTGCCTCTGCTGACCTGTGGCCTCCCTCCTCTGGACCGCTGATGTCTCCTGGCCCCTTGTAGCTATCGCTCTTCTGCACACCTTCCCTCTTGAACTGACCACAACAAATGTTCCCTACCACTGGTCCCTGCCATTGGTGATTTTGAGCAAATAGAAACAGAGGATATCTAACTAAACTTGAGATAAACAAATCATTTTTAGCATAAACATGTCCCAAATATTATACTTAATATGGAAAATTTAAACTTAACTGGATGCCCATATTTTGTCTGGCAGCTGTAGCCCCCCTGAAGACCTGGAAACACTGCAGATGGGAGAAGAGTTTCTTCAAATATTCAGCCCTTGTCAGCCGCCACTAGCTGCTTCCACGTGTCTCTCCCTGGAGACATTTTGGACATCTGTCTGTGTCTGCCGAGACATGGACACACCCAGCAGGCTCCCCAGCCTCCCAGGGGCCCCAAGCACCAAGCTTCCAGTGAGAGGAAAGACCCTCCAGGCCTGCCCCATCATTCTGGGGGAGGCTGGATTTCTCCCAAGAAATCTTCTTCTAGTTTCCAACAGTCTTCAAGGCGACTTCAGAGCTGAGGTAATGCTTCTCAACCTTTCTTCCAAGGCCTGCATCTCACTTTGACAAACAGGAGTGCTTGCCACCTATTGTCAGTTCTTCGCGTCTCTGGCATCAGTCACAGTTAAGATCAAAGTTCTCTAATACCCTGTTGCATGTTGATATTTGCTTCTCTTCTTTATGTCATTTTTTGGGAAAGAATTTCAATGGCATGATTATATGAATATGTATGAACATTTTTGTGACTCATTAAACTCCGCTGTATCTCATTTTAGTCTGTTTTCCCCAGCTCCTCACAGCTGGCCTCCTGGCTCCCTCCCACCAACAAACCCAAGCTGTGTGAGTCAGGTTGGACCTGCAAACACCCCAAGTTCAGATAAGTGAAAGGGCCCAACAGCCTCCTCACAGCGTGTTCAGTCAGACAGGCTTCTATTTCAAGACAAAGAGAGCACAGGCGAGCCTTGGGTTCAAACAGACATGCCAGGGCCCCTTCTCAGCCCACCAGCTCTGTCTCTGCATGGAGCCACCGAGATCGGAGCGAGGGATCTCAGCCTCTGCAGAGCGTAAGGCAGTGGCCCCGTGGGGTGCACGCCTCTGTTCCAGCAGCTGAGCTCAGCTGGTTCACCCATCACACAGGCGAAAACCACCGTGAAACAAGCGGGGCATGGGGGCTGCCAGGGATGCGTCGGACTTTAAGCAGCACCTCCTGAATCCCACCGCCCGTGATGACATGGCCCCGTGTGTCCCCCAAGATACAGGCATAGCTTTCCCCATCAAACTATAAATCCGCTTTATCCGACACAGCACTTCTCAGGAGTCAGCACTGAGTTTCCGTCCTCGGGCCTGGATTCGCATCCACTGAAAGTGAAGATGGGGTGCCCTTTCCTTGGGGTTCTCTGAGCTGACGATGCATCACCCAGGATGCTCTGCAGTCATGGCTCTTTCCTGACCTTCCTTAACTTCCTTTCCTCGGCCACCCTCAAGGCTTCTCACAGAGCTTGTGCCCCCGCAAGCTGCTTCTCCTAAGCTGTTCTTCCTCTTCCCCAAATCCGAAGACAGGACTCACTCCCTGACGCGGAGACCTCTCCTGTGTCCTCCTGGATGGTTAAGTGTCTGTTTCCAGCCTTACAAGACAGCGCTTTTTAACCACGCTTTTCTTCTGGTTGAGATACCTTCCGTGTAATACCTCCACCATTAAGAAGAGGTGAGGGAAGTTGAATAAAGCATCTTTGATGTGGATTCACGTCACTAAAGTATAACGTTTTCGCTAGTGAAACATTTGACTGTTCCATAAAACTGATTATTAATAAATACCTTAAACATTTATTTTGAAATGTTACACAACAGGTCTTATATATAAATATGCAGATTCATGATAGAGGAGAAATAGAAGAAATGCTGCATTTCAAAGAGTTAATAACATGTCTAATGTGCTACAAATTCATTTCTACTTTCCTTTCAACAAAAGTAAAAAGGAAAACCTGACAACATAGTTCTTATTCCAACAACAAAGTAACACATTAGATCATTATAAGCACAAAACTCTTTCTGCCACTAAATGCTAGACTTGTCTCACATGGAAATTTATGCAGAAGGTACCAAGATAATGTCCTTGATGATATTTTTGGGAAAATGCACTGAAGTCAATTTGGCTGGATTGCTTTTTGAGCAATTCTAGATGAAATCTAAATCTAAAGCCATATCACCAAAGTGTCACTCAGACAGACTCTCCTTTGGGAGGCTAAACTTATGTGCACCCAAATTATGGCTCTGTAATAGTTCAACTCAAGGGACAAAATTTAGAATGTAGAGTAGAAGGGAGATTCAAAACTTACGTGACTACCTTTCCAAAATAGCAGTAACACCCACGGGGTACACAAGTATTTTCTGTACATGTTTAACAGAGCAAACAGAACACAACACAGATCAATCTCTTCTGCACAACCCAGTGACAGTATGGGAGGAATTTGTCTTTATATTATAAATATGTGTATACACACCCATATACATACATGCACACACATATTTGAATTACATTGTGTACATGATAACCTTTAAAATACATGTCTTTTCCAATTTTTCAAAATGTTCTATCTCAAAATATAATAACATGATGCAAGAGCTATCACAAGGCACATACCATGGTCTAGTACCCAAGCATTACAGTGTAATACGAGCTAAAGAGGAGGGATGCAAAAAGTACCAAGAGAGGAAGAAGTCATATTATAAACTGGGGTAGGCACCCAGCATTTCACCAGTGAGGGGACATTTGGAGGAGGTCTTGGACAATAAGTAAATGTTGGTTAATACGGAAGAAGAGCAGTGTCCCCAGAGAGAACAGCCTGTGAGGTAGCAAGACGGAGACAGCAGAGCATCGATTGGCAGGCGGCTTCCATCCCGGGAGCTGGAAAACACATGACAGAACATGGAGGACTAGGGTAGAGTGGTGAGAGGTCCATGGACGGAGAACTGATGCCACCTTCCCTGGACTAGTGGGAGTATGTCAAAGATTTGAATTACTGAAGAAGCAGAACAGGAAAGCCATGATGGATCACGTGACCATGGGTTTCAGAACAATAAATGGCGGCAGTGCAGAGCTGAGTCAAAGCTGACAGACCACGGAAGAAGGGCAATTGCATTGGCGCTGCGATCTAAAATATGGCTCTCCATACACTCTGCTGACTGTTTGACCGCACACTTCTCTTTCCTTTCCCATCATACTTTGCAGTTAGCTCTATTATTGTTTCTCGTCCCTGCCAACATTTTAGTTGACTGCTCCTTCTAGGAGAGCGCATCCTTTTCCCTGTGTGTGTGTGTTTCTTTGCCCTTGATTCATCTTTTATCCTCTCTCTCCTTTTCTGAGCTCCTGAGTGATGAGGTCCTGACTTTCTCAACATTCTACAACAAATAACAGGACTCAATTAAACTTGTCAACCAAAGTGGCCTTATCACATTCATAATATTTCCTTTTTTATTCCATGCCAGTGAAAATCAAAGTCATGTTTATTTTTATTTTTATTTAATTCCACTGGGAGCTGCAGAAAGTAAACCCTAAACAGCAACTTAGAATTCCATGGGTCGAATAGCTTCATTTTACAAATTTAGGAAATGTTGCCAGGAAGGTTAAGCATTACCCCTCACGGTAATGGGATTACTGCTAAAAGGGCACTGAACCTGAAGCCTGTGGCTCTTCTCATGAAGCCTGTTCCTATTATAATCAAAGTTGCTGGGTTTTCTAGAGTGTTAAGGGTTAGAAGCATCTGGAAGGTCAATAACTGTGCCCATGTAATCTGGCTATCCAGACAGAGGTGAAGATTTCCTCTTACATTAACACTCTGGGAAACACAACAGTGGATACATCTCCATGCAAATGTCACCGAAAAGCATCAAATGTTAAGTTATTCTCTTCGTACGGCTATCTCTAAAACTATGCTTAAACTAATGGTCTCCATCTCTGCAGCCTGACTCATTAGTTTGTTAACCTTTACTTAGCAACTGGCAGATGGAATGCTGCCAAAATAATAAACAGTAAACTTTCTTTGTATCTTCCAACTTTTACAGCATTTGGCTGTAGATTTAATTGGAGGAGAGATCGTTATTTTATGCATTTTCTTTTGGTAGAAACAATAAAAGACCACTGAATGGTTTTACACAAAGGATCTCTAACTGCTGTGGATCAAGTTCTGAAAGTGATATTTACCCAGGCTCCAGATGGTTCGAAATGATAGGCTTTTAGTTTATCATTTGGAATCATGATGACGGGAAGACTAAAGTTATTTTTGTATTAAAACACTTGCACGCATCAGTAAGTGAAGAACTTGAACTTTAGCGCGTATTGATTTTAAAATGCACAGCAATCCATACATCAATGAGTTAGACAATGAGGCCAGTCTGGGTTCATAATAAATGCATTCACTTGGAAGGAAATTATGTGACTAGAGGGTGAGAATAACTTCAAAGTTAGACAGAAATAAAAGTCGCATCTTCATAAATTTTGGTCCAAAGGGTCTCTGATGGGAAAGCCACTCTTAAAGTTAAGTCCCATGAGCTCTGTGCTGATGTTGCAATCATCTTGTCGCACTCGTCACCAGGGAACTCGCCTTTCCCATTCTGCCACATGCTGCATTGCTCTGCCCTCACTCTACTGCCTTCAGTGTGCCGGTGACAAAATCTTTCTGGAAGGCAGAGCCCTGCCGCCTGTGACGACAGGCCTCCCTCACTGCTGGCATTGACTGACTGTTAGTGTTTGTCTAACAACTATCACACCCACTGTCTTAGCTAAATGTGAGAATCCTTAAAGCAATTATTTGACCTCACCCTTCGCTTCAAAACCAGAACAACCCACATCTAGGACACTGGAAATCATCCTGCATGACTCCAAAAATTAAGAAAAGAATACACACACAGACACACACACACACACACACACACAGACACTCACATACTCACACATACACACACACACACACACACACACTCATGGCAGCTCACATGCAGTTTGTACTATGGATTTACTGTTCTCACTTGTTTGACAGAAATTGCTAGAATCCAGTTGTAGAAAGGAGAGGGCATTTTCACAGTAACAGTGTGGTTTTATTCAAGACTGTGGCCAGACTGGTTGACTATTTTTACTTCAAATATCTGAGTGACTCTCAACTCTGTTCTCAAAGACTAAAATAGGAAAAACAAAACTTTCAAAAAAAATACAACTAGATACTTAAAACAGTATTTGACAGTGAAAATAAATTATGGAAAGAACTGTGAAAGAAATCGGTTCTCCCTTCCTATTGGTTATATTTATTCCCTACATGAGCTTAAAGAACTAAGTTAAAACAGACAGGGGGTTCTATAGAAAACGGCATCTTTGAGGCAATGTGCAGCAATGGTGATGATTTTGGTTTGAAGCCCTAGTCCTCAGAGTTGCAGCCACGTACACATGCTCAGTGCCAGAAGGCATATTTCTAATTCCAGGCAAAGGGCAAGCGAAGCTCTCTTTAGCAGAAAGCCTAGAAGCCATCAGTGAAGGGAGGAAGGACGAAGGGTGATTTCAACAGACTGCTGGAGGAGGCCCACCTCCCTGTGGGGTCAGCTCACCCTGCTGTCTCCTGGGGAAGGCCGGGTGCCTGGGGAAGGCCACCTGGCACTGAAGAGAACCTTTTTCAGATTTATCAGGGCTCAGATCGGAGACAGATCTTGGACTGAGGGCCTCCTATGGCCCCTAGGAGCTAGTGAAGGCCTTTCCGCAAGACATTTCGGGTTGGCACGTCATCAGTGGGAGGTTGAGAAACCTGACAATTTCTGTAGGTGGACCGAAGGAAACACAGTGACATCAGTGTTCTCTTTCTGGAAGGCTTTGAAACCCTAACCTCTTGAGAAGCGTAGGCAGCATTGCTGCCTTGTAGCTAACGTGGTGCCCACTGCATGTCACCAGCTCACCTCTTCTTTCCAGCAGAGTTCTCTCTGCATCGTGGGACTGAAGCGTGATCACAAGCTTCCCAGTAAGAAGCACGAGTCTGGGTTTTACAGGATCGCTTCGTTTTCCGGATTTCTTCCTCCGACTCTTAAACCTCCCGTTGTACAGAACCTCTTCCAGATGTCCTTTCTAATCCGTCCTTCACACTGACTTTCTCTCCCTGGCTCGATTTACATTGCGCACACCGAGTTCTGTTTTCCGCCGTTTCGCACACATTTCCTACCGTCTCTAAAAATAGGTGTGGCCATATGGCAAAGTTCTCTCCAAAGCAATATGGACAGACGGAATGTCTGCTCCTCCTCGATCTGGCCCATCCAAACACTCGGTGCTCTTGCCTTCCATCAGCTAAGCCAGGTGGAGACGTGGCGGAAACCCAGGGAAGGGTGGAGCCACAGGATGAAGGCATCCCAGCAACCCTTGCTCAGCAGGACGTCCACAGGAATGATGCATAAGGAAAAGATAACTTTTGTGATTTAAGACACTCCTTTTTGGTGTTTAAGCTGTTATTGCAACTTTCCCACTCTACTAACTAATGCAGATTATATTGTCTAGCCACACCTTTCTGCTTTTGTTGACATCATTAATATATTCAATTTTTCTGTCAATTTTCATATTCATCTTGCTGAACGAGTTCTGGTCACATAATTTCTTGATTTTTCCTTGAGCTAATACCTCATTATTCAAATGTCTTTCAAAGATCTTTCTATGTCTTCTAACCATTGAAATATACATATATATATAGTATATATATATACTATATATATATTCATACAAATACATATTTGTCTGGGAAATATCCATTATCTCCCTTAACTGATATTTTTTCTTACTATTTTGCACACATTATTTTTTGCAAATATAATCAACAACAAAGTACTCTTCATTACTCAAAATAACTTTAAAAATAAAAACTATTTAAAACTTTTTTCTCTGGAGGACACTGCCCTAAATTTCTTACAGATTTATATCCCTTTATTTATTGCTAAAAAAATAAAATAAAATAAAACAATAAAAGCTTAATTAAAAACTGTTAACGTGAAGGCATAATGTTTTCACAGTCTTTTGTCACCAAACACCTGCCAGTGAGGGGGACTCTCCCTCCAACGGTCACACATTTTACACAGTAACGCTCCCTGCCCAGTCCCCGGTCATCCTGGCACCTCGGCCAGACCCTGACCGCCGTGAAGGGTGTTGAGGAACTCCTTGTTACGCAGTTGTTCTCTGAGCATCACACAGGCATGGTGGCATCTGACAAAGGAGGTGTCAAAGCTAACAGGGAAAGTTACTGGTTAAGTGCCAATGTCCTCACAGAAGGAAAGTGTCCCCAGCCCTACCAGTCCCTGTACGGAATTTCATCTTTGTAGAACCTCCCTCTCCAATCTCTGGCCAGTTCTTAATGACTGTCTTCCAGCCCTCAGTGACTATCTTTCATGAAAGAAAGGAAACTATTGTGTTTATAACTGATATTTCGGGCTTGTCACTGAAGCAGAAGAAAACTTTTCTTGATTATTACAACAAACAATGAAGAACATCAATATTTATTAAATCTTGTCCCTCACAATAACATTATTTTTCCTAAAACAGAAAAACATCCTTTGTACAGATAAGAAAACTTCCAAATATTGAGAAGTAATTGTGGGTGAAAACTGAAACCCATAATCTCACTAAATTCCCACTGTAAGTTATGAAGTAGGTTTTTTCCTAATTTTGTAGTAATGTTTCTCTTATTTTATAGTAATATTTCCCTATTTCACAGTAAGGAAACTGACATACAACAAAGTTGGGAGATATTTGACAAAGGTCACATGATTAATAAGAGCTGAAGTCACAATTCAAACCCATACTTCATTTGATTTTTCCTATTTTACACATCACTTCAAAGGAAAGGGCTCTATAGAAGAAAAGAAATCCTCTAAATGGAGTGTTCCTATTTAGAAACAGTTTCTAAACATAAAAGTGTATCTCCCTGAATTTTAAAATCTTTCAATAGCTTATAGTTTAAAATTTTTAAATATTTTCTAAGTATATGTAAATATAAATAGATAACCACATACACATGTACATATACACACTGAACTTTAAAGATGAAAATAAAATATAATGTTTCTCTGGTTTGTGCAGCATTTTTAATCTTTAAAAGTGCCAACATTAAAAGTCTTCTATGACCCACCTGTCAGGCAGGGTCATATGAAACTGCTGATATTTGGCTCATTTGAATGATTCATCTGTTAACCTAGTAGAATAAAGCATGGTTTCTGGAGTGAAAGAACCCTGAACTTGAATGGTAGCTGCACCATGTCTAGTCACGTGATTTGGGGCAAATGTTTTGGAATCCGGCGGGTCCCAGCTCCCTCCTCTGTATCACAAGATAATAATGCTTATTTGAGAAGCTTGTTAGGGCTAAATCACATTTTTAAATTTTCTTTTTTGACAGACGAATTTACACTGTGCCTGCTTCCTAGTAGGAAAGTAGAAACTTTGGCTTAGGCTGGTTTTAATTTTGATAAACAGAATGGGCAGTGTTTGAAAGTCCATTGTTGGGGAGCACACTTGGAATGTTAATGTCATGACTCATCTGAACTGTGTCAGGGTAAATCGGATGCAACCTGTCACCTGTCATCCATAAGTGGCACTCCATACTTTTAGCATCTTCATTTTTCCTATGTAAGTGTTAACAATGTTTCAATAGGCAATGACTATACACAACCATCTCCTTGTGGGGAGGCATTTTTTTCCTGTTTAAAGGAGTATTTTTAATCCGTTGCCTTTAAGTGAACATCTGTAATCCTATAGATACAGAAGATGGAGAAAGTGACCCCGTGAAATTGGGAGAACTGTTTTTCCACTTAAATTAGTAAAAACATGAAAAAAAAAATTTAAAGGTTTTTATTTTTTATTGGGGAATTGGGGGGATGGGAACTGTGCTGGGGAATTGAGGGAAGGGGAACAGACAAGTTGCTGTTATATGAAAAAATTTTTATCATTCACCAAAACCCATGGCCATTTAAAAATATTATGTGCTGAGATTTTAAATTAATGTTCAAGTGGAAGAGCTGACATCTTTTTTTTTTTAAAGTAGACCAAAAGAAAAAAGCATTTTGGAGTTTGGAGACGTGAGAATCCCACCCCCTTCACTAATGAGGATAGGGCATTTATTTTTTCTGAGTTTCAGGGATTTGAAAAGAAAAAGAGGCAATGGCATTTCTATTGCCCCTCTCATGGGGCTGTGTGTAATGCATATCTAGATGCTCTGCCAGTTGGGAATGACAGTACAAGTATGTATGTTCTCTATCTGACTAGACATAGAGCAGTTATAAAACCCACCTTATGTGGAATACAGTGAGCAGGCTCTTATTCTCACATCCAAATCGAAAATACAAGTTTTTTTTTCTTTCAGTATGTGAATTTAATAAATAAACTGTGGCACATCCAGACAATGGAATATTATTCAGAACTAAAAAGAAAGGTGCTATCAAGCTGTGAAAAGACATGGAGGAGTCTTAAATGCGTAAAAATACAAGTTTTATTAACAGAGGACACTATTTGGGCTAGTTTGGTTTGATGGTTTAACTTGACATAAGTATCATGAACTTTAATGCATTTTGGCTCTTGTCTCTAGGCTGTACTTTGGAAATTCCCCCCTTACCTTTCTAGAGATAATTGTCAAAAAATTTCAGCTTTGCTGTGGTAGTTTTGAAGAAAGTAAGAAGAAATGGTGATTGATTTTTATTTTCAATATTTTAGGGGGGTGATTATGACAAGAAAGTGTTTCAGAACAATGAGGATAAAGAGATTCAGAAAAAGAAAGTGCATATTTATTTTAAGACCTAGAGAAGAATTACTTCCCTTTTAAGTACTTGTTCATAACTCTTATTATTGTTCATACATTGAAATTTTATTCCTAGGATAAAATTTAATGGATGTCACTTTAAAAAATAATTTCCACTCTCCACCTTTTCTATTATTCTAATTCAAATCCCTTTTGCGAGTCATAGATATGGAATTCTCTTGCTCAGATGGCTGCTTTTTGTGTTTGGGGGATTGTATTTGAAATCTAAATTTTATCTGAGCTCTGAGCTAACAATACATATAAAAATAGCACGTTGGACTAGCTCTGAATTTAGAAAAAAGCATATAATTGTGCTCTCATTTTCTTCTGGTATTATTCAAATTGCTGTATTAAATAGACAAAGCAATAAATTTTTAGTTGAGCTTTTACATTTTAGCAAACCTAAAGAATTCAATTTAGAGAATGATGATGACACACTGAAAACCACACTTGAGTATCCATCAGTTCTCCAAACACTCTCAGAAAGTTTTCTTGGCAAGCACTGGCAAGCACTGGCACAGTGTTTAATGGCTCTTTAAAACTTCAGAGCAGAGATTTACAAATCTCAGACCAAACCAGGCCCAAGGCCTCCACTGCAAAAAGGGCAAGAGCATGAATAATCAGGAATGGAGTCTTCTGGTATTTTCTGCCCTCATTGGTCATTCCGGGGTATGATGTGGCCAACATACATTTTGGTATAAATCAAGAATAGTAAACCCTATATTCCACTAAATTTCTTTTTTGCAAAATACCCATTTGTTTATTGTGACTGCATTCGAAATCATTCTCTACATATTTTAGAGTGTAAAAATTCTCAATTACACAATACACTTTATGAGACAGCAAAATAGGCAAGCAAACAAAAACAACAGAACTTTCCAGAAATCTGATCTACTGGCAGAAACAAGAATCTGTGATGCAGGTGTTCTAAATAAGCCATAAAGAAGGTTTGCTAAAGGCCATGAATACATGGCATAAAGGTAAGTCTACAAAATTTCCCCAGGAACATTAATTTGCTAATTCTGAGAATGAAAGTCTGCATTTTCTATAAATACATAATTTAATATTCCAAATGTTAATACTTTGCTTTAAAAACAAAATGTTTTCTGAGTGTTCCCTACACACACAGGTGCTCTGATATTGCCCGTTAATTGTTGATTACATTTGGTTCAGGGGAGATGAGCTAGAAGCAAATAAATTTCCAACAAAACAATAATTGTTTGGCAAGAAAGAAGTGAATGAAATATGAGGCATATGGGTCTCCCTCAGGCCAAACCTCCCTCCTGTTCTTTTGGGGGCACTGTGCTGTCTCATGCCAGTGACAGCCCAAATGACGTGTCTTCTGCACTCCAGACATATGCCTCACAATACCTAAATGGTCTTGGGTATGTTCTTTCTCAAACGAAATATCCAAAACCAAACTCCCCATTTCTCCACGTTAGCCATCACTTCCTCTAATTTTCTTTCTAACAGTAAATTTCATACTATTTACTTATTTGCGCGCGCGCACACACACACACACACACACACACACGTGAAAAAAAAATCTAAGAATCATTCTTGGCAACGTCCTCCCCTTCAGCTCTTCATAAATCCATTACCAATTTGACTGTTGCCTTTCACGTCTACCTCTTCTCATGTCCCCACGTCCTGTCACCTCAGGGCTGTTTGCACCATCCGTCTGCTCTCAGATCAAATGTCAAGTCTCTTCTTGACCACTCTTCCCCAGGGGGTCCCCTTGTTATTTTCCATCATAGTGCCCTTTCTGTTTAATTATGGAGTTATCACAATCTATAATCATCTTCTTACTTGTTCACTCTTTCACAGGTATCTTCCCTCGACTGTGATCTCCATGAAGGGAAAGACTTTGTCCGCTTTCTTTTGTTTCTAACCCAAAGTCTGATGCATGGTTTGCATGTAACTATGTTTTTTGAAAAAACATATAGTATGCTCTCCCTTCATCCATGTTTTGCTCCAAGTCCCCTACCCATTATAAGCAGAGTAATTGTTTAAAGAGCAAAGTGGATCGTGCTGTCCTCTTTATTATTGTTTATGGCACTATACATTGGATTTTCCATTTTTAAGAGCATCAGAAGTGATAGTAAATGGGACTTCCCCCAGGAAGCTTCCTACCCACAGCTTCCCACCCACAGCTAGATTAATCTTTCTCCCCACCACATAGTATGGTGCATGGAATTTACCCTTCAAGGTAATGATTCAAGATGTAAGTCTATAATGCCTTTGTTATTTGCATATTGTTCTTCTCACTCACCAATGAACAATTGTTAAAAATGAGTTCCTGGCATTTTCAGTAGAACATCAGGTAACATTTTGTTATTGTTATTCTGGGGCTGAAGCTACCTCAACCCGCTATCACCCATTGTGTTTGCAGCTGAAAGAATTTACTTTTGCTATTTCTTTTGAATCTTGTTTGTGGGTCTCATCTCAATGAATTTTTATTTCTCATAATGAGAATGCCACTTATATTCACTTATATTTACCACTTATAAATGCTTCCCAAGCGCTGTGCTTTGTGAATGTGTCTTCTCCTAGGTCCGCACATGCACTCTTTTGGGGAGCCATCGCCCCCATATAGACACGAGGAATTGGATTCTCCAGATGCAGCACACTGGGATTTGGGACCATGTAGGTGTGACTGGATTCCTAAACTGTGTCCTAACTCCTTGTCAGCTCCTGGGATTACACTACAAAGTTGGAAAAAGTAAGCTCTTTGATAGACTGACTTGTAAGCCACGCCCCCACCACCATACACATACACTGAAGTGTGTTACAGTTAACTGTTTATTCCTTTGTACTTTCATCCTTGGTATTTTGCACAGCTGCCCAGTCCTTGTTATTCTCTGCAGGTGAATTTAAAGGCTCCCTGGGATGGAAGATGGGATCCCTACCACATGGCGCCCACAAGGATCTCCATGCCCAGTCTCCACATGGCAGGTGAGCAGGCAGGTAGCTCGTTCTCCTTCCACCACCCTCAGGAACCATTTATTCTGGAGATAAAAGATCACAATGGATGGCAGACTGACCCCAAATGTGTCATACTGTTATGGGGACAGACTGAGTGTTCTGAAGAGCAGCGCTGATCACCAGACAGCAACTGTCTTCTCAGCACAGGACTCTCACGGTCCTGTCTGCAGGGAGAAAAAAGAGGACCTCTTCTATTATAAGTGTGTGAAGGCCAGGGGACTGCAGCTGCGGGAAATTGTTTTAACTCCTGAGAAGGTTTGGTTTTGTTTTTGTTTGTGTTTTTTTTTTTTGTCAACTTGCTTGGGATATACATTCCTACCTGTTCCATTTCTCAGGAGAACCCTGACTAATATAGCTCCCCTCCCCATTAAATTATTTGAGATTCAGGGGTAAACACAATGTATTCAATTATGCAAAAATTACACAAGAGGTCACTACAGAATATGTACTAAATTCATGTTTAATTTTGTGTGGTTAGGAAATTGGTGAAAGTGATGATGCATATTTTACGAAAATCTTACTTAACGCGGCGTCCCTCCGAGGTCCAGCGGGGCACAGTCAGTACTTCCGCAGAAGCAGAAAGAGCTGTAGCTGCTTAGTGCCAGCAGCGCCCAGCAGTAGACCTCTGGGGCCTCAGGGCCCAGCTGCTCGCTTCCCTAATCTAAGGGTATGTGCGATTCTAGAGCTCTTCACCAGCATGGGAAAACGCTCCTCGTAATGAGAAACATATTTTGCAGATATCGGGAAATAGTATTTAAAATTAAAAAATGCAAAATTTGTTCTGGAGTAGAGCCGTGGTTTTCATTTTCATATAAATGAACTAATATTTATATCAGTAACCACAAGAAGCGAGTTGTAGGGGTCATAGTTAAGTTCCTTAGATTTCCCTAGTGTCAGTCACTGTGGTAGACAGCCCCAGCATAGCCCCAGGTTCCCCCCTCCTGGTTCTCAGGGCTGTGGATTATGCCCCGCACTTGAGTCTGACCTGGAACTAGTGACTCACCTCTAGTTAAAAGGCCCTGGCATATAGGAGGTCATGCCTGAGCTTCGCTTGCAAAGAGGCCATTGCTTGCACCCTGGGTGCTCTATCTCTCCTGATCTTTCGGAGGGAGGCCAGCTGCCATGTTGACAGCTGTCCTAGAGGGAGGTCCACATGTGAAGGGACTGACAGAGACCTCTTGATAGATTGAGAAGTATGGGTGTGGTTAGTGCTTCTTCATCTTTGAAGATATCCCTTTTCTTTCCACCCAGTGAGGCGTATACTAGGGTCTTAGTAACCCTGTGAATGGAGTTTGTTAAATAAACCCGTCACATGGTTGTCATTTATTTACATTTAAGATCAAAAGAAAGTTATCTCAGAGAGCACCTTGAAATAGTTTTAATAGAAAATGGAAAACATCAAGGTAAAAGATTCTGAAACAAACTGATCATCATGTGTTGAGAAAATGGTAATGTGCCAACAATAACCCAAAATGGATAAGACCTGGGCTAGATTTTCAATTAGAAGCCTCAGTAAACATCACATTTTCTTTTTGATCGAAAGTTTTTAAACGGGAACTTTTAATTTTGGGAAACAATTTGCCAGATTCATGAGGTATAGATCCTACCAGTATATAATAAATTAAGCCACACTGTCCAAATATCATGTTTGAAGCAAAACTCTTACACAGAGGGATTGTATAACTTGAGCAAATTACATAAATCCCTAACATCAGTTTCCTTGGCTCTGTTTTCAATAATATCACCTACCTAAGTAAATGATCTTGTGGATTAATGCAAGGAAAGCACTGATCACAGGTCATGACACACACCAAGGAGAGTTTATTGGTAGTGAATTTGTGCACATTGGGTACACGATAGAGCAAATACTGGGCTCAACTTCTGACTGTTCTGTGGATTAACACTTTTTTGATGAATGTATAAAATCAGCTTTTAAAACATCAATAGTTTGGATGTCAAGGATACAGAAAGATTTTAGTGTTCTTTAGAACATTAAAGAAATTATTCAATTCCGTAGGACATTAACTTTGCTCCCACCTTGGTGGTTCCAGTTCCATTAACTTATGATGGAATTAATACTGGTCTTGGTTGGTGTTTTACTTGTTATGCGGTTCAAAATGTCATGGGGCATCAAAAGTACACACAATAAGATATGGGCTGCTTATAATGCCATGCATCTCACATAAAAATAGGTTCTGTTATTTTCTAACCTTAAAATATAATAATTTCCTATAAATTCTGTCAATTCAGAATGTTCCAGATCAAGGTCCAATAAGTGAACCTGACATTAGAACATGTGTAAAATCCTGGAGATTTGACAATCAGTAGCCATTTTTGTATAATTTGCCTTTAACATATTCTCAATAATCTTTAGATGTTTGGGGCAATTACAGGTTGCAATTTTCTAAAAATATAAGTAGATCACACAAAAGGGATACTTCAAAATTCTTGTTTACCAAAAAACTTCATTTTTAGATTGAACTATTAATAGTTTTATTGCATTGTTTTTGTTAATTTTTGAAATATTTTTATTCATATATATGTATTTGATAACTTCAAATTTAGAACACTTAGAGTCAGCATGAATGAGAAGAACTGCCATTCAATGATAAGATTTGAAATGGGGGATGGATATGGTAACTGGTTCATATGAATCCCCCTAAGTAATTTGTATCTTTATCTCCTACAGTGAAAAATTCTAATTTATACAGCTCTCTAAATGCAGTATTTTTATAACACCCCATTTTGTAATCTCAGAACACTTTTCAGTTGAGCTGATCCAGTTCTTTAAAGGAGAAAAGTAAGAAATTTGCACTGTAAAGGTGTATAACTAATAATATCTAATTAATTCACTTTTGCCATTAATCCAAATCAGGAACCATTTTCAGGAAACACAAAAACTAGTCACAACATGAGTAACAACTCTTCACATGTTTACTGAACACTTCTTGTGTTTCCATCATACATTTAAGGACATATTATTAACAACTATAAAATTATGATAATAAGTAGTTGTCTTTTTGTATATGTATCAGGTATCTCTAATAAACATAATAGTAAACTTAAACACAAAGAATAAACATAAACAGGTATATCTAATAAACAGCCACATTTCTTTTGGGAAATCTTAACATCAACTCACACTCACATTTAACATTTGTCAAATTAATCACCTTCCCTTCCACCTACACCCAATATGCCCTGAGACAATGAGACAGCTAATCCTCAAGATACTTGTCCATGAAAACCTTGAAATCTGGTGCTCTTATATGAATCACACCATTCTCAAATCATTTATATTCAGTGACTCTTTTAATTCATTAATTCTTGCCTCAAAATCTCCCTCATGCTATTTCTTTTCTTTCTAGAAGTCCATATTTTTCAACGGCTTCTTAGCTGTTCTCTCAGGTCCCAATCTCATGCCCTTTCAACACACTACAATTTCCACTGCGAGATTCCCACCAGACGTGTTTCACCAGCTTGTCTTCTGCTCAAACTACAACAACCCAGAGCCGATCCCACTCAGGTTCAGTCCCCTCTCAGGTTATGGAGACCCACAACCTAACTGCAGTGACTCCCAGGCCTCTGCCCCTCCTCCGCTCCACAGAGCTCGACCCCTGGAAGCAGGACAGAGCAGGGTCTCAGCAGCACCCCAGCCCTCGGGCCCGCCCCTCGCGAGCTCTCTTCCTGGTCCTACATGTATCCATTCACACCTTTCCTTCCTCCCAGACCCATTCAAACCCAACAGTTCATATTTTTCTATGACTTTACCTACCTCTGCAATTATTTAACTGAATGTTGGAAAAGCATTTTTTACACAACTCTAAAATTCTTAAGGTAGCTTGAATATATACATGACCTCAAATAAACATATGCATAAATCACTTGTTTACTTGTGGTCTCTTTCCATATGCATTTATCTCTATTTCCTTCGTGGAAAATCTGTTGTAATGGAATAGACATGTCTTGTGTATGGATTTGTTCTATTATTTCATTAATAAACTTACGACTTCCCCAGCAGTCTTAGGAATGGGTTGGGGGAGACTATTTGTTTAATGGTTACTACATGACACACTGTGTATTATCTGTTTCATAAAGCAAGACGTTTCAGATTCCTAAGTGAATGTGAGATGTCAGTCACCATAACTACTAAGATTATAATGTGACTAATATTTTCAGGCTAAACAAAAAAGAAGAAGCAGACATTCTTTTTTAACCTCAAATTAAAGACTATTGTTCTCATTTAAAGATTGTGCACAATTAGAAATTTGAAAATTTCACAAATAATTTATACAAATGTTGAAAATTAACCAAACCAAAATGTGATAAAATTGGTCTGAAGTCATACCATTCACAGATTTCTATTTTTAGATGAAAGTGGTTTACAAAGTAAGCCAAACAGAAGGAAAAATCCAGAAAAACTTAGAAGCTTTAAATTTTTATCACTTCTTACATTTTCTCCTTTTCAAATATAAATGCCTTGTATCTCTACTTCTATATTCTGGGTTGCTAACTAGACTGCCAATTATTTTCATGAATAAATCAGTGTGTAATTTATATAGCTGTGACCCCTCCCCTCAAAAAGACCTAATTAGATTTTTCATCAATTACAGCCTGTGTATGAGATGTTATGGGTTTGAGTTGTCTTCATTCATTTGCTTACACAACACAGAGGGGGGGCTGCTTGTAGGCCATGTTGCTCTACCCCATAAAATTTTAAATGATAGTCTTCATCCATCATATTAATAGCCCAATTAAGGGTGCACAGCATGCTATGTTTCTACCTGATTTACCTCCCTTGGCAAACAGGAAGACAATATTTCTAGTTAGACGCATAGTGTTAAGATTATTGGCAAAACTAAGCTTTAAATTTGCTGCTCCACTGTTAATAATTCTAAATATAATTTTTTAAGCATCCAGATATGCACATCATGCTTCTTATCAATAGTGCATCTCATCTAGGAATACACCTCCAGGGAGGCCTTCTCAGCTGATGTGAAGCCCGGTCATTGCCCACTGCTAATTATAAACTATTAAAGATGTGACATTATCCAATATGCCTAGACCTTTCCTGAGAGTTGTGATAGCTCCACTAAGTCGATTGATTAAAATACTATCATGTGTCTACATGACTCTCTTTCAGTGTAAAGCGTTTCACATTATTAGGCAACGGAGTAGTCTTCACAAAGCTCAAGCTTAATCTAAGTAATGAGCAACATTAATCACAGTCCAGGAGGACTCATCAGGCTTTAGACAATGCAACCGTTTTAAAAAGTTCGCTAATGAGTATTTCAAGTGCAAGGGGATGGTTTTATTCTTAGGTAAAATATCACTATTCATGAGCACCCACTGGAAGCATTAAACCCTAGTAGAAAGGCCACTGCTGCAGCCTTTCATAATTACCTATAAAAACTTTTGCAACGACGGTCAGGAATTGAATGTATTTGCATAATATGCAATTTCAGTGCCCAGTGGTTTTCTGAATAATGTGTCACTTGTCAAACTTCATCTTAGGCTAGCATAATATTTTTCTCTAGCTGCTGAAGGAGGCTGAGTCCATCTTGCTTTACTTGGCTGTGTTTAGCGTGGAACAAACTAGAAGACATTTCAAAATTCTAAGCAGAATAAGTAAGCTTGGACTAAAGTGGCAGGGGAAAGATACAGTGAGAGGTATGGAGGGACTGTGTCCAAGCCTTTGTCTGCCCATTATTTGCTCTTTGTTTTTTTTATTCACTGGAGCAGTCACGCCTCCGTAGCTGCTCATTCAGTCCGAATCACCTGCCTTCCTTCCACAGTCACCATGGAACACTCGAACACTCACAGCAAAAAGTTTACCATCTTGAAACTGTCTCTGATTTACACTTGGTCACTCGAGATCTGTCAAGGGTAGATCTGAATTCCGTCACTGATGACTTTTTCTCTTAAAATCGGCGGCTGCTCTTCCACATCCTGGAAGAATTGATTACACAGGGCTGATGCTCCCTGCACAAGCTCTAATGAGATCACCATCTTAACTACTAAAGCCGTCTGCTTACCAAGACCACTAGAGTACACGACCTGGGCCATCGGGCGTGGTCATGACCTTCCTCTCCACAGACATGGCTCCTTGTCCTAACTGTGAGAACCGCTTTGCTTTAGTGATCTCCATTGTATGAAAGTTTTCCTAGCATTTCACTCGGATAAAAGCAATGATTCAGAATTCCGACTTAGTCATCAGTGTATGAGGTCGCCAAGAGCTCCTGGCTCTCTGCCTTCTGGGCCCAGGGTAGGTTTGTGCTTTGGAAACTACCGGAAGTCCTGCAGGCCCACGTCCCAAATTCTAGCCTGTGAGATTCATCAGGCCTAGTTGTAAGGGGAGTAAGTTCTGGAATCCTAATGTACGCATGATGACTCTAGTTAACAAGACTGTATCACACACATGGAATTTGCTGAGAGTAGATCTTAAAGGTTCTCACCACGCACTCACACAAGAGGTAATTAATTCCATGAGGCGATGAGTGTGTTAACCCACTTTATTGTAGTTATCATCTCGCAATATGTATGTGTATCAAATCATGTTTCACACCTTCAACTTCCAGCATGTTATATGTCAAGTAGGTCTCAATTTCTGAAGAAATAAGCAAAATGAAATGTCATCTGAGTTTCTCCATCTCTTTAGACTTTTAATAATTGGTGCTTCTGATGTCTTCCTGCACTTTGTAAGTCTGTATACATTGTTTTTAGAAAGCTAATATTCCGCCATCCTGAACCAATGTGTTTGTCTTTTGACTTTTATTAACCAAATAATATTCTATCAATAATAAAAGAAATAATGTGAAAGAAATATAGCCACCCGCTGCATCAACTCTTTTGCTTTCTCCTTGGGTACTTGTACATTGAACAACATAAGCTACAGCGTAAGCTTTTATTACCCTTTTCACTTGATATTATATCAGAAACATCTTCATATTAGTGAGTAGTCATTATAGATTCAAAATATTTTAAGTATTTCATAATATTTTATCATATTTCTGTACCATAATTCATTCACCTAATCTACTATTCCCATATAGGTATTATTTGCTTCATTATTTCTACTTCATAAATAATACTGCAAAATACACGTGAGTTATATATTTGCCAATTTTGAATGTTATCCTTTGGGTACAGGTGTTTTCCAAGGACAACAATGTTAGGGTACAAACTGATAAGGTTCTTGTTGTGCTTCATACTACAAATGGATCAATTTACACATCATTCCACACCTTATCATGACAATACTTTTTTCACTACAGCCTTTGCAACACTAGTAAATGTGGCCACACCCCTCATTCACACATGCTTCCCACCTGGCCCTTGGGAACGGACTCCCCAGTCAGTCCCCTGAACAACTCATAGGGAAGATATAATGACCCCAGCTTCAAGGTGAGAAAGAGGGGTTCACCTTCAGGCCTTAGCTCCCCCTCCTAGAGAGTGTGTTGTAAAGTTTGCTTTCACGGAGGGACTGCTCTGGGAAGAAGAAGCATGACTTCTTGAGTCTTCGTGTCTAGAAGTGGGAAGATATCTTCTGAAAATTCAGGCATTCTCTGGGAAGGCTCGGATCTTATAAAAGGAAGAGGCTAGTGGGAAGGCAGGCCACAGACTGGAGATGGGAAGGGGCCTGCCCATCCTGTCTGATGCTCCCTGAGCTCTGGACCCTGGGATTTATCAAAATGCAGTAGCGGCTTCCCCCTATGGAGAGGGAGCCAGTCTACATGACAGGAGGTACATAACCCTGGCCCAAGTCAATGACATGACCTGTGAATGCCCAGTAGAGACTGACCTGGGGGGGCATGCTCTTGAAGAGCAGCCTGCAGATGGTGGCGCCCCCTTACGTGCAAGTGGGGGGGATGATGAAATCAGAATCATAAACATAGAATACATGTTTGCAAGTATTGACTTTGTGAAGTGATTCAGGAATTCATTTTTGAAACAGGCCTTTACATCTCAATGTGCTTCTTCATCTAATAGTCACAGTCTTCCTATGTGCCAGGCTTTCGTAGGTACATCGTGTCTATTTCCTAATGCTTTCACAATGATCCTCCTATTTCAAAGTGCTGACAGCTGATGGGGTCACGTCCAGGCACAAACATCTAGTACATGGCAGAGCCAAAATTCAAACTCAGTATTTCTGGCTGCAAAAACGTATTCTGCTAATAGCAGATATAGTTGTGCAGAGGGAAATGTAGATAATAAATCAAAAACTGTAAGTAACTGTGAAAATTTAATCCCACAGGAGATGGATTCATCATTTTATAATTTTACTATCAGCATTATACATTATTACTGCCTACAATACCTCGTTGCCTTCCAAATAATTCCTACATTTCAAACAATGCCACATAAGTATTAATAACTTTGTATCTCCAAATAATGTCAACTCCTCTAGTATTTGTTACCAATGATACAGTGATATTAGAATGTTAAAATCAATAATGTGAAGAGTCTCAGTTGATATCAGAGAAGTTACCAAACAAATACAGTGTTACAGCTCTTTTCCCTCAAGCTACTTTCGTACTCATGAGAAATGGTTTTCAGATGGAAGCCACTCCAGAGGAAAAGCCTGTCAGTCTAACACAGTAGCATTTACAATTATCTAAGTAGGAGAAAAACCCCAAATCAGGGAAAATTTAGTATGATTCACGTTTTCTGGGACCCAGAAAGGCAGTCTTTTAGTCTTTGCTCAGATGTTGTATTCTCAATGATGACTTTCAAGACCACCATATCTAAAATGCCCAAGCCAGCATCCCTATTCTACTCCCTCATCTTAACTTTTCCATAGCACATATTACCTTTCAAATATTTTCTGTACATTATTTGCTCATGGTTATTTACTTGTACTCTTTCCCCTCTTAGGCTATAAGGATCACAGAGCAAGAGTTTTCTGTCAATTGTGTTCACTAGTAGACCCGAAACATCAAGAACAGTACCTAACAACCAGTCAACATATCTGGAATAAATGGATGGGTGCTGATATTGCGTAGCAGCTGAGGAGTTACTGCTGTTATTGATACTTGAGGAAACCACTGCAGACTTTAGACATGCAGCAACATCATCAGATGCGTGCTCTGCAGAGTAAGCTGTGATGACAGCACAAATCATAGGTGATGATGGTTAGAAGCACCAAGTGTGGACTCTGGACTGTCATGCAGTCACCCTACGGGAACATCTAAGGACAGGATCCACGAGTAATTCCAACGGTGCACACAGAAGAACAGATTTAAGAGATACGCAGATATTATTAAACAATTGGACAAAGGATTAGAAATAAAATATAAAGACTATAGAGAAGATGTGATCTTGGCATTATTCTGAATCTTAGCAATGTTGAGGTCAGTATTGCCATTAACACTCACTGTAAGGAACAAATCCATTAATCAGTGAATCAAAGAAAACACTGTAGATATGGAGAGGAAAGATGAATTCAATACGAGTCAACTGCTCTCCTCAAGAAGCAATGTTTCCCTTCGGGGGACATGTGAAAAACCTGGAGTCATTTTTGGTTGCCATGACTTAGGGCGACAGAGGATGCTACTGGAATCCACTAGACTACAGTGCACCTACAGAGAAGCTTAATCTGAGACATATGCTATTACTCACATTAAACCTTTCAAAAGTCAAATCTAGAATTCAGAACAGAGGTTCTCTCTGGTTATACAACTTAATATTTGTTGGCTATGTGTAACTAATGGTAGTTGTGAGAATAATTAACACATTGTAGACCGGTGATGCAGATTTGCGTCTATATATTTAATAGCCCCATCCTCAATGTGCTAAAATCATCAAGAAGATGCGATTTGAAGAAGAAGCCAAAGAAGAGACCTTCAGCCAACACATGTACACATACATGGGTAATTAGGGAAAACAGAAACTTTGGATAAAATGCAGGAGACAGACAACATAGTGGTTCGAGGGAGAAAATGTTGACGAAGACTGTAAATGGCAGGTGAAATTGTATGTTTGTTTCTTTGTTTGAGAAATGACGGGGAACAGGCAGATGCAAGACACAGTTTGATCGAGGCCATGGGGGCAAGACCTGGGTCACTGGTATACTGGGGGTGCCACTGCTCCAAGTGATGACCACTGGAGGAGAAGTAGTTTCCAGGTGAAGCCCAGGACAGCAAGAGAACAGCGTGCTGTAGGGACCAGCGAGCCCTGCCGATTTCTGGGCAGCGGTCCTCCTTCTGCTGCTTGTCGACCTTCGCTTCCTCACCCCTGTGCTGCTGCTTCTGTGTAATGGCGATAACTCGACTGACGGAGGTCTGCCGTCAGGAATAAATGGGTGGTGTGTGTGGGTGCCCACTTCTTTCAGATCCCTTTCTTCACCTTCCCTTCCTCTTCTGGGCCCCGCATCGGCCTCCTTTTCCTCAGGCTTGCTGGGGAGCTTTGGCCAATGGCAGCGGCTGGTGGAGGCGTAGAGCAGCACAGGAAGAAGGAGAGGTGAGGGTGTCCCTCCTCCTTCCTCTGTTCCCGGGGAAGTTCCCTCACGGCTCCAACTTCTGCTGCATGCTCGCCTCTCCCTCTGTAGTTTCAGCCACCGCAGGGCAGCTCTGGCACAGTGCTGGGTCCCCCACTGCGCTGGCACCTGGGGTGAGCGATCCCTCACCCGTCCGCTTGCCCTTTCCCATTCCGAGAACGCACAGCCCAGGAATCCTGGAACACTGTTGGGTTCTTGGGTTCCCTGTCCGCTCTGCAGACATCACACAGATTCAGTTCCCTGTTTTTGTCAGTTCTAGGGTGTCTCATGAGCCTGATGAATACCACAGTCAATTATTAAAATGATTCCAACGTTCTCTTTGGGGTACACTGAGTTGGAAATAATAGCAGCAAGTCCAGGCGAGGATGCGTAAGTTACTGAGTGCTCGGCATGACTTACATGGGAGTATCTGATATCAGCGCCGCACTTAACCATCAATAAATAGTGAATTCATCCCCAAGTTACTTGTGTTTTATATTTATAATTTTCTGCTACAGAGAAGCCAACAAATGGTCAAGTCGAGATGCTCTATTTTGTATATGGGTCCATGAACATGATATTCCTTGAGTTCCCATATAAAGGATTTTGGATCGACAAGCAATGTTTTCAGCTACTATAAGTTTCCGGTTCTTCAAATGGAGGTTTCTTACGAGGACGTTCTATAGAAGCCAAGGGCAGAGCATATGATTTACTGGGGAACGTTGTTCTGTACGTGTGTAAGTTAATTGAGCCAAGAAACGTTGCTTCCTGATGCCAAAGCCAAGTACAGTGAGGACCTTCAGAAAACAGAAGAGAAATTTCAAACATTCTTTATGTCGTTCTTCACAATGCTTTCTGGGGACCTGGAAAAGCCATGGGGTTTTGTCAATAAAAGAGCCATATATAGTCTTAGTCAATGTTTCTTTCAAAGCCATTCATCTCATTTGGTCTAATTCTTTCTTTTCAGCATTCTTAAACTAAAAACAGCCATAATAAACTCTTTGAGAACAAGGACTTAATTCTTATGTTAAAGCTAAACTATGAGTGAAGGTGTTGCCCTCAGGGCCGGTGAGGCATGCTTCTCCCCAAACCTTGCTCTTCCCAGGTTCACAGCTGATAGAAGTGCCCCCAGGATACTGAAATAGGATGGGCCCACCGAATGTGGAGAGGTAACAGGTGCCAGCCGCCTCACAATTGGGGCTCGCTGAGCCTTCTTGTATTCTTGCAACTTGCCACAGCCCTGGGGCAGACACAGAGAGGTCAAGTCAGAAACTCTCAGTGAAAATGAACAGTGAAGTGATAGTTGTTTCCTTTTCATTGCCGCAGTTTGCTGGCAAAGCCTACGGATTAGAAGTGTGGGCCTCAGGCAATACTGTGGCCCCCAGCTGCCGCCCCAACCCCCAACAGGCAGACATTTCATCTCTCTGAATCTGTTTCTCATCTAGAAAACGGTGCTGATAATAGGTGCAAACCCACCTCGATCATTTGCAGGAAGAATCACATAGCATATGTAAAAATATTTTCTCACATATACAGTTTTCAAAACCCCAAACATCCATAAAGTGTTATGAAACCAAGCAGAGTTTCATTTCCCAGGAGGGAGATTGTACAAGGAGCATCTGTCCGTGAGCTTCCGTTTATGCACGGGCCCCATGTGAACCCACGTTCAGGTAACCCTGGTGCTCTGTCATTTTGTGCTTTTCCTTTGCACTAGTTATGGTTTTAATTACGCAGGTTGGACAATTATCCAGTTATGGTTCATGGGTCTTGAAAAACAGACGTAAAGATCACGGAACGACGTTGTTAGCTCTCTGTCTCCAAGGAGATGATGAGGACGCCTTAGGCAGCACGATTAAGAGCGCACTTGAAGAGGTGGATAAAAGCTTTTCCACCCTGGGCTGGCCAACACTTGATTTTAGCATCTGTGATTTTCCATTACAGTCGATTAAATGAAAAAAAAAAAAACAGAAAAAGAAATAAAACTCTGATGAAGTCATGGCAGCGAGTGGTGATTCCAAGTATCAGTGGCTGTGCTGTGAATTGGGAAAGAAAAAGACCCTGAGTCAACAGTAGGGAGAGGGGAGACGGTGGGACGTCGTGGGAGTGGCGAGCCTTCTGCCCACCACCTCATGTCACTATGTTCTTGAACAAAAACCCAAAAGAGGGGCAGGGATAATGGACATTGGTTAAATGTGTTGTCTCAGCCACAAAGCATGTCCCAGAGAGAACAACTCAGGCAGAAGGCCTGGGCACTTGAGGTGCGCGTTATTTTGTGTATTTTTTTGTTATTGTTTCTGAGACATTTGCAGGGTTAAAGCAGGCTGATCACATGGGCACAGAGCAGGGCTGTATCTCTGCCAGCGTCTTCCAAAGTCATGGTGCCTGAATCCGTCCATGCTCACACCCAGCATTTTGTCCTGGTAACCAATGAGATGCCCTTTCTAGCCCACTGCCACCCCATGGCGACCCTGCCACCCTGCAGCTCTGGGGGTGGCAGTTCCCCTGACCCCACAAATCCCTTGGTCATTATTGCACTGGGGATCATAATCCCTTTAAACCAGGACAGTTCCCTGAGGCTAGGATCTCATGTGACCAACACAGCTCTCAGGCCTGCTTCACTGCCCGGGGACACGTGCCAGAGCCCAACTCAAGCCCAGCAGGTACATATTTTCATCCCAAGTGACTGCCGTGCTGAGTTATGCCTCCACCTATCCTCACCCTACTCTGTTCCCTCTTCACCTGCCTCTTGTCTTTCACAGGAAGGTCCTCCTGGCCGCGGCCAGTGCTCAGTGCTGCCTGGTGGCTTCATGGGGCCTTTTCCCATCTTGCTGCTTCTCCACGGGGCTGAGCACCTGATCATTTCAGAAACATTTCCCCCAGTTTCCAAATATCACTCATACAGTGGGCCATACAGTAAACTCGATCCGTCTGAACGGTAGCACAATCTTGCGTGGAGAGCCGGATGCACCAGGCCAGTTCAAACCAAGTGACACCGAAGTGCCCAAGTCCTGTGAATTAGGGAAGCAAGTGCCACGTTTCTAGTGGCTTTTCTGAGCTACCCTGAGACGGCAGCTGTGCTCAGGCTCCTGGGAGTGACCTGCACTGCCTGAGAAACAGGGAAAGCCAGCTGGCTGACTCAGACGTGCCTTCTGATGTCTGCCCGTGGACCGCAGGCCTAAGCACCAGTTCCGGCGAGTGATTAGAAGGGCCAGGTCACAGCCAGACCCTAACTGGTCGGACAGTTTTGTTTGGCTTTGATTTGATTTGGGATTATTTAAGTGTTGGTTTTCCCCCTCCCCCCCCCCCCCCCCAAAAAAAATCACTGGTTAAAGATTAGTCATGGTGTCTTCAGTTCCTGTCAAATTTCACTCCACTGGTGACTCAGGCAACATGGACTCAGGAAAGGCGTTCCTAGTGGTGAACAAGGAGCTTCCTGAGCCCGAATCAACATCCACAGCGCGTGGTCCTCCGCCGGCTTCTCCTTATTGAGATGGCGACTCTGCCAGCCCGGTGACCTCGGCGGGCTCTGTCTGACCTCTTGGACTTTCCCTCTCAGTGTTAATTTACAAAACACAAGAATTGGATCTCCCTTTTTTCTCACCCAGCCATGGCTCCCTGCTTCCTCTAGGCCTCCCCTGGAGGTCTGGTCCCCTCCCCTGGCGTCAGCATCCTCCACCACCGTCCTTCCACCCGGGATGAGGGCTGGGGGCCTCGCAGCCACTCCCAGCCACGCTGCCCCTCCTTGTCCTGCTCTTTCAACTGCCCCACAGTTTGTAAAATCTCAGAGTTAGGGCGAGTGTAATAAAATAGTTGGATAAAATATTTAAATGGAGAGCATTTCCAAAAGATGAACAGAAAGAACGGTAGTAGCTACTCCCAGGTTTGCTGATCAGGTTGTTTATAAATAGACACAAGTATCTAACGGATCCCCTTTGTTTCCCGCTCTGGTTTTTCACCTGCCAGAGAACTTGGTTAGCTAACAGGACAAGGTGCATATTGTATTCCTAATTTTAGGGAGACTTTGAAAACAAATTTAAAGCATTATGCTCACTGCATATTTGTGTTAGCATTTAGTTTAGCCTTTGAGTGTCCTGATTACAATCCCCAAGCAATGCTGTGGTTAGCAGGACTATGATTGCATCAATAAATACACAAGGCACACCGGCAGATAAAGGAGTCCAATTTTAGGGAAGGGTTTTTCCTGCCACAATGATTCAGATAGATACCGTAGGGTCAGAGCACAGTTCCAATCAGGTAACTCGGCCCCGGGCCCAGGTCCTCTGCTCGCTGTGTGCTCTTGGCAATCTGACCTTCTGCAATGCTGAAGACCTCCATTGTCCATGAGATAATTGCACGTGGGATCATCAAGTAATGACCAATTACCCATTTCAAAGAATAGTGTGCGGCTCGTTTGTGAAGATCTCGTCAGAGGCGCGAAGCCCTTTTTAAGAAATCAGTTTCCGGTGTGAGCACCATCAATGCAGCTTTTTCCTGCCAGGAATCTTCATTAGCACTAACAAGGTCAGAAGCAGTAAATGATTTCTTTCGTCAAATGTCGTGCACCGTTAGATTTCTCCATGAATTGATTGTCATCACCTTTACGTTGAGCTTCAAGTATGTGATTTGAACTTAAGTGTTTTCATCTGAACCCTTTCATTTCAAGATGGTACAAATCCACAGATTTCTGAGTTTCCAAATACTGGGACGACTGTGTCCCAGGCTCTAGGACTTATGCCAAAATCCATCCATGGGTGACAAAACACAAAAGACGTGAGAGCACCCCACTTCCAGAGTTCTCCTTAGGGTGTGGAAAGAAGGACAGTCAAGTAGAAATATCAAAATAAAAATTATCACCCAGCTGTGTTCTGTGCTCCCCTGTTCCAGGCCAAGCTGCCTGCTCAGAGCAGAACGCCCCCAAGGGACTCGGTGCTGCATCAATCGCAGTCACATAGGAGGTGCCATTGTCAGTCCCTGGCTTTCCAGTAAGAGCCACTAGGGGGGACTGTGGACAAAGAGTGGAGAGAAAAGGGAACTGGGAAGGTGTGGAATAATGAGTGGTCTGGAGCAGAGCAGATCCAGGTAGAACGTGCATGAGAAATACTGACATGTTCTCCTGAAAAGCCAGGGAGCTGCCTTTTGGCTCGCGTCAGCCTGACGGTGGCGATGCTTCCAGAATTAGAACATGGCGCCTCTCAGGTGAGTGGCAGTCAGATGATGCCTCGGGTTTCCTGTCAGCCCCAGACTCCCACAGAGCTTCATGAGGAGGCTCATTAGCGACAGTCCTACTTGGGCGCCTGAAACTTTGTCTAAAGTTATTTTTGTTTTAATTTTATTTTCACGAAGAGTTACTTTTTTAATGTGAAGAAGCAATTATTCTCCAAGATTGTACAGGGTGTATCACGAGAGAAACTCATGACATGGCACGTTTCTTTCTAACTCTTCAGTAAGTATTTGAACTTCACCAAGAATGCTCAAGAATGCAAAGGGTTTAACTGAGACAAAATAAATCTCAGTATAGAAACATGGAAGAAATAATTGAGAGAACACCTCCAAAAGCCAAGACTTTTTTTTCAGGAAAAAGAAGAAAAGTGGGATGACTCAAAATCCCAAGAGAGGGGACAAAGTAATTAATGGTGATGACAAAATGACAAAGAAGGAAGGGCGACATGGGAGTTGTGCCTGCAAAAGACAGTTTCCTCAGATAAAAGGCAACTTTTTTGCTTTTCTCCTTTCGATCTCCTTACAATAAGAACAAAACACAGACAGGAAAGCTGACAGAAGTCTTTAATTATTTAATTAGAAATGCTTAGATACTTTAATTTTCAACATTTTTTTGCAGATACAAAAAAATCGTATGTAAGAAGTATGGTCTTTCTTACAAATGCTTTGCCCTGTCCGGACACTATTAATAATTTTTGAGAGTGGTGAACCATTTTGTGCTTTTGAGGTATCATCCTACAGGTTGGAAGTGATTCACAACTCTTTGGACTTTAAAACCCTTTTTTTTATAAAACCCTTGTTTTTCCTTTTCCACCAGCCACCCTAAGCTGAATTCTAAAGAAGAGAAGCCTAATTTAATTCTGTTCATTGAATTCCAGTAAGTAGATTTTCACTGATTTTTACTCCTGTTTTTCAAAGGTTAGTTCTCCAAGACAGAGGAGCCCTTGAGACTGGCTAACCAAGGAAGTGATTAGGGCCATTTTGCGAATCTTCACTTTGAGTCTGCAGTATAGATCTGAATCCTCCCACTAATGCTTTGCTAATTGTTTCCTTGCTCAGAGCCTTTATAAATGCCTAGAGACACCACCCGTTCTGTCTGCAAATTCCAACAGATTTCAGCTCAGGTCTATGACATACTCGAGACTGTGCCAGAGACCTGGTCATCAGAGCCTGACTCACAAATTCTTTTTCATCTGACGTCTCAAAGTCTCTGGTCCCTGAAATACCCAAGGTCATTTTTTCCTTAAAGCAGGAACTGAGACAAACCAATGGAGATGGATTGACTTTGGGGACTTCAGAGCATGAAAGGGGTTTCCAGGACCTCCCCCACAAGATCCAGAGAGAGTGTGGGGGACAGTGGAGTCACCATGCTTTGTTCCTACACGCATAGTTTGTCACACAGTCTCGTTCAATGAGCATTTCTTGAGTGCCTTCCACGTGCACACACTGTGACTACAAGTCCCAAAACTTCTACTAAACCTGCCCTGCTTCTCAGCCTCATCCAATACCATCTTCCTTCTAATGGGCAGAGGACCTAAACAGACACTTCTCCCAAGAAGACATACAAATGGCCAACAGACATATGAAAAGATGCTCAACATCACTAGCTATTAGGGAAACGCAAATGAAAAGCACAATGAGATACCACCTTCACATCTGTCAGAATGACTATTATCAACAAGTATAACAAGTGTTGGAGAGGCTGTGGGGAAAAAGGAACCCTTATACACTGTTGGTAGGAATGTAAATTGGTGCAGCCACTACAGAAAACAGTATGGAGGTTCCTCAAAAAATTAAGAATAGAACTACCATATGACCCAGCAACCCCTCTCCTGGGTATCTACCCAAAATATCTCAGAAAATTTATCTGTAAAGATATATGTACCCCGAAGATCATTGCAGCATTATTCACAATGGTCAAGACACAGAAACAATCAAAGCTGAATACTACCCAGCCATAAGAGAAGATGAAATACTGCCATTGGTTGTTTGTTTTAGATGAGAAAATGGGGGTTTCCTAGGGCATGAGGACAACCTTGCAGGCACCTCACAACCTTGAAGATGTCATTACCCAAAAAAGAAGTTGATATAATTGCTCCCATCTCCATGGCTCAGAGAAAAGGAGCTTTGAGGGAAGGCATTCATGGAAATGAAATGTTAACAAAGCATCACGTTGATAATTAATCATATGTAGAGTATCCCCTGTGTCACAGAGGTTTCCCCAATATGCACTCAGGACAGAAGCGGCTACAGAGATTGATGGGTGCTTGAGAAAGCCTAAGTGCAGCCAGGAAGGGGACACATTCCAACAGCATTTCTCAGAAGGTGCTCTCTGGACACCCAGCTGTAGAATCACCTGAAATGGTGCCTAACATTTTAAATGTCTGGGTTCTGCCCAAGGCCAAATGAAAGGTGGCCTCAGGGAAGTGCGCAAGCTCCTACAGTGTGTCTTGTGCTCAGTGACGTCGGGGACCCATAGCACTGTGTGCTCAGCGCTGGCAACTGCAGAGAGAAGCGGGGCATCAGTCAGAGTGTGGCATCGCCCCGAAGCTCCTCACTGAGAAGAAGGCAGCCTCGGGCCACAGACGCTGCCTGTACTCCTTCCTTGTCCAGAGAAGAGCCTGTACCGACGCTTCTTGACAGCAGTCAGTAGAGATTGAGGATGAGCACACAGAAGAAAGAAGGACCCACAGACAGAGCCACCCTCAGAGGGAAAACGGGGAAGCACGCGGCACTGCGAGGCTGTTTCTTCCCACTGGGAAGGCAGCGCGGGGAGGAAAAGCCTGCACGGGCCAGTGGGGGTTCCATGACTTCTGCTCTCTCTGTCGAAGCAGAGACTAGGCCATCAGTGAAAGAGAAGGTCCGAAATGGACACTTTGCAGAACGAAAGCTGACTACAGAAAAACTCCAAGATTGCTCTGTAGAATCACGGGACTCTTAGGCAAACCCGGGGGCCCAGGAGCCACAGTGGAGATTTGGAGATCGGGGACATTCACGGTCCAGTTCTCTGCTGTGGAAACAGAAAATGAACACCAACTTCAAAAATATATCAGATGAATACTGACACTGGCCAGCATATACTTGACACCAGTTGAGCGGAACAGCCAGTGTATGTTGAGGGAAAGGGAGCTTATCACAGCTGTTCCTGGTGCCCCACAGTTTCTGGGCTTCTACTGCATGTTTCAGTCAGGCTGTGTGTTTGGAAGATCTTGACTGGTTGGAGCCATTATTCACTGACACTTTTTCTCACTGATGTTAAAGAAGTATTTCTCTCAGTTAAATGAAATAAGTAAATAAACATTATTACAATGCTTCCCAAGTATTATAATGTTTCTCATAGAATCTGAAGCATTATCAACCCTTTGAAAGCTTTTACATCAACAATCTTATGACTTAAATTACACAGAAGAAGATTTTCCTACCTGCCTTGTAAGCCTGATAGCAGTTTTGGATGAAAAAGGGCAATACAAACAAATAATAAGCCGAATGCAGTAAGCTCTGGTGGACAATTAAGGGCAAAAACCAACCACATGTTTAAGAAAACCCAGGGTGAAAAACGACCCTATTACTTTTACATCCATGCTGGGCACCTGATGAACCAATTTTAATTAAAAACAGACACAATCATATTTTTAAAGAAAGTAATGAATTCTCAGGAACCACAAAGTTTACAAAGGCTGTAGAAACGAATTTAGAAAAAGCACACCCTATTGTGAAGTAAAATCCTGTCTGCGTCCATGCTCCACTGAGCACGCCTGAGAGAGTCAAAGGGAAAATACCGATTGAACCAACATATGCGTGTATGTGTGTTTGATCATTTATGCTTTTAGCATCGACTATGGTACATGATGCACTAAAAAGGAAACAGTCACATGTAATCTAGCTACCTGGCTGTACCCTCAATGCCACTGAAATACACAGCAAACGATCACACATTCCTGGAAACACTGTGGGCTGAAGTTCCTGCTAGAACCAGCCTGTTCTGTGCATTCCGGTGCCCTTGCTGTTCTGTCTCCACTCCTGGCCTAATACTGTCCCTTGCGTATTCCTGATGCATTTGGCCTTCGACGGTGACATCAGTTTCCCGTGTTGTTTCCTGCATCATACACACATACTCGCTGCCCTCTGCCCTCCGAATTCGGTCCTCCCGCGTGAGATGTAAATGCCTGGTTACCGCAGATGGGGGAAAGGGAAGGGGGACTCTGCCAGTCTGGACACGTTTTTTTTCTCCTCTCATCAACACCTCCTGGTCGCTGAACGAAAGGAAACGCTTTAATCTGCACCTTGCCCGTTGGCTCCACTCGGGTTGTCGGACTCGGTGGACCTGTTGCTCCCTGCGGCCCACGGTTTCATGATGACAAATGTTTCCTCTTGCTGTGTTCGCCTTCTCAGTCCCAGCCCATCGCTGGGTTTCCCAACGCCTCTGACCTCCGCCCTCTTCCCAGACCTGCCTCCTGAATCCGATCTGGGTGTGCGCTACTTCCATGCACCTGCGGGGCCACACTCTGCGCTGACCCGAAGCCCGGCTGGGACCGGCGCCTCTGCGCCAGCACGTTCTATCTCCTGTGAACACCACGGAGAGCTGACTCTGTGCTGCGCCTCAGGCCCTCCCTGCGAGACCTGGGAGCCACCAGCCTGAGTCTCTTCTGACGCCTGCTTCTTCACAAGCCTCTCCACGGCCTTCGCCCCGGCTCTTATCATCTCTTACTTGGATCCAGACGATAACGTTCTAACTTAATCACTTCTTCCAAACGCAAAGCTAACCAAGTAAAAGGCAAAACCGACCATGTCATTTTCTTAATTACAACCCCTCACCACGCACCAGAAATGCTTCTGCGGCCTGCGCACTGGACTCAGAGTTTGTCCCACGCATGCACAGCTATCTTCTAAATGCGTGTAGATGATTTTGTGATAAGCATATCATACATATTTACACGTGAGCGTAAACTGGTATCATTTCATAGTGTTGGGTTGTCGGAAAAGTCATGATGCATTTTTGCAACGAAAAACAGAAAAAATACGTCATGACTTTTCCCACAACCCAATAGTTTATCACTGTATATAATTGAAAGAATGTGTATCAAAAGTACAATTACTCTCTGTAAATTGATTTAAAAATGGACGGGAGCCTTTGAACACTGGGGAATCCCCCCACCTCTGTAGCATGGCGGGTCAGAAGCTCTCCTTACCCGCGCAGCCTCACACCTTGGTGCATCTGTCCTTGTATTCTTTGTTCCAAATACGCCAAACCAT
>NW_017731541.1:2039244-2042380 GCF_001890085.2 Hipposideros armiger | reverse complement strand
TTATTCGAGAGCATTCGAATCACCTACTGCAGGAATGTTATTCTGCAAGATGAACTGTGCCAAAGACAATGTTTTACCATGAAGTTAACCCACGAAAGTCATTTTTGAGAAAAAAGAAAGTAATCTGTTGTTACTCTAAATGTGTGATCTAGTCCTTTGGATCACTTTTCCTCCTATATTGGAAACATAATCTTTGGAGCACTTGTGAAGACATTGGGTTCATAGCAAGGATGTAAACAGCCTTGGCTCAGCCCTAGAAGCCCCAAAGGTAAGTTAAGAGCTGCCGTGTATAGGAAAGATTAGGGCGCTCACGGTGACGTGACATAAACTGCAAAATACTGGGGTATTTGTCTACCCAGTGAGTCACTAGAAAAGAAAATGGAAAAGCAGGACATCAAAAGAAAGAAAGAAAGAAAGAAAGAAAGAAAGAAAGAAAGAAAGAAAGAAAGAAAGAAAGAAAGAAAGAAAGAAAGAAAGAAATCAAGCTAACAGTGGATGAATTCCATCTATAGGAGAACATGGTTCTGCTCACTGGTTTCGAAATGCTTATGAGAGTAACAGGGTCCTCTCAGGGCAGGAGGGCGGGTGGCTAGTTGTCTGGTAGACAATACCATCAAATGAAGTTCAGATGTGAATGCATGCAAGTACGTCTCTCCGCTCTTACAGCAGACTGGGGAGCCTGGCCTTCGTTCCCTGCTCGGCTCTAGACTAATCAAAGCTAACGCTGATTGACAGGATCTGCTGCAGACACGGTAGGGAGCCGTCGCATATCTTCCAGCATCATGCATGTTTGATTTACTGTAACTTCTACAGAACGGAAGACGTCTACACCCTGGAATCAATCATTTTGAGCAAATACGTCCCTAAATACATTTCGGTTCCCCATGATTCCTTTTTTACATATATACCCCAAATATATGTTTTCAAAATATGTTCATCGAAATGGTTAATTCAATGACCAATGCATGTAAGATAGCATCTAATTACAGTCATGGAGAGTCCTGAGGTCTTTCAATAGAATTCATCAGTCTCCACAAACACAAGAAAAATAAAATCCTAAAAGACACAGTTTGGGGTAAGAATAAGCTTACTCAAGGACCACTCCTTAAATCAGATGGATTAGTAGGCTTCCCATCCTAATTCATTATTTCTGGGTCATGGACCAGTACTGATGGTGGTCACCTGTCTGACCTCACCATTTAGATCCTCTGGACATCCAGGGCCAGTAGTATATCCACATGGTCCAGAAGCTTAGATTTTGCTTTTATCTCTTTATTCTACTCGGGTTGTGGTCATTTAAGGTCAAGTTGTCAGTTACTGCATTTCTAAACCCAACCTATAACTGCTGTAATGAATTTAAACAATGCATCTACCTAGAAAAGATCAAAGAGGTTTGCAGGAAAAAGCTGTTGGTATTGTCCAGTTAAGAAGTATTGACAGAAAAGACAAAATACTCAAGTTAGGAAATTAAGAGTTAATTAAAGCTAAAAAACATGATTGCCATGCAATTATATTTGATTAGATGTTCACAGATCAGACAAGACTGGTGGTCAGAGCCATACATTTCTACTCCTTGACCAGGTAAAGGCTTCCTGCTCCAATGCTAGAATCTTTATCCTACTTAGGTGACATTTTAAAAAATTACTAAAGACTTTTTAACCAATAGAAGGAAGCTAGAGGTCACAAACATTTTGTTAGTATATATTCAATTTGCATCAGGTTCATCAACCTTTTAAAAAATCACATCAAACGGTGTTCTAGGGGGGAAAATAAAATTAAAAATAAAAAAGACCTTCTATTCAACTGCTCAGCAAACCATGGAATCATCTGGGATAGATGCTCACATTGGCATCCAAGAGAGCCATTGTCTCTACCTCTGCACAGGTGAAGAACAAAAGAGGAAACAGAGAAAGCAAAGGAGGAGGAAGAAGAAGAAACTCAATGGTATAAATGTTCAAAATAAACGCAATTCTTGGCATGTCCTATCTTTATCAAACACTGAAATGTCAGGACAGTTCCTAGTTAGGGCTGCGTCCCAACCCTCAGCTGCTGAAACTGCCCACCAGTCTCCTGCCCTCTCCTCTCTGCTGTAGATGCCCATGCTGCCTAGCTGCTCTTATCTGCAGTTCCAATTCCCTGATGCCCAGCTAGATTGGACCCCATCTCCTGCTGGGATGGAGGAGGATGAGGTCTCAGGTCAGCCCTGGTGGGTGCATGAGTGTCCACAGACAGGAGGGTGGAGAAAGGAGGTAGCTCAGCCTGGTGGGGTTGCTTCCAGTCACAAGGAGGGGTGACTTCCCCTGGTGGGACTTTAAAGGAAGGGTCAGGGACCAAGCCTGGCTCTCAGGGTTGATAGATCAGAGGTGAAAGCCATCAGGCACCAACGACGTGCTATTTCTAGTTAATAAAATGCCTCCGCAAACCTGGGAGATTCGATGCTAGTTTTTATTGCTTTCCTAAGGCAGCACCCTATGAATATTTCCCATGTCATTTCTAAGTGTTTCATTTCAAAGAAAATGCAATGACCCCCTGACCACTGCACATTTCTGGTGTCGGAGAAAATGTATTATGATAATTGAGTTCTAGCTGTTAATCTCTAGACATAAATACATGTATATTTGAGCCACCTTGAAGTATATTAGGAACTGCGAAGGCTAGAAAAGAAGTGATAGCTTACTGTTTCTAATTTAACTTGGGTAATTGTATTTAGGTTACATGACGCTAACATTGCCAGTGTTTTTCAAATGCCCTTTAGAAATGACATTTGTAACCATCTTCACATCCACTTCACTACGAGGCAAGTCATGAATTATTTGAATTACAGATGTGCTCTGCAGACCCTTGTCGTGATGAGATGCACTGGTAAAAGCTCATGGCCATTATTAGCCTTGCTTGATCTTTAAATTTGCTCCGTGACAAGAGGTCACCTTCAATCTGTGATATGCTCCTCCTTTCATTCTGTCAAGGCAGATGAATGGCACATTTTCAAAACTGAAATTGAGCCTGCAACCTCATCATGTGTCCTAAGTTATCAAGGCAGTGTGTGTGTGTGTGTGTGTGTGTGTGTGTGTGTGTGTGTGTGTGTAAACAGCATCTTTATCTACACAACTGCAGGAGGGTGACAGTTGAGACCAAA
>NW_017731541.1:1998422-2037639 GCF_001890085.2 Hipposideros armiger | reverse complement strand
ACAATCATGTTTTTAGTTTTGGACGATATGAGATAGTTCTTTCCCATGTAAATGGATAAAGTGTGCTATCCGTGCAGGGAAGAGGACAAAGCTACAGAGCAAAGGTTTAGCCTCTCACTTCTTATAGCAGAAAGGCGCTCCTGAGGAGCAGAACATCAGATAGTCACAGGGCACCAGCAAACACAGGCTCCCTCAGCGACCGCTGCCCTCGGCGGCCCCCAGGCCCGCTGCCCTCCCCGGAGGCGGCTGCTCTCAGGCAGCTTTCTCCCGAGTCCCAGCAGGCCCCCACTTTTCTGTTTCCCTGTTGTGTCCGTATGAATAGCCAGCTCCCCGTCTTCCCAAGTATGTTTATGACAGCTAGGCTCATTACTGGAATTGTTTGTACTGAATATTAGGGAAACGTATGAAATATAGATGTAAACAAAGAGGTGTTCCGATGACAACCAAATTGAGTGCTTTGGAAAAAAATAAGCGTTAATTGTTAAAAATATTGCTGCCAAATTAGATAAACAGGTGTGAAAGATGTGGGGGTGGGGCGGGACAGGAAATCAAACACATTTAGAGGTGCTGTGCAGGCTGAGGTTCTCGGTGCACTCTAACGGGGGCACAACGGCAGTCATCAATGCCTCATGGGCATGGTGATAAGAATGTGCTAGAGCCAGGATGGATCTCGTAACAAAAAAGGTACCAAATATTCACAAGGAACGTTCACTCACACGTTTAAGTTAAAATTAAGTATCTACTTGTGCTAATAACATTTTCATTCAATATATTGACTCTATAACTAACAGGCTTCTCCGTAATATATTCATAGGGATTCCACACAAGTCATGGGAAGTATTATTTAAATAAACAGCCTGGTTGTATATTGACTAACTGAATGACGCCCAGTCTGAGAGTAATTACTCTCACATAGGAGTACGGAAAGTGACACAGTGTGACAGCCGATGACACGACACATGTGCAGAGCACCAATCGGAATTTTGGCACGCATGAGGGAGGCTTGCCTGACCACTGGACACTGTATAAAAGCTGTAAAGTTTTGAAAACCCATGCAAGAGATAAATGAAAAAAGCCTTACATAGACTTGTAGTGGAAAGGCGAGACATCAGACAGAAAAACCTAGAGAAAATGGTCTGGTCTGGTCCCTCTCAAATTCCTGAGTGACCTGATCAATGCATTAATTACCTCTCTGAGCTTCCGTTTTCTTGCCTGTGAAATATTGATGTTGAATGAGATACTTTTCTAGTCCTCAGAATATTAATAAATGTCCATTCTTAATAATTCCTAAAAATATTGTTAATAGTTTTGGCAAAAAAATAAAACTACTCAAATAATCTGATAATTTAGCATTTCCTCTTCTCTCACTGTGACTACAGAGATAATTAAATATCGATAATATTCCATTTAGTAACCCAGGACGTCACAGCAGACTTCTGGCTTTTCTTCGTCAGAGACTTTCTTTTCTAGAACGGAGAAAAAATTTTTAAACTTTTTTTTTTTTAAATAGGCTCAGAGAGTAAAAGGGAAGTTGACATATAGGAATAAACATAGTTATTTTACAGTCTGAAATATCTTTTCTATTTACTTTGTTCAGTTTTAAACAATAAACATTCATTTATTTTCTGAAAACCAAGAGTTACGTCTTTACCTTTTCAACTATAAAGTGAAAGAAGTGCTCTTCAACTTTCACTAGATTCATAATATTTTTTTATTTTCCGTTTACTTATCAAGGATAACAGTCAACTCACGCTTGAGTCATAAGTATGCACATTACATATGGCCCTTTCTACCCCGAAGGAATGCTACATCCAAAGGCAGCACAGCCGTCTTCTCTTTGTTTTTCCTCAGATTAGAGTTAACTTCTGGGTCATGGCTGTGCCTGGATGTGACAGTGGGTTCATAAAGAAGAAGTGACACATCCAGCAGCATAGACCCACGATGCTCCGTCTTCCCAGGGACAGGCTTGGACCAACCACTGTAAGAATCTTTGCCAGTCAGGCCTTCAGCTCAGAGTCACAGTCATAATTCTAAACTGTTCCCCCTTCAAGCTTTATAACCATCACTTCACTTTCCAACCCATCACATGAAACATGCAGAGAAAACAAGATGGTGTGTGTGTGTGTGTGTGTGTGTGTGTGTGTAGAGATTTTCTTTTATTTTCAAGTGGGGTTAGTTAGGATAAGAAGTAGGTTGGAAATCTATTCTGTACAAATTAGGGCCTTGGTGAAGGGGTGCATCTCTGTGCAAGGACCAGAATATTCCAACCCTGAGCCGGATTGTTCGATGTCGGTACGACGCTCGGGTCTGAGATCTAGGTGATACAATCTGGAAGGTGAGACTCAGGTCCCTGGGACCTTGCTTTCAAAAGTATCACTCCACAACAAAGGAGGTCACCACTGCGGCCCTGTCAGGGGGCTGGGCACTAGCATTTCTGGGGGAAACTAAGAAAGTGAATTAAAACACTCAGAAACATCAATACGGTCATGCCTTGGCAACTCTGTCAGAGCTTTGAGGACTCATCCGGATATTATGAGAATACACTTGAAGTGAAACTATTGATAAGAATTAACTGTAGAAAGGGCAGGAGTGGGAAAGGTGAAAGCTGTAAACAACCGAGATTTGGAACAGAAACGATGCAGCAGCCTCATGACTGTGTCAAAGGGAAGTACAGCTGTCCCCTCAGGCTCTTTCCCCTGTGAGCCATTGTCCACAGGGCCCCAGGCACTGAGGGGTGCTGAGCCACTTGGGACCAGGCCCCGCCCTACAACCTGAGGCTGCTACTCACACCCGTTCGAGGGGAGTTCACGTCCACCGCAGCCCCACTCAGCGGGGAGGGGTTGGGGGAGACGACTCCCCCAGTCCTCATGGCTCTGGTCTGGGTCAAAGCTGCAGAGCTCAATCGTTGCACAGGGGCTGTGTGGCCAGCGAAGACATATGCTATCACACACTATCTGGCCCTTCACAGAAAGTTTGCCTTCCCTCTGAGCTGGACTGAAGGGCCTCCACAGCAACATGCCAAAGCAATCCAGTCTGCTTCATGTACGTGTGCGTGTGCATATGCATACGTGTACAGGGAGAGAGAGAATGCCGTGACACGTACGGACACACCATAAATGTAATTGTGTAAAGCTCGTGACAGAACGGTTTAGGATTGGTGGACATACCAAGGCAAAGGTCATGAATGGGGCCGGAGGAAGGACACTGCTGCTTAAAAGTGAACCGTTTGGCCAGGTAAGCAATCTATGTTCCAACAGAAGAGTTAGCTACCCAGAGGCAAACGCTTTCATCCTAAAAATTGCTTTTCGAGAAACTTCTAAAGCAAATTGTGTATTTACATATTGATTTATCACCTTGCCTTCCTGGACATTTATTTCCAAGAGCAGTATGCCTGCCAGGTTGACCTTGGTTCTCAGTCCTGATAGCTAAGCTCTGTGGATTCAAGTGGCTTTACTAGTGATCGCTTCCCAGGGTATGTACGTGTCTCATCACTGTGTTGTACACCTGAAACCAGTATCATATTGTATGTCAACTATAACTGAAACATAAAATTTAAAAATAAACAAACAGACATTTTAAAAAGGAAGGGAATCTTGTCACATGCTACAGCATGGATGAACCTTGGGGACATTATGCTCAGTGAGATAAGCCAGTCACAGGACAGACACTCTAGGATTCCACTTCAATGAGGTCACCAATGTGGTTAAGGTTATAGATCTAGAAAGCAGAGTGGGGTGCCCCGGAGCTGGGTGGAGGGGGTGGAGAATCGTTGCTTAATAGATACAAAGTTTCAGTTCTGCAAGATGGAAAATATGTGGACATCTGTGTATTACAGTGGAAATATGGTCAGCACTACTGTACACTTAAAAATGATTGTGCGGGTAAGTTTTAGATGTGTTTTATACCGTAAAAAAAAAATTTGATGTGATTTGATGCTACTAATATTTTATCTTTATGTAGTTTGATGGAACCTAAAAACTTCCATATTCTGTGTCCATGTTATGGTGGGTGCACTTTTGGAATTTAAGAGATTCTTACAGCCATACTATACTTCAGACAAGCTACACTAACAGTTCATCATACATTATACTAATTATAACACTATTCACTGAGGTACACAGCTTAAGACGTGTGCCCATCCTGATGACTGAAATGTGACTTCAGCCTGAGGAATTATCCTGTGCTGTGCCTGCCCCTTGACAAGGGAATATTTTCTCTGTCTTCCACCAAAGGTCACTTGGCTAACGTTTTCTGCTCGCCATCTGTTCTCATCTGTTTCCTATTTGAACCACTCCTGCAGTGAATATCCTAAGGGCACAAATGATCACTGTAGGGCGCATGGTGCACACACTTGGACGTGCTCTCACCATCACACACGGGGACACCAGGTGGCTCTCCCCACCGGCCCTACCCACGCGTCTAGGGGCACGCCGCCCCTATGGCCCTGCGCTGGCTCCGCTTGGCCTTGACGTTCCCTGTGGGCAGCAGGGACCTGGTCACCGTGGCTGCTGCCCACCCGGAGAATGCCTGTGGCCTCCGAAGCATCTTTCCACGGGTGTCGGTCAACCAACTGACAGAAACATCACTGCGTGCACCCTGCCTCCAGCCGGGAGCCAGCCGTCGCTTCGACACACCTCGGTCATCACGTGTGTGGGTAGACTCCTGAAGGCGATGCTGCTCAGAATGTTTAATGAAAACACACTGTGTTTAGAAATAATTGATCTTCATCATGTCACACAATATCATTCATTTCTAAAAACTAATAACCCATTCAGCGTCTGAATACTTGAACAGGTATCAGTGTTGAAAAATGAAGGGTATTCGCACACAAAGAGACAAATCTGTGTGTCTGTGTGCGTGTGTGCATGTGTGCATGTCTATGTGTGTCTGTGTCTGTGTGTATCTGTGTGTGTGCGTGTGTGTGTGAAGGCTGGAGACTGGGAGACATGGGGAGCCTGGCACAGAGCCTTAATTACCCACTGGAAGGAGTTATGGATTGCATTCACTAATTAAGCGCCACAGGTCACGCTGGCTCAGCAGGAAGGATCTCAGCCCTTTCCTCATTGACACGTGAGGCCACCTTTTCCCATCTCAGCTGTGGATTGTTCCCACTCACCTTGGGGAATATATTTGTCCGTGATCCTCTGCTTTTCCTGGACATCATCGTCTCCTCATCTTCCCAGTTCTGTGACACCATGTGCCCTGGACACTTGCTCCTAAGAGTGCCATCCAATTACAAGGTAGAGAAATAGCTACTGGGGAATTCAGTAATGAGAAAAGCCTGTGGAGGCTGCAGCCGCCAATACTTCACGGCCCTCGGGCATGAGAAAGCCCAGTGCAGGCGGGAAATTAAAGGGCGAGCAGCTGTGTGCTGCAGCCCGAGAAAGCAGTGTGCGTGGCTTTGATTCCAAGCGTGCTCGGCAGAACAGTCACTGCTATATTTGTGCATGACATCCCTAATCCACAAACAAACAGGAGAAATATCTGAAGACATAGCAGGCTTTCTGAATGTATCTAAAATCTACGCCAGATTTTCCTCAATTATTATTCTTTTTTGTCATAAATTTTGTCGGATAAGGTAGAAATGTCTTTTCTTTCAACCTGTATATCTATATTGTCATAGGCATATGTCAGAAAATTAGTGTTATTTCTTTTTCGTGAGAAAGGATATTTTCCCAAACATTTTTTGTTTATGTTTTCATATTCATTGTAAGTATTTATGTGTTATAATAATACATGGACTTATATATGTATATACAATATGCATTTCAGTATAATTATGTAAATATATATCTTAATATAAAACACTTTAATTATATATTTATATATTATAATTCCTTAATTATCATATAGATCTGAAGTGGGTTATTTGTCCAAATTTGCTTAACTACTTCTCTCCTTAAAAAAAAAAATCTCTTTCCTCCATAATCTAATATTTCCTAACCTGTGACATCCAGGTGTCTTCTAAAGTGAATACTTGTACAATATTTGTGCTAATATATAACCTACCTTGTCACTTGCTACTTGAATCTCTTCTCAGCCCACACAGATGAGAGACTTGGCAAAAGTGACACAGCTTCATGCTAGGAGTTATCACCACCCTCCTTACCTCCAGCAATGGGGTCTTTTTGACTTCTGACTAGAGAATGATCTAGCTATAGACTCCTACTTACTAGACCTATAAAGTCGTAATTACTAGGGATAATTTGAGTACCAATTGTCAGCCTGGCTTCCCCCACAGAATAGGATTTGAGGCATTTGTGTGGGTTGCTTATTTGGGTATCATTGTGAGGATGGAAGAAAGCCAGGATGCAAGGCATGCCAACAAAATCCTGTGTCATCCGATTTCCTACTTTCTGGGGCAACTGGTCCTCAGCGCTCAGAACCTACTGGAGAGCTTTATGGGATGTGCTTAGGAGCTGTCCTCCTGGGCACAGTAGGAAAGGCATTCCTCCATTGACTCAATCGCCCTTCAGTCGGCCATGCCCCACGAGTGGGGACCGTCAAGCGCTAGGGGGCAATTAACACTCCCAGAGTGCCCACAGTGGGAGTCAGGGAAGCTCTGGCAAGAAGTGAGGGGAGACACAGTGCAGCCTGAGGTGAGGGGCTTCAGGGTGCATTTAAGCAAAGCTGACCCACATCTGTGCAGGCTTTGTCACTGCAGCAGTGGTGAGAAGAAGAGGTGCACCCAACACCAAGCACTGATATTTGGGATGCAAAGATGAATGTGCTGCCAGGTCTTGTGGGGAGAAGAATGCATACATGTTCTAACTCCTTTCGGGGAGCTCACATCTAAAACAGGCTCAGATCTGAAGTTAGTGGTTTTGAGAGACCCACACTCAGAGATTTGCAGCCAGAACTCTCCTGGGAGTCTACGACCATAGTGCTTGTGTCAGTTTCCTAGGGCTGTCACAATAACGTACCAAACTGGGTGGCTTAAAACGGTAGACATTGGTTCTCTCCGTGGTCTGGAGACCAAAGTTCTGAAGCCTGCAACCAAGGTGCCGGAGAGCCATGTTCCCCTCAAAGGCTCTGGGGAGTGATTCCTCCTTGCCTCCTCAGAGCCTCTGGTGCTTGCTGGTGAGCCTTGCTGTCGCTTGGCTTGGGGGCGAATCCTTTGTGTCCCTGCCTCCTTCGTCATCACATGGCCACCTTCTCTCTGCATGTGCATCTCTGTGTCTTCCCATCTCCTTCTTATCAGGACACCCGTCACTGGGTTTAGGACTCGCCCTACCCCAGTATGACCTTATCTTGACTGAACCAGTTATATCTGCGAAGACTATTTTCAAATAAGGTCACTCTGTGAGGTTCCAGGGGACACTTGACTGGGGCAAATGCTATTTAAGCCAGTACAGTCCTGAGGGGATGTGAGGCAGATGAGGAGGGGGCGGGAAGAGCAGCTAATCAGCTGTAATCAGCAAAGCATTCCACTAAAACTGTTACCTGTGAATTCACTCAAGTTCCCCCGGCCTAATATGGAGCTGCCGTACTTAATGCAACAATAATCCGTTAAGTCTGTGTCCTTGGAAGAAGAGAAAAGACAATTTTTGCAGAGCTAAGTAAATGTACATAACAACACTCTCCCGTTTTTACCCAACCTATGTTTGTGAGCCCTTTCAGTAGATTTCTCTTATGAGAAAAGGCACTGACTTTACATGTTTGCCACAAGTGCCTGTTTAGCTTGCCTTTATTCACATCTAATATTGTTAAAACTGAGAAAGCAGAACATCTCAGATTCTAGTCCAGGCCCCAGATTATATATCTGAATATCACTTTCACTGAAAGAAAGTTATAAGGTAGAGCTTGGCATTGGCTCTAACTAATCTACTTTGCTGAGCTAAATTGCATGAGATTTAGCGCAGAGCTTTGCTGCAATATTCTAACGCTGAAAAATCAGGTGCAGAGCAAACGAGATTAATGTCTCCGCCAGCACCATATATTTCCTTTGCTTAACGCGGAGCATGTCATATTTCCTCTCATGGTGCGACTTCAAAGAATTACCATATTTTAGAGTGAAACTAATTGTCAGAGAGAATGGAAGTTCATTTCCACAGACGAGTTAGCTCCTTGGGCCTAGGAAGAAAGTGGTTTTCGTTTATCTTTATTTGCATTCTCAAGGATGAGGAGAGAGACATGCATAAAGACGTCTGCACTTAAGGCTGCCCAGCTGCTCTGGCAAAGGCTTTGTCTTCTATTGCTGACACATTAAGATCTGCAGCTCTCCCAGCTGTATTTGTACCAGAGAACAAAGGCACATAATTCTTAAGTTGATTGATATGATGATGATGATGATGATGATAACTAATAATTAAACAAAGGTACAAGACATCTTGTTGGGCACAGTCTGCCATAACTTTATTTGACAACCCCAATATGCATATGGATTGCATATCATTAACAGTGTTCTATACATGAGGAAATATGCTCAAGGAAGCAAATAGTTACCCAGAATGTGAAATAAAACCCATCTGCTTTCCTTTCTTCTTATTTGACTCCTCATGGAGAAAAGGTGCTATTTCAACATTATTCAAGCATAAGAGAGTGGCCAAAGGTCAAAACTAGATTATCAGCATTGGATGTGAGGCCTTGAAAACCCTTTATTTTTAGTCCCTTCTTTTCAAGATGAGGAATTGAAGGCCAGAGAGGTGAAGTGGCATGCCCAAAGGCACACAGTCATTCAGAGAAATTACCCAAGTCCAGGGCTTCATCAACTAATGTACTGTACAGGGCTGCAACGGCAACGGTGTTTGCAACAATGCAACTCCTACATTAAATTTCATAACCAGGGTTAGGCAAGTACACAATCAATAAAAGATTATAGGTGTCATATTGCAGAAGATTGAACCTACTTCTGATGCTTTGTGCCTGAAACCCCAATCGAGAGAGCAGGTAATCACTGAATGGCCCTGGTGGCAGCTGATGGGATCCCTACCTGCTCAGACCTCCCTTGTCGCAGAAAACCCCTACTACCACACCCAGCTCCACTGGGGCGATGGCCCTGGGGCACATGTTTTCTTTCATATGGCACATTTTGAAAGTTACCGCAGTAAAGTTTGTATGCAACTGCACAATCTGCTTACAAAGATGGAGATATCACTTAAGCGAAATTATTAGCTGACAGGGCCCATAACGAGTTGAAATGAGTTTTTGAGTCTAATGCATGAAAATTGTGAACTTAATTCAGAATACCAGGGAATAATGTTTGAAGAAATTTATTTATATATATATATATTTATATATATATATATATATATATGACTTTCATATAGATATAGATATAGATATAGATATAGATATATAGATATGAAAGTCAGTGACCAAAATGAACTGCCCATGGTAATTTATGTGGACATGTGACAGAGAGATGGCATCACACTTCTGCATGGTGACTATTGGTTGGGCAAAGCCAGGCATTGTTCAAAGGGTTTTCTTTCTTTTTTCCTGAATATAGAAATCTGTTTGAATCAAGGAGTTCTCTTTGTATTTCATTTCCCGCCATGACCACAAATTCTTGTAATAGGTCCCCAAAGGCTGAGTCAGCATGAAGCAAATGACACTGAAACATCAGGGGTTCTCATTTGCAGGGTTCCTTCCAAGTCCCCCTGGAGTAGGTCCCAGCAACTTGCTCATGTGTCCATATGTTTCCATAAATGTTACAAAAATAAAACAGATTGAGGCTGGCCGAGTGGCTCAGTTGGTTAAAAGCTCACTCAAGAGTGCGAGCTCTGAGCAACAGGGTCACCGGTTCCATTCCCAGCCTGAGCTGAGCTGCCGCTGAGCTGCCAACAGGTGGCACCATGGCTCAGCTAAAAAAAATTTAATTAATTAATTTAAAAATATATTAAATAAATAAAACAGATTAACTTCGCTAGGTTGAGATTCCCGCCTCCTTCCACTCTGACCTCCCTTCTCCACACTTCTCATGCCTCTGTGGGCATTTCTAGAATTTGACTACAGGAAAGGTGATTAGAGAAAATGGAATTTGGGTTTGGAATCATAGATGACTGTGGCTTCCAGCTGCTTCCATGTTTAATTGTGCTACTGCCAGCTCCTCTGGTGTAGCAAGAACGAAAGGCTGACTCTCTCACGGGTGTCACTAACATGCAGGGACCAAATGTGTCCTTAGGGCCAGCACCCAAATTATACGAGCAATGAAGTAAAAAGAGAAGTCTGAGGGCTGGCCGAGTGGCTCAGTTGGTTAAGAGCTCGCTCAAGAGTTTGAGCTCTGAGCAACAGCGGTTCGAGTCCAGCCTGAGCTGAGCAGCCACTGAGCTGCCAATAGGTAGCAGGATGGCTCAGCTAAAAAAAAAAAAAAAAAAAAAAAAAAGAGAAGTCTGAAATGTGTTGGAGATGTAAATGCTATTCTCTACCCGCCACTGGTTATTTTATGCAGGAAAAAAAAGCAAACAAACATGCAACTGGTAAAACGAAAAATTGCATGAAAGGGCTTATCAAGAAAAGCAGTATGCTCTCTGTCCATTTCTTATCCTGGTTCCACTTCCAAGCACCAAACACCAAGACCCACTATTGCTTTCAAACTTATTTTTATGTTTGAACCCATACCTTCTTTTTCTTTTTTTTATCAATTTCAAAAAATACTTATCATGTTACACACTTGGTACTTAGCTTGCTATAACATCCCCCTCCTCAGTTTTCAATGATTATCATTTTAGTTCTTTTATTTGGAGCTCTAAGTGCCATATTTTCCATCCCATCAACTTGAGACATAATAATGCAAAAACTGTGAATTGGATTTCCACATTGAGAATCGGTCTGTAGCTAAAACATGGAAGATATGAAGATCACTGTAGAATGGAACGCATGTAGCACCATCCTTGTCAAAGTAAAAATACATGTTCCGCTAACAGGAGATAAGCTGTAGAATCAGGAAGAGAAAGAGGACAGTCCTTGAGGCAGCGTAAGGGACAAGGCTGTCTTAAAAAGCCAGAAGGAAGAGTATAAAGTACATTTCACATTAATGTGTCTTTTGTGGCTATAAGATAGATAGATGATGATGATGATAGATAGATAGATAGATAGATAGATAGATAGATAGATAGATAGATGATAGACAGATAACAGGTAGATAAATAGATAGTTGATAGATAGATAGATGATAGACAAATGATAGATAGATAGATAGATAGATAGATAGATAGATAGATAGATAGATAGATAGATAAATAGACACTAGATACATATATGGTGTGTGTGTGTTCCTTACATCACTTCATCTTACTCCATCTCAAGACAATTCTACAAGATTTTTAGCGCTTTGCCCATTTTAAATCATCTATTCATGTTCTAATATTTTTTATTTAGTATGAATACACAGAATAGTAAAAATTAGGATGCCCATCTTGAAAAAAAATACCAGCATTACACTCAGTCTTCTAAGGACATATTTCAGCAGGTCACATTTGAAGTTATCTCACATGGAATTCTGATTAATGAAACAAAACGGCCATTGTTGACACCGTTTTACAATACAGGGGATACAGAAGGCCTTGGATCTCCCTAATTCACAGTATTGCGATATTCACCATGGCTCCCCCAACCAGCAGTGAGGGGTTACTGAGGCAGGAGTGGCTGTAATTACAGACCTGTGAGAGCCCCACACCCCTGTGTTAAGTTCTTGTAGCTTGAAACCTAAGTTGGGGCGTGATTTGGCCCCGTGCAAGCCCTCCGTTCTTTTTCCTTTCGTAACAATACATTAATTATAGCTATTTTAAGTCACACTGTTAAAAAAAAAACAGGGATGCTGTTAATTGCTGATATTTTGACTGCTTACAAGCACAACAGGAAATGATTTTTTTAAAGGAAATTTTAAAAATAGTTTTGTTAAGTTAAAGGGCAATACCAAATCATGCTTGGGGAAACTGATTAAATTAAAGGTAGGATTTTTCCACCCCCTCTAATGATTCATTAAATGACAAAGGTGGCTTCATACTGCTCCATTGATCTATTATTTGCAGGATTTCCTGTTCTATTAAGAAAATCCATCAGCACCTTATTTGCTCACATCAGAGTGGAAGAGAGGATTTTTCAAAAGGAGAGCTGAAAACAATGCCAGTGGAGGCAAAGCCATCTTTGCCTTTTGAACATGAAGGAAGACCACATTAAGCGCAAAGAAGACTTTAAGTAGATTTTTGTACTTAGGCACCTTGACAAATAGTGACTTTTTCCCTACCTAAAAATAAGCTATTTGTTGCATTTTACAATGGCCTAAACTTGAATATGCTTATTGCTGCAATAAAATTATCCATGCATAATTGATGCACGCTATTTTTCACTTCACTGTATAAAACAAACTTACCAATGCTAATTTAAACTATATCTCTCTCCCAGTTCATTCTTCTTCTAAACCCTCAACCCCCGAAGCTCCTTCATGACTAAATAACCTTAGCGTCTTTCCTAGCATGTTCTAAGCTTTCTTGGAGGAAAAGCAGGAGAGCGTGCAAGTTCAAGAGCAAAGAAGAATTAAAAACAGGCTTCCTCAAAACAAATGTGATCTTTGTACTCAAGAAACTAAGCTCTTATTTGCTCCTTCAAGGAAGCTGAAAAGATCCTCCAAGCCAGATCAGGAGGATCTTCAATGTTAAAATTGGAAAGTGTTTTTCAACTAATTAAATTTGATGAGTCTCTGTTCCACAATTAAATTACTCCTGTTTCCACATCCATACTCTCTTTCTCTGCAACCTTCTGTCATGGTCCTGGGGCAAACACAATCACAGCGAGAAATATACACCTGCAGGTGAGACCATACTCGCTTCCTATCAACAAAGGTGGGAAGCGTTTAGGCGCTTCCAGATTTTACTTCTGCGAGCACGATTATGTTATCAAGATGGAGATGAAAGCGTATGATGCTTTGGGAAATTAGACTTGAGATGCGACATCCAATTACTCCTTCTTAGCGTTTCTCAATAAGCACTTCTCTGTCCTCAAAGATGATTTTCTGCCAGGCCAGTAGCAGAACAAGAGAGAAGCCCATATTGTGACCCATTATTTATCCAAATTGGATAGCGTTTATTCGTACAGTCATTCAGAAACCTATTGCTGACTGGTCCCTGTAAGCTAAGCATTGGGCTGGATCTGACAGAAGGCTAAGTGATGCCAGGCCACACTTAAGGGAAAATAAAACAGTAACTGTTATCAACACGAGGAACTGACCAGCACTTGGGGTCGTGCTTGGGAAACAGATGGCCCCCATTAAACTGCAGTGGCCATAGTGACAATAGCAGTGGAAGTAAGCACAACAGGCCTAGGAATAGCATCTATCACTGTCATTGTACTGAGACCCGTACAGGTCTTCACGGGGAAAATAGTAAGGAGAGACTATTTCGAGCTGTGAATATCAGGAAGACATTCAGACACGCGGTCATATGAGCTCAGCTTTGAAGGATGAAGTTTTTGAGATAAAGGAATGATTGAATAGGGAGTCTTAGCAATAGTTTTGGGCAATCATGTGTAAATCACAGAGATGAAAAAGTGCACCCTACGTGGGAGGAACGTCACATGGAAGCAACTCGATATGATGTCAGCAAAGGTTTTACCAATAGAGATTTGGAGAGGGGACCTGGAAGGGCGTTTGCACTGTGAGCTCTGGGCTTGAATTCCAGCCTTAAGTGAAGGGAGCCATTGGGAACTGTGGTAGCCAATGGGACGAGCCACCCAGAGCCCCTTCAATGGAAGGCCTTCCAGAAGGGCTGTGGACATAGACCCTCCAGCCACCAATCCCTCCCAGGGTTGCCTCAGCTATAGGGCCACTCCTTGCCTGACAACAGCGAGTGCTCCGTGCTGGGATGAAAAGGTCTGGCCACCTCAGCCTGGTGGGAGATAACTCTTTAAGATCATCCTAGATCCTAGATTCTAGAGCTCCCTGTGGGCGGGCAAAGGCTGCCATTGGGCCTGTGTGGCATCTCCACTTCCCTACTGCTGCGCCCTCTCCTGCCCCTCCCCCTTCCCCAGGGGTGGATTCTATCAGCCAATCCTAGAGGTTGTCCTGGAAAACACCCTGCTCACTAAACCACAACTCAGAGCATGAGGCCAGGGGACCAGGCCGGCCACAGTCTTCAGAGCTGAGTGACAGGATGAGAAGCTGTGTATAGACATAGGGAAGCAGCAACAACGGGCAGGGCACATTGAGGGCTATGAGCATGGAGACCTATTTTAATATTTTATAAGGTGGGCAAGATGTAAAGAGGAGTTCCATGAGGGTCACATGTAAGAAGAGAATCAACAGGGAGGATGTGTGTGAATCAGATGACGACTGGGAGGCTGGCAGCGTCCCCTCCCTCCCAGCATAAAAACCTGGCTGTCTGCATCTCTCCCCAGAATTACATCAGGGTAGCTCAAGTAGTGTCTAAGAAAGAGGATTTGTACCAATCTCCTCCAGTTCTCAGGCTGCCTGGCTACGCAGCTGAAGTTGAGGGCAGCTGATGTAGACAGTGTGTAGGAGACATAGAAGGTTTGGTGGTTATGAGGTACTTTCCACAGGGAATAAATCATTATTTAGATACAATATAATGACATGGGAAAAAATATTCCATCCATGTTCTATTTTTTGGCTGAAAATATATGAAAGATATGCAAGTATATGCAAACTACTCTCTGAATTGCTCTCAGAATATTATCTATCTCAAATTCATTAAAAATTAGAAAGAATGTCTATAAATGCCCATCATTAAGTAATGTCTGTAGTTTCCTCCAATACTCCACATTTTGAATGCCCTAATAGAGAAGCATACTCATTTAATTTGTAAGTCCAAGTGTTAATACACTAAACAAACAAAACCAAACGACCGATGAAATACACTTTGCCTTGGGAGAATGAATCAAGACCAGGGTTGGTGTCACACCCCAGAGCCCACGCTGTCGCATCGCTTCCCGGCCTCCCTGGGCTGCCGACGTTCTTCATCTCACTGAGCCTCACCTCTTCATCCATATAACGGACAGAAAGACACCACCTCCTTCTCATCAGTCAACCAGGCACTGACAGCAACGTGACCACCAAGGATCACCTTCCTCTTCCCCAGCAACGGTCTGTGTCCTGTGAGTCTCCCCCACCGCTACAGAGAAATTAGTTCTAGCATCACTCTTTGGCTTATGCAATGTAAATTTCTTTATCATTGAGCATATGCATGCGGACCAACAACATGATTAAATGCAAAGATTGGTGGTTAACGCGTGCATGCGTTTGGCCATCTGTCTAAGATAAACGTCTCCCGTTAGGTCCTTGGCGGACTCGGCTCTCAGTCTGTACTTCTTCCATCTCTCTTTTCCAAACATTTTGAAATCCAACAGGCACACAGCAGAGTGTGCATTTCACAAGTGTACAGCTAGGTGATACCCAGAATCGGAACACACCCAGGTAGCCAGCGCTCAGATGGAGGAGCAGAACACGACCAACCACTCGGAAGCCCCCTCGTGCCTCCTCCAGTCCGTGACACCATCTCCCCTAAGCCTTCTAACAACATGGATTGCCTTCGTCTATTTTTATATACAGCACTCCCTTCCCCCTTATCCACAGGGACAGGTTCCAAGACCTCCAGTGAAGCCTGAAACCATGGATAGCACCAAATCCTGTCCACGGTAAGTCCTGGCTTAACGTCATAGATAGGTTTACACAAAGCGATGAACAACAAAACCAATTTTACCATATAACTGATATAGAGTTAAGTTCCTAAGGCATCTCATCAATGTCATAATGAAATGACATTGAACAAAATGATGTTATTTGAGGACCTACCATATACTATGTTTTTCCCTATACATACCGATGATAAAGTTTAATTTATAAATTAGGCACAGTCAGAGGTTAAAATAACAAATAATAAAATAGAACAATTTTAACGATATACTCTGATAAAAGTTCTGTGAATGACTTTGGGGCCGTTATTAAGTAGAATAAGGGTGACTTGAACGCGAGCACTGCGGGGACGTCGACAGGCAATCTGATCACCCAGACAGCTGCTGGGTGCCTGACAGGCGGGGCCTGTGTCCACGGCGGAGACACTGGACCAAGGGATGCGTCACCTCCCGGCGGGGCTGATTGGGAAGGCGTGAGATTTCATCAAGCGACTCAAAATGGTGCACAGTTGAAAAATATGAATTGCTTATTTCTGTAATTTTCCATTTAATATTTTCGGACTGAGGTTGACCATGAGTAACAGAAACCACAGGTGGTGAAACTATGAACCTTGGTAGGGACTGCTGTAAATGGAACCACACAGTAGGCCGTCGTTTCTGTCAGGCTGTCTCTACTCCACATGCTTTGGAGAACTTTATACATATTTTGAGTCAAGGTTTTTGGTTAGTAAAGTTACATAGGTTTCAGATGTACAATTCTGTAATACATCATCTATATATCACATTGTGTGCTCACCACCCAGAGTCGGTTCTCCTTCCATCACCATATACTTGACCCCCTTTACCTTCTTCTACCACCCTACCCCCCTTCCCCTCTGGTAACCACTAAACTGCTGTCTGTATCTGTGAGGTTTTGATTCCACGTTGATCTCACTGCTGTATGGTACTCAATGTGAACACACCACACTTTAATGAGCCTCTGTAACGCTGATGAATACTAGGATGGTTTCCAGCTTGAGCGGTGCTATTACAGACATTCTAGTACAAGTCTTTTCATGAACATATGCACATCTTTCTATTTCATATCTCCCCAGGGGTGCGCTGAGTGTGTGTGTGTTCAGCGTTAGTAAATGCTGCCGTTGAGTTGGTCAACAAGTTTGTGCCAATTGACAGCCTCTCCAGGGCTGCACGAGCATCCTGTTGGCTGCACACTCTCATCAACACGTTGCATTCTTCATTTTTTTTTTTTTTAGTTCATTCTGGTGGGGATAAGTGATTTGGCTTTGTGGTTGTATTTTACATTCACCTGATAACTAAGTTGAGTCCCTTTCCAAATGCTTATTGGAAATTTGGATAAAATCTTTTGTGACCTGTCTGCTCAAGTGTTCTTTTGTCCACTTTTTTCAATTGGGTTATCTATCCTTTTTTTAATTGGTTTTAGAAATTCTTTATGTGTTCTGAGTACAAACTGAAGCATTCTACTTACCTATTACCTACTTATCTATCTACTTACCTATCATCTATCTATTTACCTACCATCTATCTATCTATCTATCTATCTTCTATCTATCTATCATCTATGAATCTCATTTTGTCCCTTTATATGATTTCCTGTTTCACTCTGTTAATGGTGTCTTCTGTTAAAGAGAGGTTCTTAATTTTAACATGGTCCAATTTCTCCTGTTCTTTCTTTTATAATTAGCACATGTATTCTCTTGACCAGCTGCTTTTGGATTCATAATTCTTCACCTCACATTCCACATGGCATCTTTTCCCCTCATATGTCCTCAGCACATATCAAATGTTCCATAAACCATTTAATAATGTATCTTTTAATTTACAGCATTTTTACTAAGTGCTACTGTGAATCAAAAACTGAAATTATGAGGTTATGAGAGTGAGCAAGTCAGACACACTCTATTACACGAGGCTTATTTTTCTTTGACAGCATCCCTCACATTGAGCTAGTTGCCAATTTTCTTTTATTAAACTCCAAAAAAACTCTAAACTGGATCCATGTTTTTACATCCACGTAGCTGTTCAGTTCTGCTCTCGGTTCCATCTTGTGTAGACACTGAAAATGTCTTCTAATTTGTCTCCAAACCTCTAAACTCCTCTCTCCCTTCCCAAAGAACATCTTCTGTATTTCCCGAGTGATCTTTCTAAAGGGAAATATCACCATGCTACTTCCACTTTTCAAATCATTCCATTCCTCTCCATTACTGACTTAAGGATAAAATCAAATAATTAGCAGATCTGCAGGAGGCTGTGTGGGTTAGCCGCCGTCTGCCTCTTCCTGGACCTATTTTCTCTGTTTCTTCACATGTACCTTATACCAGTCATATCTAGTTGGCTTCACCACCGATGACATGTGCTCTAATATTTCTTACAAATTTGCACATTCTGTTCCTTTAATTGGAAAGTGTTTTATCAATAAAAATAATTCCATATGTGATTATCTTCTAAAAGTCTCTTCAAATTTCAACCTGTGGTCTCTTTTCGGAACAACACTACCCCTCCCCCAGTAAAACAACCCCGGCTGAATAAGGACTATGCCCTTAGCCTCTACCACAGCCTGGCGCTCCAAACCAGAAGACTGTTCAAGGATCACGACACACTCATCTCTCTCTCCATTAGCAGGTAGCACAGGACCTGGCGCATTGCCAAATTCATTGTTAGGGAAATGGGAAATTGGCACTGAATACAGGGTTGAAGCCCTTTGACCAATGTATCCATCTCACACAACAACTAGCTTTGCTTTATTCATAAATAAGACACAGAATTAGTTTCAAAATATGTACCCTGCTATATTGTTTTTATTTCTCTTTTTGTTGGAATGTGCTATAAAATGGCTTATACATTTCCTAAAGGTTATCCATCCACCCAGGGTTTATTGGCAGAAAAGCAAACGGGCAGTCGTGTTTTATTTGATCAACTCATATCCATTGTAATCAGCCTTGCTGCAGGAACATACCTCAGCTGGACCATCTGGGAGAATATAATTTGCTGAAGTTAATTACTCCCTACCCACCTTCTTTCCCAGCTTAAGTGATTCTTTTAATTACACCTTTCCACTAATACATTAATCTTCCAATGGGTTTAATTGTATTGTTTTCTCCATTCATGAACTAAACAGAATTTAGAGCTGGGAGAAAACTTAGAAATTATCTCATATAGAGTGCTTCTCAAACTTGGAAATATAAACCCTACGGGCAAACGATTACGTGCCTGGTGGGGTGGGACTAGGATCTGAAAAGCTACAAAAAAAAAAAATCTCTGTGAAATACTAACTTTCCCCAAAGCTTGGGGTGGGGTGGGGTGGGGAGAGGGCAAGTCACTTTATTTGCAACTAATTTAAAGAATTATTTTATATTAAAAACGTGTATATAGTATGAAGTAGAATGTGAAATTCACAGTAGTTTTTCATCAGGACATTTCAGAGACATCTGAGTTTGCCTTGGTTATTAGCAGTGTATCTTCCATCATCCATTCATTCTTCTACGATCTCAGGCATTTGAATGAGACTTTGAGAAACAGTAATCCATTCTCTTTTGCAAAGAGTAAAACATGTTCAGGGCAGCACAGATTAGTTGGTGTCCTCCAGCACGCCTGTGACTGTGACCCCACCCTGGATCCACTCCAGGCTGCACTGTCCTGATTAGGAAAGTTTCCTGTGTCACCACCGTGACACCGAGCCAGTCCCAGAGCCATCTTCTTTCCTTCTCAGGCCCTGGTCCTGCCCCTCACATGGTGCCAGCAGCACACGGGTGGTGCTACATCATCTCTATTTCATAGTAGAGAAAATGTTGGCCCAGAGAAATTTATAATTTTAGAAAATATTAAAACATTAATGTGCTAACATCTATGTATAGCTAAAGTTTTATTAAAGTAAGGAATTTCTTAAAGTATAGCTTACTTTGCAATTTGAATCCATTTCTTCTGCTTAATACTGTGAAACATAACAGTGTCTGCTAAACACATGCTAATAGTTAGCTTTCAAACTGCAATAATGATCTGTTTAGTAAACCCAAGTGCCAGGTCAGCTGACAGTTACATCCTGCAAAGGACAGCAAGCACTATCAGGTCTGCTCAGGCAGTCATATATCTTCTAGAAGTGGTTGAAAATGTTGTAAATGCAATGAACATATCATTTAATTTGTACGATTTAGCCGTGTGCCTGAAGCTGATTATTTTAGGATGTGCTGTGTGGAGCCCCTTCAAGGAGATGGGCTATTGATTTAATACAACGCTGCTTATTTTCACGCATGCTACACTTCCGTGTTAAGTTGGTAGGGCACCATCTCATCCTCTTCTTACTTCAACCGCGCGGAAGAGAAAGAGAGCAAGGCAGAGAGTGACGGCCAACAATTAAATGTTTTCACCCAAAATTGACTCCCATCATGCCCACTAATATCTTCTTAGCTAAATGAAGTCACAGAGCCACACCTAACTTCCAGTGGCTGGGGCATTAGCCGTCCCATGTCCCTGAAAGAGACATAAACCAGATATTGATGAAGATATATTGCCTTCCACACAAGGAAAAACTCCTTTCGTCCTTACAACAATGCAGTGGGTAAGTGTGATTGTCCATAGATTATCGGTAAGGACGCAGAGCACAGACAAGCGACTTGCTCATGTGCCTGCGGGCCACTAGTGGCAGAGCGCACTCAGACCCAGGCGGTCTGCTCCAGACTCCATGTTCCTATCTCCTTTACTCGCTGCCACTCACGGGATGATAAATCTGCCCATGCAAGATCTGAGACTCGTTTAAGAGCCCATGAAAATGTTTTATGTTTTAATGTCTTTGAAAATAAGAAGGAAAAAATAAATATAATCCAATCTTGATTCTATTTGTCACTATACTAATGGCGTCATATAACAATTTTATATATGTGCAAATGTATACATGCATGTGTGTGCGTGTGTACAGTACTGCTCTAAGAAGGCACATGTCCCCAGGTCCCATTAAATTCATCATGTGGCCTTCATGTGTCATTCACTCCGAGACTTAGATAAGAGAACGCCTTGAAACAGTTAGGAAAGTGCCTGGGACAAACCCAGAACGTTGACCTTTATCCTACAGTTTACATAGTTAGACCCACTGGAAGTCTAGATGCAGGAAAGAGAGCTAATGAACATTGACCTTCAGAGTGTTCAGTCTCTGCTCCCTGCTGAACTGGTCTAGCATTGATGTTCCCAGGCTCACCTGGCAGGACGGGGTGAAGGAATCCCACTCTAAGACAGCCTCAGGTACTGGCTTCCTGGTGTTCTCACTCTTGTGTAATTCCTTATGGTTGGCTGTGGGCTAAGGTTAGTGACCAGATTCTAAGGAATAGACGATAGCAAACATGATGGAGGTGACTACCATGTGAAGGCTTAGGGAATGTGCATTCCAACATGGTAGCCCCTTCTAGTGGTGTGTCAGACCAAGGGGCACATTTTTATGGCAAAGGAGGGATACAAATGGACACGTGACCTTGGGACACACTGGTCTTGTCCAGCTGTATCACCCAGATACAGCAGGTCTAATAGGACTGTGTAGTCACCTGTGAAAGCTCAGGTAAGAGGTCACCTCGGGGATGACACCTGCAGGCAGGCGCTGCACAGCATATCCTCACTAGCCCACCAGTGACCCACATGAGGAATGAAAGCTTCACCTCTCCCACCATTAGGCTCAACCAAGTTAGGGCCCTAATTCCCCACAAACGTTGCTCCTGACAGCAGGAATCATAAGTGTCCCTCGGAACACGTCTGTGGCTACACCTGGCCATGCATGTGTGTGCAATGGCGAGCAGAAATAACCAGCTCTGGTTTTGTGAGGGGCAAGGCTGGCTGCCGCACCACAGAGGCAGGAAAGAGTGTTCCTGGGACCTGCACAGTTGGTTCCCTGGGCTTCTATGGAGTTCCTTCACGCAGTGACAACAGCTAATGGGGTCCTTGAAGCTATGATAGCCAACTAAGAAAAAGGCAACTGATTTCCTGCTACTTCTCTTTTCAGAGAGGAAGTGAGGGTGTCTGCATTTCACAGAAATGGCATCCCTGAGTGCTGTTATGAGAGGCAACTGTCATGGAGGCTGTGCAGGGGAGAAGGGTGTGCACCTGTCACAGCACTCCTCACCCACTCGGGCTTCTGTGGCAGCTGCTGTTTCTGTGACGAGGCTTGTGTGCACTGGGCAACTCCATGCAAGCACAGCCTGACAGGCCCTCGCTCCATTCCTCCTCAGACCCCAATGGAGGTCCCTGAGCGCCCCACTCTGCACCTGTGTGTGTGCAAGCCCTGGAAGCTCACGGATTGAGACCTCTTTTGGGTCTAATTTATGGGAGATGGAAGTGGGTCAATAGACACCTCCAGGCCTCTCTCCCTGGGCGTATGTCTCCATACTTCCTGCCTCATTCTCCTCATTCACTCTCACTTGAGGGGATTAACCTCCTTCATAAAGAGGCAGCACAGGCTCCTTTCCCTGAGTCCCATTTTCTGAGGAACCCAGGCTGGGAAACCCATCAACACCCCCACCCCTTTCCTGCCACAAGTCATCTTCCATTACAATCCATGCGTTTCTTCCATCCTGATACTGGTCTGGAATTATGTGTCAGGGGTCCTTGTTGAAGGACACTGAGGTACATCGATCTTGTATGCTCCTAGAATCAGTGCTCAGGACCACTCCTGACATATCAGTGGTGCTCAGTAATATTTGTAAAACGAACAAATAAATCCTCCAACAGGCTGTAAAGATTAGGGCTCCAACAGCAGCTCCAAATTCCCATTTACTCTTTCCCCTAAGAAGCTAGGGGGTGACAGATACGTAAAAGCCAGGACGTGTTGCTCTGATTTCCCACAATGCCAATTAGCTCTGCCCACCCCACTCCCTTTCCATGCCCCTGACTCTTCTCTCCACAGAATGAGCTGCCTTGCCCCTCGTGAGGGAGCCCGAATGCCCTGCCAACATCCCCCATTTTGACAAGAAGTGATAGGTCCTTAGAGGCTCATAGAGACTCAACCTTACTGGGAAAACTTGTCACCAGTTTGGGAATTGTTTCAGCAATAGCTTAAAAATCAAGGGAGTGGGGGAGCACTGGGTTTAAACGCTTCCATTTAAATAATATTAAATATTAAGTGATTTGCCTCTAACATAAATGATTAATGCATTTCCCTTCCCAGAGTGATGTTAATACTGCAGCTAAACTCTCTACTAGCACTTCTAAAATGAGCTCTTTCCAAATGGAAGGCTCGGCAGTGGTTATTTCGCAAGCACAGATGCCTCCTAACATAGACAGATGGTCAGATCCCCAACGTCCTCCCTCCCAACCTACAAAGAATTCCAGAGGATTCCAGAGGAAAATGAGTGCTGCCTCCAGGAAGGAGGCCATGGAAGGGACTTGCTGAAAACCCTCGGCGTCAGACCCAACGAAGGCAGAGTGAGCACCGTGCCCACCATCTCCCATTGTGCGTCTTGCTGGGAACCTGCCCTACCTAGGTCTCTCACAATGGCACCCTGGCTGCCTTCTGTGGAGGACATTGCCTCAGGCCCCCGCTCTGACCGCGCCTGGGAGCAGTGCTACCTTGGTGTGTACCTTGGCCATCCTGGGCAGAGACTAATCCTTGAAAGAGGGTGACAGAACTTTACCAGCAGTTTCAGCCTCAGGGTCAGCAATGAAATAATGAGCTGACCCATAAACGTGCTGAGGGTGGAAAGCAGGAAGTCAGAAGCCTGGGGTTCAAGTCCCGACAAGTCACCCAGTGTGACACTAGACAAGTTTCCTGACATTCTGAATCTCAGCTTCTTGGTGGAAAGGCAGTAGAAAGTCAAAGCCACAGGATAGTAATGAAAATGAAGTATGACTTTGGTCTTCCAAAATCGTAAGTGCTGTTCAAATGTGAACTCTTGCTTCACTCTGATGTAAGTCTAAAGGGGAGAAGCTATTTCATGGAGATTGGCCACTTTTCACAACATTTAAGAGCACAGGTTCAAATCCTGGCACATCCACTTCCGGGCCATGCATCCTTGGTCAAGTTGCTTATCTTCTCCAAGCCTCAGTTTCCTCATCTGTGAAATGGGTTAATAACAGCACCTCGCATTGTTTTTAGGATTAAGTCAACTACTCAATACAAAGTCCTCGGCAGTGCTTTGCACGCATTACGCATTGTTCGAGTGTCTGTTATTATTTTTATGGAACAATTCAAAAGCTTCTCAACATGCCACGTAAAACAATAAATCCTTCAGTGTTTCAAAGGCATATTTAACTCTGAAAATCTGAATAATAGTCTCTTAGTGCCACTCATGCCAACTTGTCCAAGCATCAACATGAACTTCCTGTAACATGAATCTAATCGTGAAGGAACGGGTCCTCCCAGATGTAGCCCTTCGTAGCCCTGTTCCCACTCCAGCCTCTCCCCCAAACCTCACAACACACCCACAGGCACGCTGTCACCTGAGAAGTGTTACAGCTCCCCAGAACATCACTGCTCCCCTCTTTCCGCCTTCGCACACGCTGCCTGAGTTATTCCCTCCCCAGAAGCAGCCTCCAAAATATCCTTTAATTAAAACTCAGCTCTCATGATTCCACAGCCTTAGGTCTTCCTCTAGATTACTGCTCCGTGTTTGGGGCCATCGCTATAATTTCTCAAGAGAATGTACCTCTCTCAGCATTGTCTGCATTTTGTCATTATGTCTATTTCTTTGTTGTCTTTCGCCATGACATGTGGGGTGAGCAGAGGCCATTTTCCTGGCCACTCTAGCTCCTGTGTACCAGAGTCATGGTGAGTGAATTGTGTGGCAGTTTATAAGAAACCGGCTGATAATAATTGAATACGCCACCGTGTCAGAGTTGGATTCAGTTTTTTATAACATGATACCTCAGAATAAGGTGGAAGTATCTTTCCCTATTTCACAAAGCAAGTTCAGAGGTGATCTGCTCATGGCTTTGGAAGATGCATAGTTATCAATGACTCAGGCAGCTCCCACTTTAGTGCCTTCATTCCAGAACGTGACATGTGTCTTCAAGGTTACCGCAGCCTCCAAGGCAGCTGTGGATGCACAGCCATCAGCGCTGCATTCTGCTTAGCAGGAAGGACATGGCCCTATTCCTTTACCATGGTTTCCAAGAATTCCTACACATTTTTCCTTACATTTAACCTCCATGGCCACACCAAGTATCAAGAGAGCCTGGGAAAATATGGGTTTTGTTTTGTACTAGAATGAAAATGAGGTTGTTTTAATAGAACAATGGGTAACTAGTAGTCAGTACTCCATGACCTATAGGATTATGGGAAAAGTCATGACGTATTTTTTCTGTTTTTTATTGCAAAAATGCATCATTACTTTTCCGACAATGTAATACTAATGCCCTTATCATGTCGTTTAAATTATTTACTTCTACGGCTCTTACTTTCAAGATTGTGAGGGCCTTGAGTACAGATATCTCATTTACTTGTTTTTAGTGTCAGTAGAGTCTAGTTCGATGCCTCAATAACCAGGAGAGATTAAATTTGCTGATGAAGTGATTAAAAGGATGAATAAATAATTTAATCAACAAACAAACAGATGTTTGAAATTAAAAGAGAAACACTTTGCAAATACATTTCAACAATCTCATTCTACTTGAGCTTTCTCAATAGTTGAATGTAATATTTATGACCATTTAAAGTTTAACAAATTGCTTAACAGGAGATCTGAGATTATTCTGACATTTCAAATGAGAGAATTTTTTCTCTGCAAACATTACAGGGCTATAAATTTTCATTAGCTAAGTTTGCTCACTCCTTAATGTGGATGTGGCTCCTTTTCTTTTCAAAGGTTAATTGTATTTTTCAAATGTCTACTTTTTTTCTAACTCACATGGGGTACTATACTTAAACATACTGACCTCATCCTTTCTTGTATTTACTAGCATTTATTCTAACCTTGTTACTGAAGAGATTTGAACATAATATTCCAAAATCTAATTCAGTTGTATTCAAACGCTATTTGACTTATTTTTTGAATTTCTAAACCTTTCGCAAGAAAATGTTGTTTCTTTTATAATGCAAACAGGTGCATTTTATTGAAATTCGCAGCTATTAATATAAGTAAAATGTGAAGGCAAGCTTTCGATTCCTCCAAATCTTTCAGTTTTGAAAAACAGAAGTGTTGAGTTCTGAGTTTCAAGTATATTTTGATTTGAAATTAATTGCTGATTTAGATCCCAGAGCCTTTGTCATCTGTGCATATTTAACTAGAAATGTACTTGGAAAAGTAACACACTTCATGCATCATTAAGCACTTTAAATAATTAATAGTTGATTATTTTCTCTTTTAAGATGGCCTCATTTATAATTCTGCCTCAACAATGAGATTGACCTTTAGGTCAAAATCAAGTTGCATTTCTATTTAGAAAACAGTTCTTTACTTAGAGAGTATAACAAGTGGCACTGTCAAGCTTCATGCTATGTGAGGGAGGAAAGGCTTGGCCAGAGTTATACAAACATTAAGTGAGGGATCAATAGTCATTGTAATAATGCAATGCTCAAATTGATGTTTTAAGTGCCGGACCCCTGGGACCCTTCCCTAAGCCACCAATTGTAATTTAGTAAACAAGACCCAACCCATGAGGCATACATGGGATAATAGCGGCAGCCACAAAAGAGCAAGACCTCAGAGAGGACCACCTTGCTTCCCACCTGCCATCCCAGCAAGAAGAGGCTGGTTTCCTGTCCCTGTGCCTGCCTCTCTGGAGAGCTGAGCAGACCCCAGGAAGTCTTGTAGAGGAGGCTTTTGCAGCGTGGCGTTGAGATTCTTCAGGTGGTAAAAACTCTCCAGTTTAGTGATAAATTTCCCTAGTGTATATCCACCGCAAAAGGAGTCTTCAATAACTACCAACTAAACCGTTGTGATCAATTTAAGTCATATTTCAGAGAAAAGGACAGGAAAGGAACTAGTTCCTGGAGAGAGGTCTTAACATCATGACATACAGGTAGTCAAAATTTTATGGACCCCAAAACACAAATTCACTCTTCTCCACAGTGGGGTTTTAAGCAAAGCTTCCATTTAAGCAAGACACTTATCCCAACTTTAGGTTACCCGAAGTTCCCAAGACAAAAGGTCAACACCCAGCTTCGAAACAGCCAATCCAACCTTCCAGCCATCGTCGCTAAAACACGATGATGCTCACTCGTCTGACCTTTGCCCAAATCCAAAGGTGTGGTGTCCAACATGTGCCTCTTCAGGGACCACGTAAGTGTCAGCTCGGTCATGGTGACTTTGGGGCCTGAAAACCAACCAAGAAAATTGGCCTGGAATTGACATCCCAGTAGCTCGGAAGGCTCCCCACATGTGAAAGGAGAGAGAAATGACTTGCAGAATTTGACTTTATTCACGTAATAAGCTCATTCAATCCTAACAGTCCTATAGGATAAATAGGGGCCTTTCCAATCTCCCAATTGGGATGCAGTGGCTTAAAGTGGTTTTTACTTAAAGTTACAAAATGTATCTAAGTAAATGACAATAGCTCTGCGATTCCAAAATATTTGGGAATGACGGCTGAAGAAGGAAAAAGGATGCAGCTTGAGAATTAAATAAAACAATTACACAGATCACATATCTTGCTGTAAGCACATGTTGATACAGAGGAATGAAATACAGAAATTCATGAAATGCAGACCTCAGCATAGCTTCCTTAGATAGAATTTTGCAGCCCAGAAATCAGAAATTTCCCTATATACTCTCCTAAAAATCCTAATTCAACCCACAAGTTCACAAACATCATCCTAATAATGTAGATGATTCAATTTCTTGTATATAAATCTTTTAGAGATGGTTGGCTGAAAGGCTAATAGCAATGTGGAGTGTTCCTGACTCCACTCTCCCTTCTTGGCCCTTCTGGACTGATTCATGCTGTAGGTGGATTAACTTTACTCATGTAATGCAGGAAACATATAAATCTTGGTGCACTGAAATAGTCTTTAGGGGGGTGTTGACTTTTCATGGATGTAATTATTTCATGAATGATCACAATATTTTAGGCCTTAGAGTGACATTTCACAGTGAGCCATGGTGTTTCGCTGCATCAATATTTTCAAGGATCTTTCAGTCTCCAGAAAGTTCCAGTGCAGGGAGGGACTTTCTGATCCTAACGGTCAGGCTAAGGGTTGTATCATGGAAGTCAGCTCACAGGGAAACCTGACACTAAGTAAGTAGTGGTCATGTTTGGCGCATATATCTGGACACGTTCCTCACCTACCACAGCCCTGCCTTTGCAAACTGGATGGATTTATTCTATGAAAAGTATGTATCAGACCACAGGCAACTGAAAAGCCACCAAGAACCCAAACAGCTTTCCCGCTCGGATTTTCATCGCCACTTCTTTCTGTGCACCTAATCGCCTTTCTTGCCCCCTTCTTTGGAGTACTTCTTTTTATCAAACATCAAATGATGGAAAATTTGTTTGCTATGTTTTATATATTTTCTATGCAAACAATAAAAACCAACAGCACAGGCTGAGACTGAAAACTGCTGGCTACAGATCCAAGATCCAGGAAGGAATCCTGGCGTGTGTGCCTGGCTCCGGGGCGGGGGGGGTACCTATCCTGAATTCATTCACCCTGGACCAGGGGGTGGGGCTGGATGGCAGGATCACCCGGCACCAGTTTGACTCCCAGAAACAGAGACTGTGATCACAAAGTGAGCCATGGATCCCAGAAGCCACTTATAAAGATACAAAATAAGCTGGTTCTGCAAAAGACGGGTGAGTTGAGTAAGACTATTCCTAATTTTCTTCTCCCTGAACACAAAACAATTAAAATGAAGAAAGAAAATCAGAAATAGAAGGGACCTTGCATAAAGGCTGAAACTAGGAAAGGGAATGTTAAATATCAACATATTTCTTTGGAGGGTGGTACAGATGGGACCACGTTCCTATCTCTTCCTGGTGAATTTTGAAAGGAAACCCTAGTGAAAGACCATATCTGCAAGAGTGGCAGAGGGAGCAGAGGACAGGTTTAGAAGTTATTATGTCACATGGGCCCACTTCGTTCTCCAGAGATCAACAGTTGGAAATGGCTACATGGATGGGTAATACTCCCAGGTACAATTTCACTAACACTTGAAAGGCGTGTTGTCCAAACATAGGGCTACCATGGCCAGTGGTGGGGCAGGTGAGCAGACCTAACAGGTAAATAAAGATGGGGTCCAGACAGAGCCCATCCATAAGACGTGAGGGCAAACAGGACATAAAGAAAAGAATGCCTTTGTTTCAAAATTACTACCCAGGAAAATATTTCATCATGGTTTCTTTGAAAATCTGTGAATCAAAAAATGGAGAAGACTAGATCATTATTATCACTTAGCTGAAACCACAATGAGCAGCAAAAGGAACTGTCCCAAACATCACGACTCAAAACAGTAAGTGTTTGTTCAGCTCATGAGTCCAGCGAGTTGGTAAGAAAGGTTATACTTTGCTTCTGGTCTTGTTGTGTGCATTCACATGTCTAGAAGTTGGCTGGCTGTCATTGTGATGATAGATGCAACTTGTCATGTGTGTCTCATCACCTCCCCAGCTCCAGTGGGCATTTGCCTTGGAAGAGGTAGGTGGGCCTCCTGAGGCATAGACACAGGTCACTTCTGCTTCCACTTCTACTGACCAAAGCAAGTGACAATGCCCACCCAGATTCAAACGGTAGAGAAACAGATCCCACCTTTTGGCGGTAGGAGCGGCACGGTATTATTTCAAAGGGTGTGGACACAGGAAGAGGTGGAAAATTGGAGCCAGTTTTGCAATCAATGTGCCATGACATAAAGAAATTGAAAATGAAATGTTAAAAAAGATTTATTACAAGAGATATTTGATAGTACCTACTTGTTCTCATAAGGAATAAAAAGAAAATATGTATCCTTAAGAGTAAAAATAAGTGAATAAGATGTTAAATCAAGAGACAAGAAGTGCAAAAGAAGAGGGGGCTACTTAAGGAAAAAGTAGTTAAACATTGCTGCCATAATTTAAGATGCCTAAGCAAGTGCTGTGGGTTATAACTGATGGTACAGAGAGCTGAGTCTGAAGAGGTCAAATCTGGGGATCTCTTATTGACTATAGACAGAAGGCAAATATAAATTATAATTAGGGAGAAATGATGAAATCAGAGCAATAACATCTTCATAGTGTTCCTGTAAAGAGAAGGACATAAACGGAGAGAAACACAAAGGAAAGATTAAATAGAAAACATTCTTGAACTGAGGAAAGACCTAAACATGCTACTCCAAACAAGTCACTGAGTATCAAGAAAAATATGATGAAAACAACAAAGCAAACTCATGTGTGATATTTCATTGTATGTACACAACACAGTTTCATTATCCATTCATCTGTTGATGGACACTTAGGTTGTTTCCATATCTTGGCTGCTGTGCATAGTGATTCTGTGAACATGGGAATGCATATATCTCTTCAAAATCTGGATTTCATCATATGGTAGTTCCACTTTTTTAATTTTGGGAGGGACATCCTTACTTTTCTCCATAGCAATTACACCATTTCACATTCCTACCAACAGTGTCCAAGGGTTCCAATTTCTAAACATCCTTGCCAACACCTGTTATCTTTCTTTTCATAAAAGCCATTTTAACATGTGTGAGGTGATATCTCATTGTGGTTTTGATTTGCAAGTTCATGATCATGAGTGATGTTGAATAATTTTTTTGTGTATGTGTTGGCCATCTGTCTGTCTTCTTTAGAGAAATGTCTATTCAAGTCCTTTGGTCAATGGCTTTTTTTTTTTTTTTTGCTATTGAGCTGTATGCATTCCTTATATAGTTTGGAAATTAACTTCTTATCAGATATCTAATTTGCAAATATTTTCCCATTCTGTAGGGTGCCCTTTTTACTCTTTTGATTGTTTCTTTTGCTGTCAGGAAATCTTACCATTGGAGGAGACCACTAGTGAGTGAACCTGAAGGACCTCAAACTCAGTGAAATCAGTCAATCACAAAAAGACAAATCCTGTATGATTCCACTCCTTTGAGGTACCTGAAACTGTCAGACTTATAGAGACAGAATAATGGTTGCCAGGAGTTGGGGGAAGGCGAAAATGGGAAGTTGTTATTTACTGTGAATAAAGTTATAGTTATACAAGATAAAAACGTTCTATAGGTCTGCTGTACACACGGTACCTATAGTTAGCAATATGGTAGTGTGTGCTTGTTAGGAGAGCAGAGGCATGCGAAGTATTCTTAACGCGCACACACACACACACACACACACACACACACACACACAACTTTTGGAGGCGCTGGATGTTTATTACCTTGATCATGGTGATGACATCACAGGTGTATGCATCTGTCTGCGTCAACCAAATTGTGTATATTAAATATATGCAGTTTATGGTATATCAGTTATACCTCAATAAAGCGACAAAAACAAGAAAATTATGTGTTTCAATGAAATAGAATAATATGCAGCCATAATAAACTAAAATAGAGAAAAATAAGAAATTAATGACTTTAAAATTAAAAAATAGTGAAGAAGTAAATCAAATTCAATTTCATTGACAGACAATATAATACAAAATTCACTAATAAGGAAAATTGTACTATAATATATGATGGAATGCAGTAAGTCTACAGTGAAATTAAAGACAATTTCTTTCAAATTCATAAAGAAAAAATGATTCTCATTCTAATTCATGAAAGGGAATTAAAAATAATAAAGTATCTTCCATTCTCTTCTAAAAATCAAACAAAAGGCTGACATCAGACCTACTCAAAGCAATTCAAAGAATGTAATATCTTCAAATGTATATGCAGGCATCCTGACTATAATTTGAATAGATTTATTTTAGCATTATATTAAAATAGTAATGTATTCTAACCATGATAGAGTGATTTAAGAATGATTTACTATTAGCATAAAACTAATAACATGAATCATCATACTAATAATTAAAGGGAGAAAAAGCATATGACGGTTTTGAATAATTTTGAAAGCATCTCATAAAATTCTGTCTGTTACTTGCAAATATTGTTACTAAACCAGTAATAAATTCATACAACCTTAACATGATAAAGAAAAATCATAAAAACAACACAAATCTTAATTAATAGGGGTATCATCCAGAAATCTTAGAAAATACTTAGATGATTTTCCACCATCACTGTTGGTTAATGTTGTTTTGGATACCTACCTATCTATTACAAGTCAATATAAATAAGAGATACAAATAGTGAAAAGGATAAACAACCATTACTTATAGAATTATGATGCACACCACAAGAACAAACAGAAAAGCTCTTAGAAATAATGAGAGTTCAGTAATAGAGTCATACGTAAAATAAATATTAAAGTAACTGTTCTTCATTACAGCAATATGCATTTGCATATAGAAAAGAGCCTTTCAAATAGTTCCAAAAATATAAAATGCTTTCAAATATAATTCAGTAAGAACCATGCATAGCATATGCAAAAAAAAAATTATACAACATTACTGAGGTAAATAAAAGTAGGCTGACGGGTACACATAACAGGTCCCAAAACAAAATTTTCTTTTACCCACACAGTAATGATTTAAAATGCTATAATTTTAACCAAATTTTGATAAAATCACATTAGGGTTTTTCTGGAATGTGTCAAGGTTGTTCTAGATATTGTCTGGAAGAAAGATCAGAGGGGATATAATGAGTTAGGTTGTGTTCACGTGGACTACTTCGGAGGTAAGCACAGAATTCCATGGTCCCATACCACGGAATTTTTTTTGTTTAATGACAGCAAAGAAATAAATGGCAAAGTGTGATTAAAATGCCTCAATGGTCTTTAAATGGGAATCGGGGCAGTCGGATTAAGCTTAGCAAATATTCACATTTTGACTTATCAGTTGGATATTTAAACTTAGATAACATACATATTTTTAAAATATGGCATCTCATCTCAAAGAACACCCATATCTAGGAATTCAAGGTTGGCAGAATTCGGACATACATTTTGGGAACATTAAACACTAGGTACCAGTATGCCAGGCAATGCGCCTGCAGCCCACCTTCCTTCCGATGTTTCTCGCATGCCTCCTGTGTGGCGTGAGAAGGGCTGCAGAAACATCCCTGTGAGGTGGTAAGAGATGAGGACCCCACTCCTTCTCGACAATCAGGTAAGATTCATCAGAAAGTGTGCACTATGCAATGATGCCAGCATAAGTGATTCGGAGAAAGGTAACAAGGTTTCTATTAGGGAAAATACGGTGCATTAATCTGCCTAGGACCTACCTGAAAATGAGTAAATAAGCATGGTGACACAAATCATTTTTTTCCTTTGGCAAAACTTCAACTGGAAAGCTATAAAATGAATTATCAATAAGGTTGGGAGCAATGTTTTATCCTGAATAAGAAACGGGAAATTGAAATATGCCCTTGCCACTAGATTAATCTTCCCTTGGTATTCTATTTTATTCCTCTACTCAAAAATCAATGAACTCCCACCACCTGGCAAATATTATATGAATTACTTAGTCAGGTATTCAGCGCCCTTGATGCACTGACTTAAACTTCTCTCTCCCTAAAATTACCTCATGCTTTAGTCCAGCGCTGTCCAGTGGAAATGGAAAGTGAGCCACATATCTAACTTTTAATTTTATAGTCACCACATTAATAAAGTAAAGAGATGAAATAAATTTTGATCATATTTTTATTTAACCCAATATATCTAAAATAGTAAAAAATTAATGACATTTTTTATTCTTTTTTTTTTGTACTCTTTGCTAGGCAGTGTCTCCTTACACGTATAGCACATTCGATTTAGACTAGCCACACCTTCAGTGGTCAGTAGCCACATGTGGCTGGTGGCTACCATGCTGGACAGGCCAACCCTCACTGGCCCACTAACTTGACTCCCCCCACACCTGTGCTCATTCTGTACCCTCTGTCTGCACCCCACATGCTCATGGTGGGGCAGCGCCACCATCTTTTGAAGCCTCTTCTGTAAGGATTCCCACTGCATGGTGTTCAGTGGTTATTCAGCTAAAGGCCCTGGAGACAGGACATTTCCGGTCCAGGACGGACTTCACTGAGGTTCTAGGTCATATCCGCTCATGCACCTAGGCAAGTGAGCACTGAGGGTGGCCTCCTCTGAGATGCACCATCTGTTAGTCACGCATGTCCCAGCATTCAGACAAGTGTCATGTGTCATGTGTGTACCTGCTTTGTCTTCTAAAAGGCGGGAATGACAGATTTTCCATTTTTGTGACTATAGCTCCCACTATGCTGTCCTCACTATAAACTATAAACAGAGCATGCGTTGTTTTACATTTTTAACAAATGTTTCTTGGAAGAATACGATAAATAAAAGTGAGCAGTTTGGTCCCTCACATGTTATGCTGAAGGCCTAGTTTTAACAGTTTTATAAATGGCATAGAAATGGAATATACCATGAAATACCCTATTTTGCAGATTTCAGAGGTAGTAAAATGCCAAGCTGACAAGGATAAATTGCAGGAGAAAGGAAACTCACAGGGCTCAGTGGATGAGCAGAAACCTGACAAATGATCTCCACTGAGAAGAAAGGGGAGATAATGCATCTAAGAAGAAAATCTGCCCTATTTATAAAATGATGTGCTCTGAGCTCTCATTTCAAGGCAATAATAGAAGTAGAAAGAGGCAGGCTGCTCCTTAAGCACAACAGGGCCATGGTTACTCCGTTAGCTTGAAAAAGCCAGGAAAACTGACCCATAATTAGTCAAGAACTAGGAAAGGGCTATTTTACTGAACAAAGGCTCAGTTTGAACTTATTATGAGCCAGCTGCAAAGGGGTTAACAAAATGGTTCCCAGGAGAAGCCAGCAGTCAGAAGCCCAGAAATGGACACGCCCGATGGGTGGGATCGGTCCTGGAGAACAGAAGAGAGAGTCCAGATGGCAGAAAGGGTGCCCATCCTGCAGGGCGGAAATGGCATCTGTAATGTGAGGCGGTCAGAAAGGCAGCCAGGACAGAGCCCGCTGCCTGATGAGCGAGACATCGAGGCCCAGAGAAGATGTGAACGGCCGGTAACCTTCACAGGCCTGTGAGTCATTGGTGTTGCAGGTTTGGGGACTGGGAAGAGCAGACCAGGCCCATTCTCTCAGCCAGGTTATCGAGCTAAATATTAGATATGGGAGAAAAACAAAGCTCAGGGAAACAGAATGGGAAACAGAGCTCCAAAGTGGGTGCTTGGACAGAGGCATGAGCGAGACGTCAAACTTAATATGCCAGCAGAGCCAGGAGAGCACAGGCTCCAACGTGAAGCCATCTTGCCAATGGCTTAGGCACTCTGTGCATCCACACGGATTTGGTGCCAGGTGTGTCCGAAGATGCAGGGGGTGGCTGTGTGGGTTTGGTTGTGAGGTTGCAGGGCTTACAGGACACAGGGGACCAAACAACTCAGTGGTAAATGCTGTCAGCACATTAAAAATTACATATATATATGTATATATATAAAGCGGGCATCCTTCTGCATGAAATCATCTCCTGGCACAGATAACTGCTGACTGGTCCTCTGGCTGGTGGCGAAACCCAACATACTCTACCCAGTTATGACAGCAAAGCCAAGGCGCAGCACACCTACAGCCCAAAGTATCCAGAACCCACCCTGCTCTAGACCAACATCGTGAGAAAGCAGTGGCACTGGGGGACGCCACAGCCCCTGCCAGAGCTGCACCAAAAAGAGAGCAGATGGTGGGGCTTCTCGCTAACATGAGGTAGCTTATACCTGAAGATGACCTTGGCTAGACACACTAGAAAAACCACGCAACAGTCAATCTAAAATAAAATTGAGACGAGAAACCTAGTTTCCAGCATACCTGAAACAAAAACAAAGAATACTTTACGTATTTGGATTTCAGTGCCCTGCTAAGGAAACCATCGTTTCTAACTCTATCCCTAATTCCATCCAACTGGGAGGTGGATAAAGAAATGATGCACACTGAACTCAATTATCTTTTCAGCTAACATATAAGAACAGGCATAAAAAAGACACTAAGTCGCCAACAAAGGAATCCAAAGAAAATGTGCCTCCTCTCTTTTCATGACCATGCACAGAGCCTTCTTATTCAAAGATGATTAATATTAAAAATGTATCTACAGCCAATTTTCTAATGCTTTTGCAATGTAAAAGTAGAACATCAGACTATGTCCATGGCATTGAAATGTGTTTTACATAGTAGCTAGTCATCCCAATGTCCAGAACGCAAACCAGAATTATTTGGCATAATAATTCTGTGAGTACGTCTCAACTCACATTAAATAAGACAAAAGACACAAAGACTAAAATGACACATGTGTTGAAATTAGCAAGCAGTCATGAGAACTCTTGAAATAAATGAAAATACACAATGCTTCAGCAAAGAAATAGAAGGTAAAAAAGTGAAAACATAGGAATCGAAGAATACAATAACCAAAATAATAATAAAAAAGTCAATTAATAATAGGTAGATAATGATAGACACAAAAATAAGGTTAGGTATAGAAAGTCAAACTATCTAAAATTACTGTAAAAATTTACTATAAAGCTACAGTGAGGTGCTGGGAAAGATTGAAAAACAGACCAATGGAACAAAATCGAATTCAGAAATTGACCACACAAACATGGCCAATTCACTTTTGACAAAGGTGAAAACTCAATTCAATGAAGAAAGCTTAAGTCCTTCAACAATTTGCGCTGGAACAATTGGATATATCCAAATGTAACTCACATTGAGATATATATAGATATAGATATAGATATTTAAATAAATCCAATGTTCATTTAATATTTTATACAAAAAATTAGTTAAGATTAAGCATACATCTAAATGTAAAATAAAAATATGTAAAATTTCTAGAATAAAACCTGAGAGAAATTTTTCACGATGCAGCATTAAGCAAAGTATTCTTACATATGACTTGAAAAACTCTATCCATAAAAGAGAACAATAATAAACTGAATTTCATAAACAGTGCAAAGTTTTGCCCTACTAGAGACATGATTGGGAGAATGAAACATCAAGCTACAGGCTGAGAGAAAATATGTACAAATCAGATATCCAAATCAAGACTTGTATTCAGAATATGCAAAGGACTCTCAAAACTTAACAGAAAATAAATAAATAACCTAGTTTAAAAATGAGCAAAACGACAGACACTTCAGCAGAGAGGATCTATAGATAGGAAACAAATTCATGAAAAGATGCTCAACACATTAGCATTACAGAAACACCAGTTAAAATCATAAGAAGATACCCCATGTCTGTTATATTGATGAAGATAAAAAGCACGGACAATCCCAGATGCTGACAAAGATGCAGGACAACCTCGCTGGAGGGATTAAAAATGGCCCAACCACTCGGGAAAACTCTGCAGTTTCCTATAAAATTACACATACGTAACACAGGACCCCGTAATCGCTCCCAGGCAATTTATCCTAAAGAAATAAAAAAGAGAAACTTGTTCGCAAATGTTTATTGAAACTGAATTTGTAAACGCTGCAAATTGGAAACTACTCGAATGCTGTTCAACGTGTGAATGGATATAACTATGTAATGGAATACTAGTCAGCAATAGAAATGAACCAAATATTGGTATGCATAAAAAATTGAATGAATCTCAAGGCATTTTGTTGAATAAAACAAGTTTTACATTAAATATCATTTGATTCCCTTTATCAGATATTCTAGAAAAGGCAAAATTATAGGGACCCAGAACAGCAGTGGTTGCCAGGGGTTAGGGGTTGGAAAAAGATGACTATAAAATTCTTGAAAAAAATTGTTTGGTTACTGGAGCCATTCTGTAGTTTGATTCTGGTGTGGCTCCACAAATTTATACATGCATTAAAATGCATAGACCATTACACCAAAATCAAAGTATCGATTTTACTGCATGAAAATTAAAAAAATAATAATAAATATAAAAAAACACTTTGCCAGTTTATCACCCACCTTCTGGCACACATGTGTAGCACACTCATCTTGAGAAGAAAAATGTCCTTGTGAAGAAACAGGTACACATAGAAGTATTTACAAGTCCCTCAGCAAGAGAAGTGTAGTTTCCTTGGGAGCAGGGCCTGCTCCTGCTGGAGAGGGCTGTTGGCAATTATTGAGAGTTCAAGGTTCTCAGATTTATCATGGCCCATTCAAAAATATCTTTTCAAAAATCTTATTTTCTCCCTGCTTCCTATTCAATGCCTATTTTTCCCAGAGGAGAGTTACCAGAAACTCTGAATTCAATTCACTGTTTCACTAAACTTTTGCACAATTATATATTGTATCTGGTTTTCAGCCATATTTCCCCTGCAGCTAAAAGAGGTAAGATATTTTTAGGGCTTCAATAGAAACTCTCAGGTTCTCTGATTGAGTCTTTAGCCCTGCGCTTGTCATTTGTTTGTGTGAGAGCCCAACACATGGCCCTGTAGTCATTATTACTCTGCTCAAGTGAAGTCAGCACATGGAATGCACACATGCTGTCTCCATTAGCATTCTACACCAGGCAGCAACAGGTAATTATTACAAGTAACCTGGATGCCAGTGGTGCTGTATGTAATGTCCTATCTTCTGTGGGGAAGGAAGGCATCACTACAGATCAAACAGTGGGCAACCCAACGTCAGAATCCCATTTTTGAAGGTAGGTTTTCTGGTGCTAGTGGGGATAGGTAGAGTGAAGACAAGGAGAAGAGACTAAGAAATACTTGGAACTGAATAGCAATGCAAAACTTTCATATCAAAATTATAACTGCAGTATTACTCAGTGACACTTATCAGAAAACTAGATATATTGAAAGCAACTGAGGTAACTTTTTAATTCCAGAAAATGAAAAAGATCAATATAGCAAGCCTAAATAACCATGAAGAAGCAAATAATAAATTTGAGCTTACATATATATGAAATAATGAACAAAAAAGGAAACCCAAAAAGTTAAGAAGTTCAGGAAAAAGATGCTTAAATTCATTAGCAGACAATTTCAAAGAAAAGAAACAATAGGATATCATTTTACCAACCACATAGATCATGGCCTAATCTAGTCAGCTGCCTGTTTTTGTACAATCCACAAGCTAAGAATGATTTTACATGTTTACATGGTTTAGGAGGAAAATCAAAGGAAGAATAATATTTCATAACCTGTGAAAATTACTGAAATTTACATTTCTGTGCCCATATAAAAAGTAGTATTGGAACATAGTTTTTTTAAATTAATTTTAAAAAGATATTGATATTCTACACTGATCAGATAAACAAAAAAAAGAAAAGTAATTATAAATTGGGGATTTTACAGGGAAATGAGGGAATTCATATAGTTTTGGTAAGAATGCAAACTTGTGCATTGCTTTTGAAAAGCAACCTGGCCGGATTTACTGAAACTATGTAGGTGTATATCCTATGACTCACACGTCCCTCTCCTGTGTATAACTGTCCCCGAGAAAATCACAGATCTATTAGGTAACAATCACAGGACTAACTCTGGTGCCAATATTTGTGATATCCCAAGTTGGGAGCAACGGAAGTGTTCACTCCTAAGAAAACAGGCAAATAAAATATGATGTTTCTAATAGAGAATACTGTCCAACAATTAAAAGCAATAAATTCAATCTGCACATGGCAACACTGGTGGCCTTAAACATTGAGGGTTATGCTAAAAAGAAAGAAAGAAAGAAAGAAAGAAAGAAAGAAAGAAAG
>NW_017731541.1:1994086-1997512 GCF_001890085.2 Hipposideros armiger | reverse complement strand
CGCGTGTGTGTGTGTGTGTGTGTGTGTGTGTGTGTGTGTGTGTGTAGAAAGGCCACGCTGCCATCATTCCGGACAGAGCACATTATGGATGCCCGGGAATCGGTAGACTAGTTGGCGAGAAGTGAGACCATCCCCACCCATTTCTTTTCTCTGTAAAAGGTGAGGCAGGACATCGGCTGGGATCTATCAACTTTGGAGAGTAGTACATGCATAGTTTCACCCTCTCAGCTGTGAATGCTGGGGTCGGGGCGCGGCTGTGTTTACATGAAGTGAAATGTTTTCAGAGGCTCCGTCCTCCAGCCCCACACCCTTCCTGGGCCTTAGGGGAGGGTAAGAGGGCTTCCTCCACACATGGCAAGGGACCCGCCCGCTCTAGGGGACAGTGACAACAGGGCCACATTCCAGGAATACAGGTAGAGAAGCGTTTCACTTCTGAATCAGGATGGGGGACAAGACCTTCCAAAAGGGGAAGGAAGAAGAGGGACCTCAAAAACCAACTCCGCACATACTCATTAGGGACTTACCACAGCATGTCGCTGTTCCATCTATGGTGGCAACATGGTAGTAGACTTTGCAATCAATGTAGTGGGATCAAGTTCAGCATCTTAAGAATGAAAGAGAATGGAAGAGCTTAAAAAAAAAAAAAAGAACATTTGACCATGGAGTTCATAGATACACACATACGTGTGTGCGCTGTCATGAGAGAGGGTATGGTCACACTGTCAGTCGTTGAAGACATACTGCTGGGGGTTGCAAACATTCAGAGCAGTCGTCCCCAAGTTTTGGAAAGACAATGTCCCCTACAGTGCTAGGCTGTGGGTCGACTCCACTGTAGTGCCCTCTGAAACATGCCGCGTCTTCCCACCCCCAGAAACCTTATCCACAAAACGCATGTCGTTTTCTGCCATGAAATGCGTAGTGCATTAGTCTGGTCTCCTCACATTATAAATGCTGCCATTTTCAGTTTTTAAATCCCTCTGTATTTTCTCTGGAATTCATTTTATGATTCGCAAATGCTGCTAGAAATATCATATACCCTGGCTTTCTGTTTCTAAATCCCTTCTTCCTGCAGATACCAGCTAATGAAGTCAGCGCATGCAAGCTGTGATGAGTTGAAGGGAGCAGCAGAGACCGCACTGCTTCACGCTCTCTCTAGGAAATCACAGGCTACTTTGCTTTGTCATTTCAATATTTTTTTCATCTCCACTGGCTTTCACACTGCATAGAAATACCCCTTGGGTTAGTACGAAGTGAAGTAGACATATTCAGAAGCCACATTTAGAAAAAAAATAAAAAATAGAACAAAGTGCATATGTCTTTCAAAGGCTTTTTGCTGTTCTAAATATTTCATCAGAGAAGTGATTGCAGTGTAACCATAACTCCTTCCTTTTTGCAAAGTGATCATATTTTCCAGGGAACTATTACCTTTCTTTACACTTACACTCTCACATTTTCCATAAGAAACACTCTAGAAGTCTAAATTGAAATCCCACATATGATTTGCATTAATTGTATCTGCATTTCATGTCCTCCTTTTTGAAACAGAAAGTGCAGTTGCCATGGGGCTATAACCTATTGATGCAACGCTCCATCCGTGTTACCCCATTTAGATTTTTTGAAGGGCTCTGATCATATTTATTGATTTTAAAACTATCAGAAAATACGATGCAGGTTTAATTTTTATCCACAGCAGAAGCAGGGAACGCCAGCCATGTGCCCGTACCCACCCCAGCAGGGTACCCCCGGGGCACCGAGGCAGCTGTGCACAGCGTTTTGTTTGAAACCCTGAGTAAATGTCAGTGAGCTGGGCAATTTTTCCAGGCCCATGGCAGACACCTATTACTTTAGTCACAGCTGCCTTTGAAACAACGTTATTCTTAAAAATCATGGAAACCTCCAGGGCAGCGAGTCTTGCTCTGGAGATCTGGAAGAATGTTCTGAGTCAAAGGGAAGGGAGCAGCAAGGGTTAAAGAAACGCTGACTCGACAACTGATGCTATTGTGGGGGCAGAGGGAGGGGCTCCCTTCAGAAAACCAGTTTGTTCCCACAGCTTCAGGCATCGGGGCTGGCACGGCAGCCCCGGGCTCTCCGAAGGCCTCGCTTCCTCCTGGACTCCGCTGGAAGCCCTCTGTCCCCCAGGGGACAGGCAGTGCCTTCCCACAGACCCCACCTCCCAGCCAACCAGCAGCCGAGGAGGTGTGATGTCCCCAGTCCACTCCTACTGTCATGAAGTCCCTTTTCTCCTTTGCTGAAATCCATGAGACCAACACATGTGGATACAGTTCTCATCACCCTCATTCCACACAGCCATTCAGGCTTCGCCTCCGGCCGTCGAGGTGGAAGACATGGGCACCTGTGCAAAGTAACCACCCAACTCACGTGACCGTGGCTCCCTGAAGCTCTCCGCCCCAGTGGCTCCCAGACTCAGGACACCACGGCACCCATTGACCATGGCCCATAATTTGGTCCCCACCCCGAAGCCCGAAGCCCAGTGTTGTGCTCTGGTGACAAGCTCTGCACCCCCAGCGTGCTCACCTCCGACTCCACAGTGTCTGCTCTCGTGCCTATCGGCCTGTGGCACTTCCGTTTATAACTCCCCNAAGAAAGAAAGAAAGAAAGAAAGAAAGAAAGAAAGAAAGAAAGAAAGAAAGAAAGAAAGAAAGAAAGAAAGGAAACCAAAGAAAGAAGGTCTAAGGCACAAGAGCATTTATGAGATTTTAAAACATGTAAATCTAAAACATTGCCACATTCACTCAATTAAGTGAATGACCTTATAGATCATACACTGTTCTAGAAGCTGGAGAGTATTAGAGAGCAGACAAGAAAGCATCCTTGTCCAAGCAGAGTGTAGATTTGGGTGGGTGGAGACTGACAATAAACTAGCTGAATCAGATTATGATAGAAAGGCTACAGGCAACAGTAGAGCAGGGAAGGGCTCAGCAAGTAAAGGGGATTAATAAGAAGCAACCAGAGGGATCAGGGAAATCAGAGGGTTGTGAGGAGGGTGTGAGCAGCTATGCCAAATGCTGCTGAGTGTTAACAGGGGGAGACCAAACGAGGGACATCAGAGAGTGTGACATGATGTATTTTAACCGTCAGGAGCATGCTCATTGGAGCTGTGGGGACCAATGGACCCCAGGAGTGGACTAAGGCTACCGAGGCTAAGTGGATACAGCAGATGCCTGCAAGCCTTCACGAAGCTTTGTGTGTAGGGAGCTAAGAAGCAAGGTGACAGCTGGAGAGGGGCCTGCATTCAAGGGTGAGGCGTGTCAATTAGCTTTAAGGCGGGGCGTTGCAGGATGTCTGTAGGCTGAAAGTGAAGAGAGAAATCAATGATGCAGGGGAAGGGAACATAATCACCGTGCAAAATATTCACAAAGGGGGCGGGGCTAGAGTCCTAAGGCAGGAGTTGGCGCGCGCGCGCGC
>NW_017731541.1:1910335-1990841 GCF_001890085.2 Hipposideros armiger | reverse complement strand
GAGAGAGAGAGAGAGAGAGAGAGAGAGAGAGAGAGAGAGAGAGAGAGGCACCATTCCCGCCCACACCTTGTGCCCCCTCATCTCAGTGAAGGCCAAACTCCCTCCTTGTTTCGATCCACCTGTCCATATATATTCTTCATCTCAGCCCCTTGGCCCGTCTCTGGAATCTTCCCCTGGTGTCTGTTCTCTTCCTCTCCTGTATCCTCAAGCTTTCTAGTATGACTCATTTCCAAAAGCATCTCAGAACTAGGAAATGACTTGCAAAGTAACTTTGGTGACAGGATAAATCTCTGAGCTAGGGATTTTATGTAATACCAACTAGGTTAGAGGAGCTACAAATGACTTGGGGTAGATAAATTATACAGAAAAATATTGCCAATCATCTTGCTTTAAAAACGCATCAGCAACACTGTTATAATATCGTACCAACAGTCTGACAGCTGAACGTGGGGAAGTGGGGAGAACCAGGGCAGTAATGGGCTTCCCTGCTCCATGAAGGGACTGACTCAGCAGAGCTTCTAAAGTGATTTGCACGATGAGTTCAGAAATACGAAAGGGGCTGTGCAATGAGTGTGTGTGTGAGTGTGTGTGGTGTGTGTGTGAGTGTGTGTGTGTGGTGTGTGTGTGTGTGGTGTGTGTGTGTGAGTGTGTGTGTGTCAGTGTGTGGTGTGTGTGTGTGTGTGAGTGTGTGTGTGTGTGTGAGTGTGTGTGTGTGTGTGTGTGTGTCGGGGCAGGGGAAGAGAGAAAAAGTAGAATACAGGTTTTTAAACTGAGATAACAGGCTAATTCCTAGTCCCAAAGTTCATTGGCTTGTCCTCAGTTTTTCATCTTCCTTGACTTTTAATGTGAGAATTATTTTCATTTTCCTTAAATGTTCTTTTCCTTTTGGGTTCAGGACATTTGTCACCTGGGCCCTGCTCCCGGTCTAGCCGTTCCTCTTCCCCACCCTCTGCCTCTTCTTTTCCCCCTGATGTCTCCTAAAGCGAACGTCACAGAGGAGTTGGTCTCAGCTTGCATGCTTGGTTCCACCCTCTGGCTCCAGCTGCCAGTTGTATCTGGTGGGATCTGGCTCCTAGTGCTCTCCTCATGGCATCCTCCTGGTCTGTCCAGTTCAACAGAGACGCCACTGGTTTATTTTCACTAATAGGATCAAATCAACCAATCGTGTCTCACTTTTAGTAGATACATTCCTGCCTTGATCAAGTCTTGGGTCTCCCTCCTTTTATGCTAGGATGTGACTTTCCTTTCGATGGTCTCCATCGTCAGGGATCCCGCACAGGGTCTGTCACCGCTGGTGTCACTGGCCTTTCTCTGTGAAGGCAGCGTTCCCTCCATGCTCTGTGCACAGTCTCATTGTCCTGATAGAACGTGGAGCCTGAGAAGTGGATTGACATCTGTGCTGTGCCACAGAGTCCTCTGCAGATCAGCTAAAACCAAATGAGCTTTCTGTCACCACCTGAGGCTCGTGTGGTCCCCTCAAACATACCGTATCGTGTGATCCCCTCAAACATACCGTATCTGACTCTAATGGCTCCCTACAAGATAGGCCTTCTCCTTCAGACCTTCTCACCTCACAGTGAACTAGAGATAAACCTTCTGAATGTCCCCACTCCTTCCAGCCCTCTAGGTAAAATCTCTGCGTCGGATTAACGGTCCTGCGGTTGGACTCCCATCAGGAAATCAGCCTGTTTACAAAGCATCGTGGCCAAAATCTTCTGACTGTCCAGCTGACAACAATCTTCCACTTCCTAAAACTCTCCATTTTCCTAATCTACCTGCAGACTTTTTTTCTTTGCTTTTTAACATTATAATCCTACCCTGTAACAGAGTTAATTGGAAGAGGCATAAATACATGTGGCCATTTGGGTCAGTTCTAACTCCCCCACGAATTCTGAGTAGGAAAAGAGAACGCTGGGTCAGTCCCTCTATATGGCCTGGCCCGCAGGGAAGATATTCAAGTCATCTGGAAACTGAGCCATCCATCTCATGAGTGTTACTCACGGGTGTTTGCGAATAACTTTGACATGAGATAGAAATAATGAATACTGTCAATTCTTGCTTCTGTGTTTCAAAAACATATTTTAAAATGGGACTAATTCTTCTTTATTTATCCTTGTATTGTGCCGCTTATCTAGCTATATCATAGATCCCTTGTGTCACCTCCGTATTTGTGTGGACATTCAATGAGGTGGAAGTATCCACCACCTTACTCCTAATTGCGAAAGACTGACAGTGTGTAAGGCCTGAGAACTCAGAGGTGCATCACACGAGGATTTTATGCACTAAAGCTTACAGGGTGGAATTGGAGAAATAGGGCATTCAACCCACATCACATTCTGTTTCCTTTAGCATCTGAGTTACCAAAGAATAGAATTTCACAGTGCGAACAAGGTAAAAAATATATATAATGTATTGGCAATTCCTACTTATCTGTTGTTGCCTTTGGAAAGTGAAAAAAAAAAGGGTCAGAGATAATAACGTCTATCATGAAGATTTTTCCCATTGATTGAAAATTATTCACTAACTACAAACATCTAAAAAGTCATATCTAATCTCAAGCTTTTAAATGTTTAAATAATTTCCATTGGTTAGTTTTTCTACCTTCATCTGAGGCACGTGTGTATCCTTCCAGGAACCAATTGAGACAGGGGGCTAAAATATTATAAATGAATCCATCAAGACAGCCACAGGCCTTTTACTGCCTTGTGAATCCTGAAAGTCCAGGAAAGTTGGCATCAAAACAAAGGGAGACACCCTTGAATCAAAACACCATCTGGGGTGGGAACCTTTAACTTCATAATGAATCTTTTCTGTTTTGTTTTGTTTTCCCCTTTTTCCACTGATGCCATCAGGGTGACTAAGAAAGGAGAGATTTTCCTTCTTTTGTATTTGACAGTTCTCTCATCTTTAGCATTTCTGACAACCAGCCCTAAATAATCTCGTAAGCAGCCTCAACGTTCACGTTCAGTTTGGGGGGCTAGAGTGGACGAATCCAAGTGTTCATTCCTGGGAACTTATCTACAGATAGACTAGCTAAATAGCGAGTTCTGCAATAGAGAACTGAGCTCAATTAACCTATTAAAAATAAAAAATCAGAATACAGGCACCTTATGTGGGGGCATCAAAGTTCTGTCAGCACTTGCTCCTAGCACCCAGAAAACTGCCGCCACCTATTTCAGAAGGTAAAAAAGGGCTGTGTGCATTGCCTGCAAGCTCCCATGACAGATGATAACAGATGGAATAGTTGGCAATAATGGGCACAGCTGCGGCTGGATCAGGACAAAGAAGAAAGAAATCATTAAATTCCAAGTAAGCACTTCTAATTATCTGCTTTTTTTTCTTTAATATGGGAAAATACCATTGTATCTATCTTCTAAATATTGAACACAAAGCATATATATTTCCTTCTAGGACTTCAAGATGCTATCCACCCCATGCAAGAAAAAAAAAAAACACCACCCCCATTTCCTAGTATTATTAGTGTATTAGTATCATTACAATGTGCCTGGTTTCTAGAAAGAATGGTTGGATTTAATTTATTGAAGCCATTTCTTCTGAAGCTGTTACTCTACGAATGGAACATAAATAGCACTTTGAAAGATGCTGTTATTTTTCTGAATAAGTTTCTTTTTTTCCTGTTATTTGGCTCTATTATTCCCATCACTGAAAAAAAGTAGGGTAGTGGGGAAAAAATTATTAGAAAGTGTAGATTTTAAGCCTTGCCTGCATTATAATGTTGAAGAAAATGTATGTATCCTCTCTGAGGTGCATTTTGAAAAAAACATCAAGGAATAGCATTAATTTTCCTATAATTTTGTTTGAGGATTAGACACAATAATGATTATGTGTTAACCTTCCAACAGTGAGACAGATAACAAGCGCTTCCTAAAACTTTGTCAATTATAGAATACATCATCTTATTAAGATGGTACCTTTTGGCATCTCTAGCTCTAGTTAGGAAATGCGTGTGGCTCTTTCTTCCTTGTACTGAGTCATGTTCCCCTTTGATGACCTAAGACCATGATATCATGGATGGAGGTGCAGCCGTATTGGACCTCAGCCTCAGGAGTCAGCTCTGCAGGAAGGCAGGACTGCAGGTAACACCCCTGAGATGTGTGGATGCCCAGGAATTCGACACTGATGGGAACGCACTCGTGGACTCTGAACAGCACACCATCATGGAAAGGATGACTTCTTTAGAGGTCAACAGACCTAGCTGAGATGCTGGCTCTGCTCTTCCTGTGTCGTCTTGACCTTGGAGCTTGGCCCCAGGTTTCTATTTCCTCAACTACTCAACGTGGAGAACTACCATCTAAGTGGCTGAATGCATAATCTACATTAAAATTCTAGAACCATGTCTGGGATCCACGTTTCCAATCAACGCTGGCCATTGAAACTATTGATGATGCTCATTTCTCTTTACTTTCATTTTGTGCCCCAAATCAGCTTTCTCCTGGCCTCCTGCTTCTGGATCTATAGATATCAGCCCCCCACATAATACACAACACACACACACTAAATACACACACACACAACATACACACAGACACAAAATACACACACACGCAATACACACAGACACACACACACAATACACACACACAAAAAATAAACACAAACGCAATACACACAGACACACACACAAAAAAATACACACATACAATACACACACACAAAATACACACACGCAACACACACATCCATGTCCCTCATGAGTTTCAGACCCAAGCTCTCTGTGAGCAAACTTCCATCACTATGCTGGGAGAACCACGTCATCCCATCAGAGTAGGGAGTCCCTATTCCACATACAGGACTCAGCCCACAGGGTCCGTGGAGGCGAGGTCTAGGTACCCACTGCAGGCCCTACTCAGCTCCCACTGTGAAGATGCCCCCGGGGAGACTGTTCTGTGCCCCCTCCAGCCACGTTTCCTGGTATTCCTGTGTGTCCAGGTCTGGAGCTTAGCCTGGTGGTGAAGGCAGATGGCTGCCTTGCCAGAATTTGGGGGACTCTCCTCTGCACTGGAGCCTCATCCAGAAATGTCAGCTTAGGGCTTGGAGTCTGCCATCTTGGACTAGTCTCTTGGGCAGAGACCAGGTTGAGTCCTGCTGACCTTTTCTCCCCCAGACTCCTCACTGCCCCACCCTGACCACTGGCTGCTGGGATCGCCAATGAGCCCACAGCCTCTGGGTGCTGCATCTCAAATTCTTCTGTGGGAGATCCTGAGGGAAAAACTTTTGGGGACCAGATGGGGTTGTGCTATTTATATTGATGAAACTACTCTATTTAAAATGGAGTTCCTCAGTTAACTACTAAACTTCTCCAGCCTTCAGAAGCAAGGAAAGCTGCCTGAACTACAAAATATATAATTGGTTTGTAAACTCCTCCGCACTTTTCCTTTATTAAAAATAAGGACTAAAGGGCTGGCTGAGTGGCTCAGTTGGTTAAGAGCTCACTCAAGGGTTTGAGCTCTGAGCAACAGGGTCCCCAGTTTGATTCACAGCCCGAGCTGAGCTGCCGCTGAGCTGCCAACAGATGGCAGGATGGCTCAGCTAAAAAAAAATAAAAATAAAATAAGGACTAATATTTGTAAATTTACTATGTGCCAGGTCCGGGGAAACTCTAAGAGTCTTACATGAATTACCTCATTTGCTCCTTGCAGGAAGCACGTGAGGCGAACCCCATTATGCCCCGTTTTACAGTTGAGCAACCACTAGTCCAAGGTCCGATTCTTCTGCTAATAATAACTCTCTGTATTTCAGGTATGACTTCCTCTACTTTAAGTCCAATACCAATAAGAGGCATTCATTTGATTACCACATTCTTAGGTTTCTTCTGAAAGTTGAGTTTCCACCAATATACAAATGAATATCTAAAACTTCATACATTCTGCTCCTGACCGTAAATCCCCTTATTTTCCTATACTAAGTGTCTTGAAAACAGACATTTATGATCTTACTATAGATGCACTGACCAACAATTTTGCAGCTCGTAGTATAAAGTGGAACACCTCTGTCTAGTCCCAAGGGTATGAAAACAACTCTTTCTGGGCCAAGAGGGAGCTGCAGCCGGGAGCTGAGGCTGCACGTGCAGGACCGTGTGACCAGCAAGACCCAAGTTCAGGAGCCTCCGCCTGTTCTATTGCTGGGAGCCCACCATGCACGCGGCACCGTCCTCCCAACCACACTCTACCTACCGTGTGGGGATGTGATAACTCTGGGGAGCACCTCAAGGGAAAATACAGAGAGAAAAGGAAGGCCTGCAGGGCACAGGCCACTGTTTCTTTTTTTTTTCTTTTTGGGTTTCCAAAAAGGATTCAGTCTGGAAGAATGAAGAGGAACTGGGAAGTGAACAGGGTTATAAAGACGGCGTTGCTGAAAGGCTTATTTGGCAGGGTTTTTGGCTGATACTTCAGATACAGGAATAAATGCCGCCCATGGGCAGGGATCTCACACAAACATGGCAAAGTTCAGGCACCTAGAAGTCACCTGATTGGATCAAGTGGTTTGAAAAATGAGCCTGCAGACAATAAAGCCAGATGAAACAGACTTCATCTTTTAAGAAATATAATTAAGAAGTGAGATGACCAGTGTTCTAGACAAAAACAGAAAAGACAGTTGCTACCAAGGACCCCAAATGTCCACACAGGGCAGGGAAGTAAACAGGGTGATCTTAGGACTTCACAGGAAGGACTTCACAAAGCATACGCAGGAGAGGTTTATACGTGGAAATAACAGCGGTGAGGGAGGGGCCAAGAGAGATTTTACTCAGAAGTCATAGTCTTCAGGAAAGAAAATAGATTGGTTCCTTATGCCAAGAAATATGTGAGCATGAAAACCCACGGCCTGAAAACATCTGCCTCCATGGGCAGACAAGTGCAGGGGGGCCTGGAGTCACCTGTGTGCCCCATCCTGGGCCACACGTTGGAAAGGAAGCGGAGTAGGGGTCCAGGTGGGCCCTGGGGATGATTTCACGTAAACCCGCATCAGCTGCCTCCATACTCATTGCAGCCAAGCCCTTCATCAATCCCTCTTATTACTCTGTTTTCATGCTAGAAATAGGTCATCTCTATACTAAGAAGAGGACCCTAAGATAGTGAGAAACAGGAAACATTTCCTTTGAAATCCCATTATTCCCTCCATAGTTCTCCCGTCTTACCAGGAGGCCGTTTTTTTGTTTTGTTTTGGGGGATTTTTTTAATTTGCTTTGAATCACACGCTCCTAGCTTAAAATGGTCTGGGAAATGCTTTGACTCCGCCTCATCCATTATATGTGGATGCCACAGAAATCCATCACTGCTTCTACCACCTGCTCTGGCCACCTTGCTCTCATAAACATGGGGTTTCTCCAGGGTTGCTCTGAGCTCCATGTATTCTGCAGGGAAGATGCAGTCATACCCCAGACACCCTGGTGCACAGCTCTTCAGGAGTCAATTTCTTGAGCCTGCCACAGAGATGGACTAGAATATTCACCAGAGGAGATGCAGAACCAAGACCGTTAGAAGAAAACAGATTGCGTCATTGCATGGGTGCCTCCCATGAAATCAAAAGCCTAAATACATTTGAAAACTAAAGTGCAGAATAAATCAATACATCTGAACTTGCAGTTCAAGGTTATTCATTCAGCAGAAACCTCTTGAACATTTCAAGTTTCTTTCCTTTAAGTTTGAAAGGGTTATGCATTTGAAATTTGGAAGGAAAAAAAAAAAAGGTCAAATTTTACATTTTCAGAGAAGGTGACCCATCTGTGGAGTAATCAAAAGTTTACATGCTTTGTACTGTTTACTCAGAAGATTTTATTGTTATTCTACTTTGTCCCAGAATTGGTGGGAAGAGCGGAATGTTTGGGTATGGTCCAGAGCTCATAATCTTGATTCATATTAGTCTCTTTGAGATGCTTAAATCAAGTCTTTTTTGTAGTAAGTGAAATCTTGAGTCATATTCTCCTTTTGATTTATCTTGAGTGTTTGTTTGTTTGTTTAATGTGAAAGGCAGCTTGAGACCATAGGCAGGATAAATGTCCCTCTTTTGACAGAGGTAGACACTCCAGGCCAAATACGTCTCCCCTTTTCTGCCTTTCTGATAAATGCAAAAACACTTTCTGGGATGATCATAACATGAGCATCTTTTATCCACTGACATGTCGGCACAGGTGAGGTTACTAGAATATCAATAACGGACACAAGAGCCTCCCATCATGAGCACGGACAGAGCTCTTTTCAAGGGAGAGAGGGTGAGGGAATCTAATGTGTCCCCTTCTCACTCCTAAGAGGGCTGGCTCCGCAGGAAACCACCATTGCTATCTACCAACAGGGGATGGCCAAATCTATGTCTTCCAGAGTTTGGATGGCTGTGAATCTCACTCTCTGTGACTCAGTTTGCTCATCTGTAAAATCAGGATTAAAATTGTGTTTCCTTTGTAGGGTTGTTTTGAGGGACAGGTAAGTTGTAAGCATGGATAACAATAATTGGCACATAAAAAAATGGTACCTACATATCACTATTATCAGCAGCACCATCCTCATCTTCATTCTTATTAAAACCAGTAGGGACACTATATATGAAGAAAAATTTTAATGTGGATATTAAAATCCAGAAAGTTGAACTAATTCAGGACCCTGACAGCATCCCAAAAGGAAATGACAATGACTCAAGAGGAGTAAGATCAGAGCCCTGGGGTGTCAGCCCTGAGCTGCCTGAGCCTGAAGCATAAGGATGACGTGAAGCTCACCCCCCCCTTCCTCAGTTAGTTCATATTTGAAGTGACTTTCTGCCTCATAGAATTGTTACAAGGATTTAACAAAATAATAAATGGGAAATTCTCTGAGAATTATAAAACACTACGAAAAGAATTATAATAGCTAATATTTATTGTGAGCTTAATTTCCTAAGAGCCTGCTGATTTTCTAAACTCTTTTCCCATGTTAATTATGTTAACGTTCACAACTCTGCAATGAAACAGGACCAGGACGATCACTCTCCCCACTAAACAGATGAGTCGTGGGGTATGAATCCATGCCCAAGGCCACACAGGTGATAAGACATCCACCTGGCATTTCAACAATCTATCTCCAGGCCCTGGACCCCAACCACTGCACAAACTGCCTGTAAAATCAATCCGTCAGTTGGGTGATTAATAGATTGATTGGTTGTTTCAACAAATGTGCACTGAGCTATCATGTGCCAGGCACCATCACAGGCCCTGGGATTCAACAGTGACACTGAGTGGCAAAGCAGTTGCCCTCAAGGATACTACCTTGTAATGCAGGAAACGGACAGACAAGAAACAATAATGTCAGATGGCAGAAGTGATGAGAAGAAAAATACGGCGAGGTAAAGGGGCAGAATAGGTACAGGGCAGAGACATGTTTGAATGGGGCTTCCCAGGTGAGATGGTCTAGTAACACAGCTCAGGTTGGACTGGCGGGGCATGGGAAGGCGGGAGGCAGGAATGACCATTAAGCTGACCAAGGCTCAACACCTCTCTTTGTATGTGGTGCCCATGGGAGGTTCTGGATAAGACAGTTACAGAATGAAAAGGACAAGCGGGTTCCAGGGAGAGGAAACAGCAAGTGATGGCGCGATGGGGCCAAGCAGGCCAATGGGGCTGGAGCTCAGTGAGCACGGAGAGAGGGATAGTCAGAGGTAGCCAGGGTCCAGGCTGTGTGCAGGACACGTGGGCCACGATGGCATGCTGTGATGAAGCTGCACAATCCCTGTAGGCATCCATGGTTTCATTGATGATAGATTACTGTGTCAATACCTTAAACGCAAGCTCATGAAAACTCTCTCACCCAAACCACTCACAGTACCAGGGAGGAAGCCAGTCAGAGAGGGCGAGTTAGCAGACACACTCAGTACCAGGTCACAGCCTAGAGGCCCCTGACTCACCACCAGGTTGGTTAAAATCATGCTTTCCCTGGTGAACGCTGTTCACCTACAAATGTGTGATTTCATTATTGAAACAGCTCTTAAATACCAGTAAACAGGTATCTAAAGAGTTTTATATAGAAACACTCAGAGATAATTATAAGACATGTAGTGTGTTGTGAATTAAAATTTTTTATCCATTTTTCTATTGTGTATAGTTGTCAGGTGAGAACAGGCAATCATTTATCAAAGACCCACTAATGTTTCCAAAACAATTGATTTACTTTCTCAGTAAGAAAAGTCAGGGTCCTTGGAGTCTAACAGGTGAAGGTATCCATCTAATTAGGCTTTTAAAAAAATCTATGAGAAGAATTTATTTTACCTGCCTGTCATCCAAGTTTCAATTGTTGAATTTTCTAACAAATGAAAAGCAGCTGATGAAGTCACTCAGCAAACAAGGCAAACATAATGTCAAATGTTGACTTCATTAGTTAGAAACACCAGAAAATCAGCCAAGATTTATGCATCAAGAAAGCACTGCTGCTTGAGGACCAAGATGGCAGAGTAGAAAAACATTGTGTCTGCGTCCTTCCATGAACACATTAAAATTACAACTAAATTACAGAACAACCAACCTGGAGAGCCATCTGAAGTCTAGCTGAACAGACATTTTATAATGAAGGGTATAAAGAAGAAGCCACATTGAGACTGGTAGGAGAGGCAGAGACGCAGAACGGGCTCCACACCTGTGTGTGGTGAATGAGAACCAGGTGGGATATCTTGGCCGCGGAGGAGGTTCCCCCCAGAGGAGCAAGAGACCCCAGCCCCACACTGGCCTCCCCATCCCAGAGCACTTTTGCTGGGAAGAGGAGCCCCCACAACATCTGGCTGTGAAAAACAGTGGGGATTCCGACCATCCACATGGGATGGAAGACTGCGGGGAAACACCAGCGTCCACTTAAAGGCCCACACACAGACTCACTCACTTGCAGGCACTCACCCTGGGTGGGGACATCGGAGACATACAGGGAGGCAGAGTAAGTGTGTGACTTCAGGACGAGGGCTGGAGGACTGTCACTATTTTTCCTTTGAGGGAACATCCTCTGGTGCAGTGGGCAGGTGGAAGCCATCTTTCCTGTGTTGAGCTCGCCCTCACACAGCTGAATCTATTATCTGATTGATCTGTGAGCTCCACTCACTCCATCCTGCTGACTCACTGAGACCCTGCCCCACCCACTTCCCATAACACCTGAGGCACTTTCTTGGGAGCAGCCAGCCCCACCTGCATTACACTCTTCCTTGGAAAACTATCTGAGTCCCTGGGCCCCAGGCAGGCAGCAATTGGCCTTGGTGTGCTTTGAGACTTTTGCCGAGTAGCTTCAGGCTCAGCACTGGCTTCAAAACAAATGTAGGTGGGTCATTATCTCCGTTTTACAAATAAAGAACTGGAGCACAGAAAGATTAAGGAAATTGCCAAAGGTTATAGCTCACTTTTGGTGGAGTGAGTCTGAGTCCAGCCTCTGCTCTCACCACTGCACCCAATTACCCCTGAAATAGCAAATGACAACCCTGAAATTCTTTAGAATCTGCATCTTCTGACCTTTATTTTAGTCTAGCAAGTCACCTTGTGTGGGATTATGAATAAAGGGTACTGAAGGATTCCTTGGAAAAGTGCTAGAAACCAAGTGTATGGTTTTTCAACACTGAAATGAGGGTACGGCTCTTTCACAATGCTGTCTTTCTTCCTTGTGCAAGTCTACTCTGCAGAAAGAGCGATGACTGCGAAATATAGAATGTCATGTGTCATTGGTTCTTTGACCTTGCGGTCAAATTGAGTATTTAAAAGCCACTGAAGGGTTTCTGACCGAGTGATAATGAGGTTCAATAAACAGCATGATCTTGCTCTTACCCATGTTACTGACTTGTGGAAAAGATGCCTTGGTGGTGCCTACAAAAAGACTCACATTCTGGATTTTTAAAATTTTTATGCTGATGTACTTGAACTTGTTCTGTCTTTTATATATGTCGTTAGCTAAAAGTTTAATCTAAAGGCTCTGCTAGCCCATGTTACACATTCTAGAGAGAATCTTCACAGGAGGTGCTACATACATCATTTGCATCACCGCAGAAGCCACACATGATGACATCAGGTCACTAACAGTGATGCTGAGATTAATCTCTGGGTGAAGCCAATGACAGACAGACCTCTCCATTAAGTCACATTGCAGCCCAGGACTAGTGATGATATGTGAAGTGGTAACTTGACACAAGGTAAATATTTCATTTTCTCACAAACTTTCAAATAATGATTTTATCATTCTTTGATGATACTGAATCAATTATTCCATTAGGATTTAGAAAATGGTCTTGATTGAAATCAATAATTCCTTTTGTATTAAGAGCTTTTGCTTCAGAAACGGACGTCTTGGTTGCCTTGAATTACAGTTGTATTGGAAAGGCAGTTTAATCAGTTTAATACTGTTTCTTTTAAATTGTCAATTTTCAAAGAACTTGGTGTATTAGTCATGTCCAATAATGCCAAATACATTTTGTTAATTTTGTTGTGAGTGGCTTTCAATTTTGTAAATATAATTATAGAGTTAAGGAACAGACACACACACACACACACACACACACACACACACACAGAGGTGGATTGTTTTTGCTTGTTTCCATCAATTGTAGTCATCTTTTGGGGGGCAGGTGCTCTAATTATCTCAACTTTGTCACATAGAATGTTGTGATGCTTCAAGTTGATTCCTAGGTCTTCTTGTCAGAACCCTGTTCAGTTTTGAGAACTCCCTTGCTTTCCAGCACAGCAACATTCCTCTCTAAATTAAAAGGGACAGAAGAGGCTTCTGCTTCTGGAAAAAAAGGGAGCACCCATAGTTTTCCTTATCCTTTTTATACAACTAAAGTTAGTCTCAATTAACTTTAGGTGCAACTAAAACTCCCAGGCATCATGCACGAAACAAACACAGGAAGACACTGGAAGGTGAATAGAAGGAGGGAGATAGGCCCAGGATCTGCACAAGGCCGACCTCTTCCTGCCTTACATGTTCCACCTGAGATCTGAAGAAGGCTGTAAAGCAGAAACATTAAGATGCATGGACAAAAAATAAAAACCTGCTCCACAGTAAAAAAAACCTGTTTTCTGTATTCAATGGAGCAGAAAAGGGGCAGCTTAGCAAGACAGAAACTTACACATAATAAATATCCCACAGAAACATAGAAAAACTGTGGTCCTGTCCAACCCATGTCAGAAAGGCTGAGTGGGACCCCTGGACTACAATCCTCTTGCGGCTGCAGGAGGTGCCCCAACACCCATGCAAAGGTGGAGACAGGGGAGGCCAAGCAGAGAACCAGGTTTTTCATCCCCACCTGCCGGCAGCGGCAGTTGTCTCCTCCTTACGTTATCAGTGGAGACCACATGGGGAAAATATATTATTTTTTTAAAAATGAAGAGAGTCTTAGGGACTTTGGGACTTTAAAAATGATGTAACACCTGTATCATCAGAGTCCCAAGGAGAGAGAAGAAAAAGGGAAAAGTTGAGGGGGGAAAACAAATCTAACAAATAATGACAGAAAATTCCCCAAATTTGGCAGATCGTAAACCTACAGATTCAGGAATCTGAGTAAAACTTAAAACAGGATAAACCCAAAGAGATCTACACCCAGACACCTTGTAGTTAAAATCTTGAAAACTAAAGACAAAGAAGATATATTTAAAGCAACAATAAAATAAATAGTACTTTACCTACATGGAAAGAAAATTGAATGTCACTGGATTTCTCATCAGAAACAATAGAGACCAAGACGCCACAATATCTTCCAGTGCTAGAAGAAAATAACTTATACCTAGCAAAATATTCTCTAGGAATAATGGGAAATCAATACATTCCCAGATTAATTAAAATGAAGAAAATCTGTCAAGAGCAGAGCTAACCATGGAAGGATGGCTATAGGAAGTTCTCTAATAGACAGGTGATGATAAAAGGAGGAACCTTGAAGAAAGAGTCTGGTAAGCAAAACTATTGGCAACTGAAGTAGGCTTTCCTTGTTTTGAGTTTCTGAATTACGCTTGCCAGTTACAGCAAGAGCATAACACTGTTTGATGTTTATATGTTTATAGAGGACACATTTTAAACAGTTATAAAGTGAGGGAGGGAAAAGGGTGTAAAAGCAGTCAGATTTCTATACTTCACTGGTGAAATGATGAAATCAGCAAATTGTGATACGTTCTGTGTAGGCAATGTCATACCTAGAACAGTCACTAAAAACACTATATAAAGACATATACTAAAAGTCATTAGGAAAATTAAAATGTTATTCTAAAAAAATGCTCAAAAACTGACAAAAATGAAGAAGGGGAAAAAAGAGAAAAATAGAAAACAAAACACAAAATGGAAAATGTAAGCCCTAACTTATCAATAATTTCATTAACACTAAAAGGTCTAAATAAACCAACTGAAAGACAAGAATTAGTAGATTAGAAAACATGACCCAACTATGTTATCTTCAAGAAACTGACTTCAAATATGACAATCTGGACAGGTTGAAAGTCATTGGAAAGAAAAAGACATATCACATAAACATTTTTCAAAGGAAAGTAAGACTGACTCTGTAATATCAGGTAATGTAGATTTCAGAGGAAAAAATTACCAGAGACAATGAGGAATATACTATGCTGAGAAAAGGGCTGATACGCCAGGAAGTGATAGCAATCCTAAATGTATATGCACCAAACAAAAGAGCTTCAAAACACATGAAGTGAAAACTGATTGAATTGAAAGAAAATGTAGACAAATCCACAACTATAGTTATAAATGTCAACTCTCCTCTCCTAGTAACAATTGATAGACTAACTAGACATAAACCAAGCAAGAACACTGAAGAACACAAGAACACCATCAACCAACGGGACCTGAAAAGTCAGCAATTGAAGAAGATGATAGAATTGATTTTAAAACATTTCAGCAAAAATAAATAAATAAATAAATAAATCTTTACTGTGTATATGGGAAATGTTATTAATTATTGCACTTACAGATGAGTATGCTTATCATTGTAGTCTATTTTCCTATATGCTTGAAAATTTTCACAATAAAAGTCAAAAGGTAAATAAATAGTAAGTGGTACTTCCTCTATAACTAGTCAGTTGTTTTTCTTAGTTAACCTGCCTTTGATTATCAGACATCCTCCATGAATATCATAGATGTTTTGAAAGCATTTTCATAAAATAGAGACAGTCTTTTGACTTTTTTAACATAGAGGCTCACAGGTTTGCAACGTTTGCCTTCACTCTTCTTTTAAACATTAAACATGTATTGAGTGTATATTTGGATAAGATGAAAAAGACCTTTTCCTAAGAAAGTTCATCATCTAATCAGGGAAATAAATATGTGAGTAAATACTCAAAATACACTGTGACACAAATATGTACAATGTAGAGAACAAGCTTCCAGGGAACGGTGATGCGTGGCGTGGTATAAGATGCTTAATACTTGAACTAAGGTTTGATGGATGATAGGCATTTACAGACAGAAAAGAGCAGAAATGGAATTCTAAGTAGGAAGAAAAACACAAGGCAAGAAATATGAACCAAAGCCAATGAATTTTAAACAAGATTACTATTGCTGGATAAAAATGCAGACTGGCTAGAAATAAGGCAGGGGAAGTAAACATTAATGAAATCAAGGAAGGCCTTATCTATCATATACTTTGATCTACTCCCCAAGTCTGCATCTTTTTGTCTTCCCAGGAAGAAGACAGTCGCCTGAACCTGTCTGTGTATTGACAATGAGAAGTTGTTTTAGTACAGTAAGTCCGCACTCAACATTGTTTTGTGACTTGCAGCAAGACAACTTATAGTGAAACCAATTTTGCAATAGCTAATTGATATGAACAAGAATTAAGTTCCTGGGGCATTTCATCAACATTATGACGAAACAACACTGAATAAGAGACATCATTGGAGGACCTGCTCTTCTCCTGAGATACACATGAAAACGAGTTTGAGGCAGGGGTGAGAGTTCTGGGGTTCCAACTGTCTTGCCACTGAGGACTTTGTGTAATAACCATGAGAGGCTTTGACAGTGGGTCAATACTGTGTGTGCCTGGCATCGTGTTATCCTGGGCAGCCATGAAAAATGCCAACTTATGCCCCTGTTGTCACAGGTCCCAGCTGCGAGTGCTGCCTCCCAAGGAGACAGGACCTCATTCAGCATATTTACTCTGCCTTATCTACTTTTCATTATTAAAATAAGTCTGTTGGATGCCCCTCGAATGATGAGTGATGCAATCATAAAGCTGAAATGCTCTTCTCAACCAGTACAAAATGCAGTTCAATGACTTTATCCTAGAAATGATGGGAAATCATGGGAAATTATTAAAAGTAATCAAAAATAGATTGTCGGAAAACTACCTTTGGTAGCGATGTATAGGAAGGGTTGGTGATAAGGTGAGGCTATTATAGCTTTTTAAGTGATCAATGAAAAGGGACTGAAATTATGCAGACACAGTGTAAATGTAAGTAGGTGACATGTTTTAAAGGCTTATAGAAGGTAGAATAAATGACTCACCGACTGAATGCTCAGGTTGAGACAAAGCAATTTGTCTGGAGGCTGGCTTAGGGACTGGGTGCTGGCATTACTGCAATTTAGCACAGAGGATATGGAAAGAAAATAATATTTAGGATAAAAACAAGATTTCTTTTTTTTATGGGTTTATTGATGAACTTAGGAAAATCGAGGCTGAGATATGCAGTGTACTGTTGGAGCTTGAATTGGGGGTCTGGACTAACAGCTTACTTTCGGAAGTCTTGAGCATGTAGGGAAGAGTGGCCGCATATAGATGACACTTTGACAGAAACAAAAGACATATATTCTCCACAGTACAAACGTTTGGTTGGAACATAAAAAAAAAAATAACAATGATAAGTACAAATCAGCTTCCATTGCATAAACAATTGTCAATAAGAGAACAGAATAAAGCATTGTTTATAGCAGGGACACAAATGCATAGTAACTAAAAAGAAATTTAACAGGAAATATGCAATGCCCTTTAGAAGGCCTGTGACTGCATCAAATAGCTTAGGTTAAGTTGCATGGTGATACTTATAAATGCAAAACCTGTGGCTTCTCCTCAGGCTACACGCACAGCACGGCTTAGCTGGGATGGTTTTCTGCTCATCTTTATTTGCAGTTCAGGCTGAAAAAACAGATCTGTGAAGACTTCTTCAACCACAAAAGAGAAGAGGATGTGGTAGAACCACACCATGTCTGAAAGCATCTGCTTCAATGAGCAACGCCACTTGGGGGCACATTTCCTCAGTCAAATGGCCAGGTCTGGCATCAATGGAGCAGGTGGGTGATTATGCCACAAAATTTAAACAGTTATACATTCCCACCCAAGGCACTTTTAAGTGGTATGGATACATTTTATAGCAGAAAAAAAAGTGACTTTTGTTTAGAAAAAGTAAACTTCACTTAAGTAAAAAGAAAAGGGACACTTAGTTGCAAATGCATAGCACAAATTGTCACCAGAGACTTAATAGTAATTACCTAGAATGAGGGACTTCAAAGTCATTCTACTTTATCTGAGGCTGTCCTCCCTCAGGTGACAACTAGACAGAGAGGAGAGAGATTTTCTTGTGATAATAGTCACCTCATGCTCCGTGCCAGCACTCTGTATAATGATAGCATCAAACCTTTTCTTGATGCTTCTCTGTACATATGTATTGTTTCTGCAATTTGTAATCTTTTTCATGAGACTAGTAATGGTTCTAAAATTGTAAGAAGATTTTCAACACTCCAATAGATTGATGAGTAATTATTATAAGTACAACCATCTCAAATTGGGAATTAGAAACAATAAAGAAACATATGAGAAAACGTCCAAGAACATTTGTAATGAAAGCACAGAAATTTAAGCAACAATAAAATTCAATTTTACACCTATTAAGTTAACATAAATCTAAAGACATGTTAGGATTTAATCCAAAAGGAGAGAGACGGAATCACACTAATCCCTCCCCAATAATATTGCAAATTGATACAATTTTGGAAAACATAATGGGAATTCATTTCAAGAGCTAAGGAAAAGTTATTAATCTTTGACCCATTAATCCAACTCCTGGGGATTTATTCCTAAGAAATAATTCAATGGAAGAAGTCTCCCTAGAGCTGATATTACTTTGCCAACACAGACCTTAATTGAAACCTAGCTCATCAAAACCATATCCCCATAGTCCATCCAAGTGGAGCAGCTCATTGGCTGGCACAGCCTAGGGGTGGGTTTGAGGGGTGAGCAGGTCAGACTCCCTAACGCTCCTCAGCTCCCACAATCTCCTGGCTTCAATGCAGCTAGTTGGGAAGAAGCAGCAAGGGACATGGTGAGCACTCAACGAGTGCTTCCTGAATGATTTAATTAGAAATCTCTCCACAGAGAAATTATATCAATTTTAAAACAGTGGTGCACAAGAATGTTATCTATGACATAATTGGCCAAACTACTGAGTTTGAAAAATAAAGAAAAATTAGCTGAATAAAGAGTAGTTTAAAAGGTCAAGATTGTTATCATGCAGACAGCACTAAGAGAGATGCATCTGAGATGAATTTCAAAAGATCTTCCCTAAACTAGGTAATCACTGTGAAGGATTTTCCTGTTCAAAGGAAGAAACACACGCTCACACTCACATAGTCACAGTCACACTCGCACACGCTCACACTCGCACGCGCTCACACTCACATAGTCACACTCGCACACATCCCTGGCCAAAGCTCTGTCGGACATGAGGGAGACGTCTGTGAACTGGGATGTCATTCTTTCTTTGTAACGTCCTGCAGAGGCATTGCCTTGGAAATAGAAGCTGGGTCCCATGGGTGATGCTTCTGCTGGTGGCCCTGGCTGCACTCAGCACCCCTGACGCCCCCATCCTGGATGCATGCCACGTTCACCAAAAGCAGTGTGCTGACGGGACCCTTTGCAACATTCTACACAGCGCATTTTCACACGTTTCATTACTTATAAACAACCTCCTCCTTGTACTAACAGTTACGTTAAATTCCAAATATTATTAGCCCACGTTTTTGAAGAAGTTACAATATCATCCACACTCGCCGTTATTTTTCATTTCCTTCATTTGATGGGCCTCGATGCCTTATCTGAAATGAGTTCTACTCTCTGCTCCCGCCGTCACTTCTTTCTCCTTCATGTCTTTGTAAGCTCCCACATAGCCCGCAGTGCCTGGCCCCATAAATCTCTTCCTGGAAAGCGTTCTTCCCTCAGGAGCTCCCCAACCAGGCTGCCCACAGATTGATAAATATCTGGAGAAAAGGCCCGAATCACTCTCTCTTTCTTCCTTTGCTTTAAATTAGCTTCTTGTCCCTTTTGTTCCTCATTCTCCCCAACGATAGCTCAAAGGAAAGACGGATTACAGGAGCCACGATGTGCGCGCACGGGGCGCGCACGGGGCAGGCCTCCTTTCCCTGCCAACTGATTCTCCTCTAAGTGAGTTGTTCGGGAGGGAAATGTTAGGCAACTCAAAGCAAAGAGCACAGCTAACATGAAGCCAGGTATTGCCCTCGCCTCACTGGGACTTTCTGACAGATTCCCAACTCTTGAAATGCAACACTGAAGCCTAACAGATGCTACCGGAGGAGCTCGTGACTACAGTGGACAACTCTTTGTTTGAAACTAGCTTTAGGGGATTGACACTGATTTTTATATTTCAACATCTAGCGGGGGTTCTCTGGAGTCCCTCATTTTTCTCCTTAAATCTTTTTCCTCCCATTCACTTCTCACCACCATAGTTTTTACCTCTGCAATTAGCTGCGAGAACAAGGAAACCGCCTCCCCTGGTCACAGGTTTCCACTGGGCTGCCGGAAACGCCTGGGTGAATATCAGGCTGCGCAGGCAGGCAAAGATGGGAGGGCTTCCGCTCGGAGATGCTCAGCCTCGCCCACCCCCTCAGAGTGGCTTTTCTGTCCCAGGAGCACTCCATTACAGCCAGATACACAAAGGAATATTCAGACCATGGGCGATAAATTACTGTAGTTTATGGCCTAGTGAGTCTGGGAAGAACTAGCTGTTCAGAGTAAAGTAAAAAAAAACCCTTAATGAGAAAACAGAAACATCATCAATCATAATAACATAAAAATTGAACTTGGAGGGGGCACTATAAATAATTCCAAATGTTTATTGAACACAACAGTTGCTTCAAAATCTATACATATAATCAGTACTTAGATTGATATATTTCATGTAATGAACTTTATCAATGCCACCGAGGTGGTTTCACCCATTCTTCTAAGATCAGAGAATACAAGAAACGTAGACATTAAATGCTATTGTACCCTGTGATATACTCGCTCAGAAAAGTCATTTCGCCCCAGGGAGCATCACAGAACGTTCTGAGTCATGCAAACTAAGGCTCACACAGTTTCAGTAGCCTCTCGTGGCCCATAGGACTGGTGGGGGTGACACATGAGGGGAGCCCTGCCCCACACAGAAGCATGTCTTCTGTTGTGCTGCGATTGCATTTCCAAACTTTAGGAGGAATTGCCATACACTGAAGCACAGCATGCAAGAATTTATGCATTTTTCAATAGTGTTTAATTTAGATCTGAGGAATCGCCTGGGTGTTGAGAAACATGTATATCTCACTGTCTTAACTCGTGGTGATGTACGTATTTCAATGTTTTCTCCTTTTGTTCCTTCCCCCCTCCCAATTTTAATTGATATGTTATATCACTAAGATTAGAAAGCAAGTAAAATTTATGTTTGCTTTCTCCTCCCCTCGCCTTTCTCACTAACTTTCTCTGTGTCTGCTCCCAAGACAAATGAAGTCCTCATTCTGTCTCCTCCTTGTGACATGCCCAGCTACAGGGTCGCCACACCAGGCCCAGCCTAGTCCCTCTTGTCATGCTTCTGTGTCCACAGGGCTCTGACATCTGGAAGTCAGTCCCTCAGTGGCGTTTTAAAGAACTTAGATGTTTACAGTTTGAAAAAGTTTCACAGGCATTACCTAGTTGAACTTGACCCAAACTGAGAGATAACCTGGCATCAGCATTTCCACTTAACACGTAGAGAAACAAAGGAGAGAATCTACCCAACAGTTAAATATGGGGTGGAAATTCATACGTTCAAGGGCAGGTCTTAGAACTCCATTCCCCAAGCTCCCTGCACTTCTGGTTTATTCAAGGTGCATTATCGAATGAAATGGGCTTAAAGGATGACTGCAGAATTCTGACAAGAGACACTGTAGTCTATAACCCAAAGTGTGGTTGCTGCACCAGCTCCACACACTCACTGAAGAGCCCGTACCTGTACATTCTTACCCTCTCCCACACCTACTGGATCAGAACTTGGGAGTGGGGCCCAGCATAGCAAGCTCTCCAGTGGGTGATGATGCCTGCAAGATGCAAGAATCCCTGATCTCGCCATGGGATTGGTAGGAGTTCAGCTGCCTAGGATGCAGGAACTTGAATCAGGCCATGGTTTGAGCCTGTCCTACCTCCAAGACCTATAAATTTGGGGAGATTATATTAGTTTAAGATGCCCTTTGACCCTTTTACTCTGGATGTCAGAGTGACTGGCAACGGAAGAAGCAAATGCTTCTGCAACTCACCGCAGTAAGGGACTCGTGCTGCACAGGGTGATTTTCTTACGTGCTCATCTTAAAAAGAAGCTGCTGTGGCTGCTTCAGCTGGTCTTGCTGCTTCACTGTTTTGAGACTGTCACCACCAAGGGTGTGTCTTAAAGTGAGTCATTACATGTTCTCTGAGTCTTACTTTGAGAATCAAGGATTTAACTCGTTAGTTCTTAAAATATGTACAATATGAGGTGCACAGAATTCTCTATAATATATGGCTGGCCACAATTTAAATCTGCATCTAATCGAGCTTTTAGACCACACTTAACAGTTAGAGGACATCAATATATGAGGGACGAGGAAGGTGGCACCATGGGACACACCCAACAGCTCCAGAATTAGGGACGGTCTGCACATTCAGTACCCTCCACTCAATACCTTGAAGGTAAAAAGTAGGGTGGCTGCTGTAGAATAAAGGAGGTTAAAGAAATCCAGTAACGAATATAATACAATGGTCCCTTGTAATATAATTTGTCCCTTGGTTTAGAAACATTTGGCTAAGAGCAGACGGACACTAAAGACAGCGCGATAGAAACATATGTACAGAGAAATTATTGCAAAATGTCTACAGTTGTTGAACCCAGATGGGTACAGATGATCACTTTACTTTCTTCAAATTTGTCTGTTTGAGTTCTTTTCAAGATTAAATGTTGGTGAAAAATAACAAAAATAAAAAAGTTTATATAGCGGGAAGAGTTTATAAAAATGCCTCCTATGCCTACCTCCTCAAGTACTCTATGAGTAAAGAAATTTGGATACATGAAAAATAGAGAGGCACATATGCGTTTGTTGAACAACATAACCTATTCCTCTACCCCTTAGTCTATGGTCATCAGACCAGAGCCCCTGGCCCTAAAACCATGTCTCTTCAACCAGTATCACGACTCCAAGGACCGGGTAAACTGCCTAAGACACTGCAAAGGCCACGGAGACAGTTTCCTGTTCAGCCATGCCGCTCGCCTGACCCCGCCTCCTCCTGGGCCTCTGTCCTCCATGTGTTTCTTCTTAGGCATTAAAATATAACTGGAAAAGTAAAGACAATGGAGTGAAAGGTTATTCAATACTGGCAAGAGTAGGTATAAGAACATGCAAACACATGTGTACACACACCTGGAGAGAAAGAGGGGCTGGAGGAGGAGGGCGGCTGCTTTCTCCAAAAGCTTTGTGAAATTACATCAAATTCTTTCTCAAGTTTTGATAAAAATCTTACTTCAAATGCTTCAAAATTTGCCTTCCCCAAATGGAACCATTCCAAATATTTTGCATTTACATTCACAGAGCCACAACTTCTGCTAACAGAAGACACCGTGTCTCCCTAGCATCTGATACCACCCGCTCAGGCCACGTCGCTTCATGTTCGGAGGCTTAAGTCAACCGTGTATTAGGAGGAAGGTTTGTGACACTTTGCCTTTGAATTCCCAGTGCTAACTAACTCCATGAATCTATCTTTTCCACGTCACACAGCCCAAATTGAAAATTATATGAAATGAAACAAATGATGCATTTAGACAGATGTATGTGTGTGTATGTGTGTGTGTGTGTGTGTGTCTCGAGACAAAATAGGAGTTGTGTGTGGCTCTGTGTGCACACATACGTGTGTGTGCATAAAATCTTCCTCTTCACTAGCTATTGCTGTTTGTAAATTGAATGTCTGAGGTACAGAGATGTGCTTCGTGTCTCAGGTTTTGGACTGTGGGGTGATTTTCCTTCCTTTCTTTTTTGGAAATGCCCACTTATGCATTTATTATTTCACTGACATGGAGGAGATGAAGACGGCAAAATTTCCATTTGCGGTGCCACAGCTTCATAAAATAATGGTGTGGCTGCCGGGGCTTTGTCCCCAAGAGGAGAGAAAATGACAATCTTGAGTTGAAAGCACAGAGAGCTGTTAATCCCTTTCTGCTATCCCATGCAAACAAGTACTGATGTGGTAACTGAGGCTAGACCCACAGAGCTGGTTTTACCTGTGCACCTCTGTGGAGTGATGACAGCCAGGCACATGCTTAATGGAGGCTGGTGCCATGGGACTGGTGAGCCCACCTCTGCCTTCCCTGACTCACACAAAGTGTCATTTTAATCTTTCAGAGAATTGAGTCCCATGGGCTACTCCAGCTTTTGAATTTTTCTTGTAAAATGTGCTCATATCTCAAGCGCGTTGCCCGACTGTGACTCCTGAGAACTATCCCAGGGAGGGTTCAAATGAACACGTGCATGGAGCTTGATTACAGTGACTCTGCTTGGGGGTGTAACTCAAGGAACACAACAGCCCGCCTCGCTGTACCGTTTGCTTTGCTTTGTTTCTGTCTCTTTGGGAGGAGCCCTGCAGAGCACCCCCTAAGAGTGAAATCCCCCTCGTCATTCTCACCAGCAAAAGGTATGCAGTATGTGCTTTACCTGCGACAGGAAAAGACAGCCTAATTACGGCCTCTTGCTGACGGGAACTTGGCTGTGTAAGAAAACCTAATATATGTGTGATATTATAGAAAAACAGGCCATGTTTATTCAATTGACTTTAGGAGAGACATAGTTTGTATGCATAGAAATAGGGTGCAATTTCTGATCCGGGGAATGAATTATTGGTTCACCCTTAATTGAACACACTGATTCTAATTTTATTTTCTCCAATAAAATAGAAGATTCTGCAAGTTGGATTGATTCTTCTCTTTTTTCTCGCCCAGGTAGCTGCACATTTCTGCTGAAACGGAAAATTGCTGCCGTTCATATTCCAACAATGACACCAAATCCATAGTAACACCACTGATCAACTCTGTGTCAAACATTTCTGGGGAAAAAATATTAACAAAATAACGGAGGAGATGCTCGCTGTATGGTAGTATCCGGATAGGAGTTCAATACACAATTGCCTCAGTTACACCAAAATAGCAATTAGGGGCATAAATACTCTCCCAGTGTCGCCAGCATGCACTTCAAGCCTCCTATGTAGCACCTCTGATAAGCTATTTGTAAACACTATCTCACTCATATGAACCTAACAAGATGGTTTCTAACCTGATGTACGGAAATCTAACTCTCGATGGCATGCAGCTAGAAGATTAAATAATTGAAATTCAAACCCATGTCTGTCTGATCCCAGTTATGAAAATTTTAAACACTGGACTAAAATGCCTCTCATAACAACCCTGAGAACTAGACTCTAAAAGAAATTTCTATAAATTTTAATATATGCAAACCTGGCATGGAAATTATTATAATTCACAGCTTACATGGATATGTGTTTTTTGTTTTGTTTTGTTTTGTTTACTTTTCTACCTAGGGGAGAACAAGGACATTGCCAGAGGATGGTAATTTAATGTTTGCCTCATATCTCCTCCCCCGAACCTCTGCAGCATCCAGCACCTCACGCGGAGCAGACACTGAAAGGCGCACGTGTGTCCGGGTCCCACGTACTTCTGTCAGCCTGAGTCCTTAATCTTCGTTCTTCGAAGAACACCTCCGTTCTTCGTGCTGAAATCCGATGCATTGAACACCTCCTCCCGAGAGGAAGTAGATGACTCGTCGTATTCACATTCAAAGTTTTGAAGATAAAGGGGTAATCTGTGACAAATAGGTTCAAGGTGTCTTGCAATCTAAAACCAATAGTTGTTCATTAGCCCCTATCCCAGTCTGTTCCCAACATAACAGCCATTGAATTTCTTCAGGAAATGTCACTCCTCTCATTCAAACTTACAGCTTCTCCCCACTTCACGCCCTGTAAGGTCCAAAGACTTTGCAGAAGCCCAGGTGACACCAGACCCCCTGGCTGCCTCTGACTTCGCTCACTGTATCTCTGCTGAGATCCCCCTTGCTCTCTGCCTGGCAGCCACATGACTTCCTCGCATTTCTTAAGCCTGACAAGCACCCGCTGCCCTGTGGGCCTCATCCTGGGGTGGCACTACTCCAGGTACCAGCGGGCCTGGTTCCTCCCAAACCCTTTCTATTCTTTCTTCGATATTGCCTTCTCAGCGAGGACTCCATTACAACCATTTGAAACTGTGCAAGTTGTGCTTCCTGAGATCTCCTAACCCTTTTCTCTCCTGCACGGATAGATTTCTAACGGCTTATACACAGTGTCCCTGTTCATCTGTGCCCCTTGCCTCCTCCTAACCTATCATGACGCCAACTCTTGGAGGGCAGAGACTTTCGTCTCTTGTGTTCATTATTACATTAACAGAGACAGATCAGCAACCGGCACATAGTAGGCACTTTATAAAAGTTTCAAACAAAGGAAAGTGGCTATATCCCAGTCTACTATGAACAAATCGGTTAGCAGAGCAGCAAATACAAAGTCGTATGAGAACCCCTTTCAGAGCTCTCAGTGCTCTGCTGAAGGTGTACACAGACCCATCGGGCTACAGCAGTGGAAGTCGGAATCACACCCATCTCATGGATGCAAAGCCCCAGGGAACTTGGGCTCGTCCCTTTACTCTTCCTCCCCAGCCTGCACCTTCGGACGGACACGGTACAGCTCTCTCTGTTGGCACCTGGCTGCAGGCTGCCTTTGCCCAGTTCGAGCTCAACTTGGTCTGCAGACATCACACTGTGTATTTATAATCATGTTTTAGAATTTACACTTTCTTAGGGAAAGTCTGACGTCAATATTGTTTAATGTGTGAGAGTATGTGTTAAAGGACAATGTTTCCCCTAGTTATTATGAGTATTACCTGTGCCCCTGCCCCCTCTCACCACTTGTCAATCTTTCCTGAAGGAGAAGTGGTCCATCAGCTCTGAGCTCCTGCCTAGACGGGGAAGTCAGAGTCGCGTTACTCTCCTGGGCGTGGTTCGATTCCCCCTTTTAAACTGGAAGTCTATACATGGAGGTGTGTGGGGCCCCTGGCAAATCCCTACTGTCTCTCATTTGTTCATTTCATGTGGGAGCTGCACCGAGGGCAGTTTCTCTCCTGCTGTAAAAAGGTGAGACATTCATTATTTGAGAATCTGAAAATGAACTTACTTATTTTCGTATAAAAAAGGCTGGTGAACAACTATGGTTCTTAGATTGCAACACACCTTGAACCTATTTGTCACAGATTATCCCTTTATCTTCAAAACTTTGTATGTGAATACGAGGAGGAGACATCTACTTCCTCTCTGGAGGAGGTGTTCAATGCATCAGATTTCAGCACAAAGAACGGAGGTGTAAGAATAAGGACTCAGGCTGACAGAAGTACCTGGGACCCGGACACACGTGCGCCTTTCAGTTCTGCTCCACGTGAGGTGCTGGATGCTGCAGAGGTTCGGGGGAGGAGATATGAGGCAAACATTAAATTATCATCCTCTGACAACATTCTTGTTCTCCCCTACGTAGAAAAGTATAAAAAAAAATCTATGTAAGCTGTGAGTTATAATTCCCATGTCAGATTCGTATACATTAAAATTTATAGAAAAACAGTATGGCTCTAATTTTATAAGCTGTATAATATGTACACATTTGTATCATCAAATTAAAACACTCACATAGGATTGCAGGAGGGTCTTATTCTCCTTTTTTATCACTTTTCCGTGCTATAAAAATTTACTTCAGTAAACTTGCAACTGCTTTTTATTCAGGAAAGAAATGTCATTTTGTGAAACTTAGCTTTCTTACTGCCTGCAAATAACAAAATTTTAACTGTAATTGTTTAAGGAGATAACTCAGAAAAAACACATTAATTGCATTGTGAAATTAAAGTAGATATTTATGTCAAATCTTCCTTTGTATCATATAAAATATATAGACAGTGATAGAGTACTAGGTATTTTGACTCAGAGGTGAGTATAAGTTGTTCAGAGTTGCATGGGAAATGTCCCAACGTGCAATGTTGTGTTCTTTCAACTGTGAATGGACAAGAGTTTCTTTTGGTTCCCCTTCCCGCCCTTACATGTAACTTAGAGAAAATAAAACCCAAACAGGACATCCTTATTGTAGGGACCACACTCTTGCAGACAATGGCACCATCTGTCCATCACAACACAAGGTCCAGGGCACCTCTCGGGGCCTGGGGGCAGGGGCGTGAGGTCAGGAATCCATTGGACGTGAAGTCAAGGAGCCAGAAACATATGGCTAATAATTAAATTAATTAAAGCAAAGGGCACAAAATGGAAATAGTGGAAAACTCAAGGATGTTTGTCTTTTCCCTACCATCAATTCAATCAGATTCTCCTCCCAGTGGCGAGGGTGATACTGACGTGGTGGCATCATGCACGGTGTTTTAAAAATTGCCACAATAGAAGTAGCGTAACTTAGAGAAGACACTTTCAGCTAAGCCCGCCTGCTGTTCAGAATCTCCAGTCAATCAAATTACTGAGCACTTGACGACAAAGGACTAAAAGCTCTTCCCTGACCCCACTAGAGAAAATGAGGCTATGAAGCTTACAGTCGTGAAGACAGGATGCTATGCGTTAAAAGGAGTGATTCTATTTTCAAATTTGGAAGAGATACCAATTAAAAAAAAAGATCTGATGTGCCAGTGTTTATAAGGATTAGGAACACCCAGAACTAACAACCGTTTAAGAAAACATATTTGAAATTGATTGGACCTGATCTGTCACCTCTCGGCAGGCAAATGGTGGCAGTACGTCTGTATACTGAGCTATGAAATGAATTGTATCATGCAGGTACACATTATAAATGGCCAAAGGAAATTATGGTTTCCAGCCAGATTTACAACATGCAAACATGGAGTCCCTCGTTACTAGAAGAGCTTGCAAGGTTAGTATTTTGTGAAATAAACACTTTAGGGAAACTAGCATATTGGGAGGTTTTTAAATGAGTGATAGAAAAGGAAAAAGGAAAGATGGCTGAAGCGTACATTGCTAATGCTATTCTCCTTTTCATTTCTTATCAGATAATGCCACAGAAACCTTCGGGAATTCACTCTTGCAACTAGAATAGTTTTCACGTCCAACACTTTTTTTTTAGACATTGGATGCATTTTATCATTCTACGTTTTAAGATTCAGTTTTGTGTCTGACAATTTCTTCAGAAAAAATAGACAAAGTATCTATGATTAGAATACCACCACCTGGGAGGAGTTTGACCTTTTACCTTTGTCTCTTCTCAATTTTGCATTTAAAATATATGCCAGGGTAAATATATTTCTAAAAGCCCAGCTGTTTAAACACATTTGAAATTTAATGGAAGAAACGTCCCAATGCATTTATATTACAAGGTGAAACTAATGACAAAAATAATGTCAGTCTTACCAATGGAAATCTTATGGTTATTGGAATAGTGATAATAATCCTGGTTCCACTTGTCCTGTTTTAATGTAAAGTGAAGGAGAAGCCCGTTTTGCAAGATAAATCAGTTCTACAGAGCTTCTGTGGAGCAGAGCCTATCATCAACGATACAGCATCATTCGCTTTTGTTAAGAGGGTAGGTACTACCTTAAGTGTTCTTACCACCCAACGAAGGGAAGACAGAGAAAGCAAAAGGGCACAGGGAGGCTTTGGGGGGTGATGGGTAAGTCTTTGGCCTTGATTGTGGTGACGGCATCACGTGTAAATGCGTGGGAAAAATGAGCCCCAAAGCCTGTTTGTAGACAGACAGATGTTGTAATCCAGCTACGCCCATTCATTTAAGTATTGTTCAGGGTCACTTCCATGCTATGACAACAGAATTAAGCTTTTGCAACCAGGATTGCTGACAAAGATAGATGCTCTCTCTCTTGACCAAACTTTGGCCAGGTTATTCTGAGTCCTCTTCTCAACTAGTCCTCAACCTTGGCCTACAAAGACTTGAACAAATGCTAACATAGCTTCTAACAGCCCACGACTACATCCCTACAGCGACCCAGGCCCCCTCAAAGTACCTGCCTGAGAGAACACAAGGTTGCTAGGAAAATGTACTGTTTGTTCGAGTCAACACCTGAGGCTAGGACCCTGGGGCCCCAGCCTCTGTGGGAGGGTAGGCACCTGACTTCAGTAAGCTCCAGTTAACCAATCAGATGGGTTTCAGGAGAACCACTGCCCCCCCCCCCTTCCTGCAATTTTTCACCTCCCTGTTCCCTCTATCTCCCTTTGAAATGCCGAGTCACCTCTGTACAAACCCAAGTAATGCTCAGGCCACACTCATCTCTGCTCCCTATTGCAGCATTCTATTCTTAATCGAAATCCATTCTCATCACTTGAGCTAGTGTCCAGCTTTCTTGATCTTTGATGTTGCGTAGCCTACGAAGCCTAAAGTACCGTCCGGTCCTTTGCAGAACGAGTTTGCCGGCCTGCCCTAGAGTGATTCCCTCCTGGTCCCATGGGATGATTCACCTATATATCCAGGTGTGGTCCTGAGAAAGAGGAAGAAAGGAGGAAGGGCAGTGACCATCGTTCAAGGACACGCCCCAGAAGCTGTGCAGGCTTCTTTTGTTCTATTTGTTGACCTAAACTTGTTCAAGCAACCACACTTGGCTGCAAAGCAGACTAGGGAATGTTGTCTTTATTTTGTGCGTCCATGAGCCCAGGTACAAAATTGAGAATCCCATCATTTTGTGAAAGGTGAGACCTGGAACCCTTGGAATGAGAGCAAAGGCAATCCTCATTTGCAGCCAAGCAAGAAGCAACCGAATGCAATGACGCCTGGTTCCTTGCACGTTTGTGATGCTAAGCAAATGTTTTTATCAAAAAGTGACAGTGATCCTTTTCAAAGTCAGCAGCTGATGCTGTTTCCCTGAGCCCTGACATTTTGTGACTGTACACAGGGCCTACTGCAAACTGTTCACCAAATTTCCATTACTTTACAATTGTACTGGAATTATATCTATGGGGCTTAAGCCAGTAAAATCCCCGTATTATTTAGCACACACACAAAAAGCTGTTAGAAATGCTACACACAGCAGCAGCAAGGCCATTCCCCTTGCCCCTGGCTCATGCTCTAGAAATGACCCTTTCCTTTTAATTTGTTTAACACCGATTTTTTTCATTATGAACCTACTACAGCTGGAATTAAAAAATGTAAAAAAGCATTTGGGGAAATGTATGAATAATAATAAGTCAGATTTTATTATACTAATACAAACTCCCTCAGCATTTTTGTGCATCCCTTTTTTTCTTTCTACCCCCTCATACACCTCTCTTTTTATTCATAATTGCATTCAGAGTATTAAACATACATGAGTGTTGAACACAGGTAATATTATCTTCCAGAAGAATTTACAGCTCACAGTGTTGGCCTCTTTGAGTCCTGGGCACAGGCTGGCCTAAAGAGAATATGGCTTTATAATTATCCCTCTCCTGCTGACCCCATCCCCACCCAACACAACACCAGAACTTCCCACGTCCACATGACTGCGTTCTCACGATGTCCATCTAAACCATCATTCAAGAGAGAGGACAATACAGTGACACTGTCAGAGGAAGCCTGGGAGAGGTCACTGCTTGTCAGGTAAGAAAAATGTCCCCTTTGCCTGCTCAGTCTCAGGCTTTGGGGGCCTGTGGTTTAAACTCTGACACCGCAATAGGAAAAACAAAGTTTATTCATATGCATATAGGGACACACAACACTCTGAGCTCTCTAAACAGCTAAAGATGGGGACTTACATACCTACCCTAATGGGGCAGTGGAGAAAGGGCTCACCTGGCAAGAGCAAGTGGGTTTCTTTATATATGTGTACACACACACACACAGAGTCACTCACTACATCTTATCCATCCATCCATCTGTGGACTGCTCGGTCGTCTCCCTGTATTGCTAGAGTGAACAGCACACGTCAGTGCTTCGTTCCCTCTAAGGACTGGACAGCACTCCAATGAATAGACTCACCACAGCTGACTGCTTTCCCCTTTGGGCTGCTATGAATAATCTTGTTACATATATCCAGGTGCAAGTCTGCGTGGACATGCGCTGTGTTTCCCCACTTTGTGAAGGTACTTAAGTGTGAAACTCCCGGGTCATCTGATAAATTTCCCAAAAAAAAAAACATCCAGACTTTTTAAAACTTCCTATGTCTCTGCTTACAGAGGGCGTAACTGGTCCAAGATTGGGAGGTACATTAACCTACCAAATTTGTGTCTCAATTGGGGAAAAAAAGGAATAAAAGCTATTTTGCAGTAAATACGACTTTCAGAGCCACGGCCTTAATGACTTTGGAGGAGGTATGGCATGTGGCAGATTTTTAAATTTCTGGGTTAATTTATAATTCTGTTTCAATAATAGGCATTCATTTGAATATTCTGCAGTATATAAACTACTTGTTCGTTTAACATAAAATCATAAACACTTCCAGTGTTGCTATATATTCTTTTAAATTCCTGCTTAAAATTCCAGTGAATAAACTACAAAGTTTATGCACAGCAAAAGAAACCATCAACAAAAAGAAAAGACAGCCTACTGGATGAGACATGATATTCACAAGTGATACAGCTAATGATGGGTTAGAGTCCAAAATATATAAGAAACTCATACAACTTACTCCCCACCACAACCCCCTCCAAAAAAACAATTCAATTAAAAAATGGGCAGAAGACCTGAATAGACACTTCTCCAAAGAGGACATACAGATGGCCAACAGACATATAGAAAAATACTCAACATGACTATTCATTAGAGAAATGCAAATAAAAACCACAATGAGATATCACCTCACACCTGTCAGGATGGCCATTATCAATTAATCAACAGAAAACAAGTGTTGGCAAGGTTGTAGAGAAAAGGGAATCCTTGTGTACTGTTGGTGGGACTGCAAATTGGTGCAACTACTATGAAAATCAGTATGGAGGTATCTCAAAAAATTAAAAATAGAACTACTTTACAACTCAGCAATTCCACTTCTGGGTATTTATCCAAAGAAAACAAAAACTAATTCAAAAAGATACCTGCACCTCTATGACCACTAATAGTCAAGATATGGAAGCAACTTGGGTGTCCATCAATAGATGACTGGATAAAGAAGAAGTAATATATATATATATATATATATATATATATATATATATATATATATATATATATATATACACACACACACACAATGGAAGATTACTCAGCAATAGAAAAATAGAATGAAATCTTGCCATTTGTGACAATATGGATGGACCCCGAGGATATTATACTAAAGTGAAATAATACAGAAAAAGACAAATATATCATCTCAATATATGTGGAATCTTAAAAAGAAGGAAAATGCAAAGCAAATGAATAAACAAAATGAAACAGAAACAGACCCATAGATATAGAGAACAAACTGATGTTTGCCATAAGAAAGTGGGTGGGAAGGTGAGAATAAACATTTTTTTAAAAATAAAAAACATAAGATTCCAGTGAATAGACACAATATTTACTTATTAATTCCACTATAGATGAACATTCAATTTATTTCCCTTACAAAATTATGAAAAAAGCTTTCAATATCACCTTTGTGCAAACAGCTTTTCCATGTTTTTGGATAATTTCCTTAGGCAAGAAACATCCAAATGCAGTTCCGGAGTTAAAATAAATGTGCTCTTAATGGCTTTTGACCCACACTGCCAAATGTCTTTCCAAAAGGTCTGTCTATACTAGTTTATGCATGCCGCTGGCACCGTCTGAATGCCAGCTCCCTTCCAGCCTCGCCAGCTCTGGGCATCACCTTTTCCAAGCATGGCAGCCTTACAATCCTCTTTTTTCTAAATCACAACAAATCAACATAGGAAAACAACCTGCAGTCTCTTGCCTCCTTTCCCTAAAATTTGTATAAAGCCACCTTCTGGTTCTCAGCTCTTGAAAGGGGTAAGGTTCTTTCTTAGACCTATATAATTTTATCTTCTTTTCCTTAGACCCACCTCCCGTCATTCCAGCTAACATTCTTAGTAGACCACCAACTCAGACTGAAACCCTATGCTTATCAGCTTATCTGCCCAAACAGCTAGATCTTCCCAAAGATCTACTCAGTAGGGAAAAAAAATCTACTCAGAAAAAGATGTACTCAGTAAGAAAATTAGCAGAGTGCCCCTGTCCGTTTTCTCTTCAGGATGCTAAGCAGACGGGGAGTCAGACTGCTCCCTAAGGTTTGAGTCACACATCAGTAATGGCACTGTCCTGGACCCATGTGAAATGAGAGGACCCCTCAGCCTCTTCTGAAGGTGGCACCTGAGGTGGCTTTCCATGGCCCCAGTTTCCGTGCTGCCCGTACAGCCACTCGTGGCCATGCTCCTCAGTGGTGCCTCCAGGATCATCGCTGAGGTCCCGCTGGGTGGCCCCTCCCCGATGAGCCCCTGCGGGTCACCAGGAGGCATAGCTGGACGATGTCCCAGTACATTCTGTTCAGCAAGCAGGGGCTGCCCCTGCAGCTGACCCCGCCCCACCCCAGCACTACTGAGGCAGGCAGGGTGCCCAGACTTGCCCTTACACTGGGGTCCCAACTCATTCTCAACCATGGCCACCGTGGCCTTCTGCTCACGTCTGAATACAGATGTCTGTGACAATCACAGCCTGGACATGTCTGTCCGCACACTCACATAGGACAGCCCTGCTCGGTACAAATTCAGCACCTTTGGTACCCAAGGCCCCAAAATGAAGAAGAACACAACTGCATTAACCATCATTACCCATTGTTTAAAGTACTTGCAATTTCTGACACCAACTTTAGAGAACAGTTAGTGACTGTGGGAACCTAGGATGTATTTTTTAAAAAGGAACAGAAAGGAATAACGTCAATTAGGAAATAGAGCTGTTTTGAATACCCATTAAGTTCTTAGGCAGTGTTACTGAAATGCCTTCTTAGACTTTATATTTCTTTACACCTTGACAGTGAGTCCCCATTCCCACGATGAGGAAAATGAGCTTCAGAAAACTGAAGTAGCCAAAGTTAGTTTAACTTGGCTAGTAAATGACAACCGGAACATAAGGACACTAACCAAAGAAGAGGCGCCTGGCCCAGAAGAGGCAGGAAGGCTGAACGGAGTGTGAACCTAGAGCTGTGGTATGTGAAGACAAGACAGCTGCTCGTGACCAGGCACAGCGGTGGCGCTAGGAGCACCGCAAGGCACATGGTTCTCTCCTGGCCATCGAGTGGGTGGAGGGGAGGCAAAGCGGGAAGTGAGGTCTGACTGGGGCAAGCCCATCAGAACACCCCCTCCCCCCAGGTGGCTCAGGCCCTGTGTCACTGCACGTATGTTGGGTGCCTGATTTAGACAGTGACAAGTCCGTCCACCGAAGTGAATGGGGTAATGGGACTTGAGATCAAGGCTGGGAGGTCTCAATTAATCAAAACCATGACCTCAGAGTCGGAGGAAACTGCTGTGACATTATCAGAGTCCACAGCCCCGTGGCAGATAGCCAGACATCAATCAAACCAGAAGCTCCATCCAAGGGAGCTAAAAAAGATAAAAGGTAAATGTCAACCAACCCTTTTAGCCTGCTTAAATGTTCATCATGTTTGAGACCAAAAAAAAAAGCATTTTGGGCATTACCGTTGTTCTGTGCATCCTCAATCAACTCAAGGGTGAGCCCGTGAAAAACATGCACTCTTGCTCTCCAGTACCCACATGTTACATCCTTATTAATGGACACAAATAAATAAATACATAACCTAAGAATCCTTGCTCTGTTGCCTCACCAAATTGGAATCGATCTTTCTTGGTCAATCTCAATACCCAAAAACCCATTTCTTACAAGACGCCATGTGGAGGCAGCCCTGTGTCCCAGCTCACTGAGTTGGGATCCTTTGTTGCTATTACAGTGATAACTGATGCTCTCACACATACAGTGATTTAGAAACCAGGCATGTAAGAACCTTGAACTTGGCAGCACTGGGTCAATGGTAGCTAGGGTGTTCGTAGGCAGCTAGCCTCTGATTCCATTCAAGGTTCATACAGTCTGTTTACAAATGAGGAAATCCAGGTGCAGAAAGGAAGAATCACAGGCTAACTGGTGAGAGGCGTGATGGAGCAGAGCCCAAAGACCTCCCCGCCACATTCCATGAGTATAAACATTGGTGGCTCCAGCCCAGCCTGTAACAAATGCTGCATTTTTCTATTCTGTCATACACCATAAAATTAGAAGTTAAAAAGTAAAGCTTGTGATGTATATAAGTTTGAGAAAATTCCTTGTATTCAGTTTTCTCGTATGTAAAACTTGTTCTTTTTCGCTGTTGCTGAACTGATGAAAATGTTCAAAGCCTGTCTGTGGTCTCCGATTGGACCTGCCTATGGATGTTCTGAGGACCACTGAGTGGTAAGAACCACAGTGGGTGAATTGTACGGTGAGTGAACTATACCTCATTGAAGCTGTTAAAAATAAGGAGGTTGAGTAGATAAAACCTAACACTCCTTGCAGTCACAAGAGAAAGACGAGAAACATACTACACAATGAGCTTGAATTCGAGGAGATGAAATCCTAACTTTAGATGAGCCTCATTCTAGCTGGGGGATATGAGACAAATTGCCTAACCTAGCAGGGACTGTTCTGCATCACTGAAAATCAGTAGATGTGAGGGTGGTAAATGCATCCAGGCACAGGGTTTGGGTGAGTTTATGTGAAAATGCATGGCACTCAAAAAAATACCAGTTTTCCATGTTATGAAAATTCCAAATTATTAGGGAGTTGGCTGTATTGCTGTTAAAAATCAAGTACATGTCCTACAAATAGGACTCTTGCTATCAATATGCACCAACAAGCCCTAATGTCACATGGAAATGCATGTCTCCTCCTCAAGAGTCAGGCAGGTGACTTGGCAACTTTATGTATTCAAATGATATTTACACGGTGTCTACCAATGAATAATGATGATCCTACAAAGGAACACTTGTCACATCCTCTTTCCAGTCTAAAGAGAAATCAAAATGGCAGGACACAGGGTGGACAGCCTTTGTCTCTACTGCAGATCAACGCGGCCCTCCCCTCGTGTGGCCTTAGGCGGACGATAGCTTGCTCCAGGCCCAGAGAGAGTCCCTTTCAGACCTGCTGTTCACATCCTGTCTCCTCAAGTGGCTTAATCACACTGAGGTTCACACGCTCGTTTGTGAACTGTTTGTAACGGAACCTATTTTAGGGGATTATGGCAGAAAATACAAGGAGTATTACGTCAACATCGCCTGGCATCATATTATCTGTCCACCAATATTTGCTGTCTCCCTTCTCCATAAAAATGCAAAACTTGGTCATCAGGCATGTGATACAAAAACTCACAGGTGGTGATGGGGCGTTAGCATCTGTGTGGAGTTAGCCCTATGCACAGAAACCTCAGAGCACCCTGATGAGATGGTGGTGATAAAAACCAGGCACCATGTGCAAAAAAGCCTCACGGGTGTAGGTGGCACCGTAACCACACAGACCAAATGGCCGTATGTTTGATTGGTTTGGCTTTCCACCCAGGTGTATAAAGACTGATTTTTGGTTCTTTACCCGAAGTGTGCCATACGGATTTGGAAATTCTGATTGTTGTTGTTCAGAAGTGTGTGCAGGCAGTGAGGAACTAGGCAGGACGTCCATCACCCCTACTGCGTTTCAGTCTTGTTGAGAGTCTAGCATGTCAAATACACACTGAACTGAGGAAGATTTTTCATTGCCATCCTGGCATCTCTACCTTTTGGCTTTACTTTTCTTCAGTTCTTGAGGAAAGAAAATATAAAAGCTCCCCAAACCCTCCAATCATTATACCTCCTACTGGGGGTGCTAAACTGTCCTTTTCTTCTGTGTAGATATGAGAAAGATACGGTCTTCCCTCTGGTGATATTTGCTCTGTGGGAGAGAAGCTGGAATAACATTTGGAACACAAATAGACTACAAATGACGGGAGCCTTTTGAAAACCACTCTGTCGGTATTGCTTCCCTCGGGGACTGACAGCCTGCTGGACGAGGAGCGCCAACCCCGGGCAAACCCCAGCCCGGGAGGCCACTTCCGTGGGAGGGAAGGGCCGATGCTCAGAACCGCTCCCACCGACGGCGTTTAGCATCACGCCCACCAGCGAGGCCAGCGTGAGCTTTGTTCCGCCTTTGAAAGGCTCTCAATTTATTCTGAACACACGCGCTCCCACTTTTAAGGGACGAGTTTGGAAAGAAAAATGAAATTATTATTAAATACAGTGGCTGTGAGCAGCAAAGATATAATAATGCTGTGCTTTTGTTTTTTTATTTTTCAAAGCTCTGGAATAAACATCATTGTATTATTGTAAGCCTCCCACCTACCTCTGAGTTAACTATCTTTATTGCCTTCTTTCCACAAAAGGGGAACTGAGACTTGGGGACCCCCCCCCCGGTGAGTTGCTGCAGGCCCAGCATTTGAAAGGATGGAGGCAGAATTCAATCCTCTGGTCTCTGATACCTGCCTAGGATTATGTCACCTCACCAGAAACTTCCAAAGCTTCCAGGGGCACTGGGAATGCCCTAAGCATCCATTCATGCAAGGGTGGTTAATACATTGTCCAAAACACACAATGGAAAACCTAGCAGTCACTTGGGAGCATGAGCTAGAACCTGACCCTGACATAGAAACAAGTGTATTGATACTGTTTGGGTGAAAATAAGCAATACTACAAGAGGGGTCTATGTGATTCGACACCAGTTTGGGAAAATACATCTACATTTTAAATATTTTTGCATGGAGGTCATAAAGGAGGCTCACAAAACACCTCAATGAATATGTGATTCTCCCTGGGGTGACAGGCACGACTGGTTTTGGGGGTTCGGGACAGGGGAACAGTGAGCAACTGTCACTTCTTTTCAAGTGATAGAGTAATGGCACCATGTCCCTCAGAGCCTGTGCTCTGACATAACCAGCCAGGAAGTTCAGATGTGGGTGCCTCGATGTTCCTGGCAGTGTGCTTGTCAAGTCATGATAATAACTTTAATGGAAGTACTTTTGTTGAGCTGGCAGGGTGCTGAGGTCCCCCTTTTGCTTGTCCCCACTGCCCTGCACAGGAGGCACCCCTGTGTAGCTGGCATCAACATGAAACGTAAAAGTCCCTCTGCGCACACACACGTGCTCACGGGACAGAGGTCCCCACATTACAGGTCCTCCTCAGTGAGGAGGTGACACAGTCTGAACAGCAGACCCGCCCCTTATATCACTCACTAGGGCTGTCATTTCACTTTGCATCAAGGAAATCTGAGGCTCAGCCAAGGAGCACCCCAAGTCGCCCAGCCATTACATCGCAGAACCTCAACCCAGATCCAATGCCATGGTCCACACTCAGACTCAACCATGAGATGAGCACTCATGTGAAGGGCGGACATTTATGGAGAGAAAGACCTTAGCCATGGCCTCGCGCCTAAGAGCAGAGAACATTAAAAAGACCTGAAGTGGTGAATTCCTCCACCCTCAGAAGAAAGCCCTCCACAGCAGCCCCAACCTCAATGTCATGGTCCAGTAGTGCACTTACCTATTTACTCATCTGTGCTCTCGGAGGTCTGATGGGCATCTAGCCTTCTTTTTGGCTATTCTGTCTGGGATTGCTTTTACAGGTAAACGTTCCACTTTATGAATCGTATATGGAAGCAGAGACCATCACTTTTTGGAAATCCACAATGCCAGACAGTCCCTTTCACAAAGCAAAGACAGGTGGCCCAGGTCCATCATTCATGTCCCCACCCTGGCTGGGACTAGAAAGCCAGTCATCGAAAAGCTTGGACATCACACAGGCTGCCCTGGGGGCAAGGGATACCATGGGAGTGACAGCCTCCCTTTTCCAGGGGCTGCAGTGGAGGGGGCTCTAGAAGCAATAGTCCTTGCCCAGTACCAGGGGTCCCAGTGGGGCAAACAGTAGATCTGGGGCCACGCAAAGCAGAGAGTGAAATAGTCACGGGGTCCGATTTTAGACATGGGTTTTGGCATAGTCTTCAAACATGAACCTGAAGTTCTGGAAATTATCTAAGCTGCTTAGTACCTTCTCATGCTCGCATATTACTCCTCTGCTGAGATTTGCCAAAGCCCATCGCTATAGCTCACCACCCAGATTAGCTGTTATGTATTCTTATTCCCCAAACTGCAGCAGAAAATCATCTTTCCTAGTAATACTAGCTACTGGTTTAAAACTCAGTCTCTTTCAAACCAAAAATGTAGTCCAGTTCACGTGGTGCTCTGCCCAATATGTTCCTTGCCTTCTCTGGTCTTCTTGTTATGGGTCCTGATGCCACAGCTTGTGTGTATGTGTCACCAGGCAGCAGCAGGGAGGGACAGGAGGTCTGCTTAGGTGAGTGGCAGTGTGGTGGAAACAGAACCCATTCTCCTGCTGCGTGCCACCCTGAGATGGTTTGACCAAATCCCCTCAGCCTCTGCTGGGGAGGTCCTCTCACTACCCACCACACAGTGTGCATGGCCCGTGAGAGGATGGGGTTCACAAGAAGAGCCAACCTTCTGTGGAACCACATCATTCCCCAAAACTGCAGCATCCTGTGCCCCCAGGTTAGCTCCATGGGAAACAGGCAGTGGTTTTGCTCCTGCCCTTGTGTTGGGGAAGCTGCCCTGACTCCAGCGTCCCATCTTCATGCCCAGCCATCCTGGTGCTCACAGAGCTCCTTGGGAAACGGGCACCAGTCTTTTCTCTTCAGAGTCATGGCCAGACCTGCAAGACACTCTCTGCTTCCTCCCCCCTGCAGCTCCGCAGCTAGAATCACCTGGGGCACGGGCAGGGGCACCACAATTCAGTGGTCCTCAAAGCGAGACCGCCAGGCCAGCAACAACTGTTTCATCCCGGAACGTGTTGGAAACGTAAATCCTGTTCCCCACCCAGACGTGTGAAGTCAGAAGCTCTGGCGGGGAACCCCGCAGCTTCCATCATCACAAGCCCTACACTGCTGCCCCTGCAGCCATGACGCATCCTGAACCTGTGTCTCCAGTGCCTCTTCCTCATCACTGACGTGCTTCTGTCCCAAAGCCTGCTCTCCAAGGTCCGCTTTGCCTAACTGGGAAACTACTCCCGCCCCTTGCATCTTGGTGATAATCAGGAAAGAATGACTGCTTGGGTGTGGTTGCATTTGAACTTGGCACTGTGGAATACTCAGCACCCATGTGCATGCGTGGGCACATGTGTGTATCTGTGTGTGTGTATGCATGTCACACAGTGTCAGAAAGGACAAGGAAGCAATACTCATGTTTCAAGCTCTTGCCATGAACTAACCCTCTCAACCTCCCCAATTACATCTCCTTTAAGCTCACCTAAGAAGTCCTGCATTCCCCTCTTCCTGCCCCCAACCTGCCCCAGATCTTCTGACACAGGTCCTGTGACAGTACCTGGATATTCAGCAAGCTGGCTGAGCATAAAGAAAGCTCTTGAGGACATTTTCTGGAACCTGAGTGGAACTCCCTTCCCACTTTTCTCTCCAGAGAGGATCTGTCCTCTCCCTCCCGTTGTGGGGATACGAGTAGGGATGGGGGTAAAGGAGGGAGAAGGGTGTGCCACAGGCAGAGGCTACTTCACACCCTCTTTCCAGCAGGTCCTCCAAGAGCAGGGGAACTTCCCAGCCTGCTGGTGAGGTGAGCGCCTTGCCCCCCCCACAGGAGCAGCCCCCTTCTGCGGGGCTGACCATGAGGAAATGAAGCTGTGGCTTGGACATATCTAGTGAGAAGATAGAGAAGGACACGACGTGGTCAGAACTTAGGTTACATCCATCAAGGAAGGAAAAGGGGAGTTAGATGTGTGCAGGTGGGTGTTGGGGTGGCTGATACAGGTCACTGAAGTCCTCAAGGTTGAAAGTTCATCTAATAAATGCCCTTGGTAGCCCCAGGGTTCTGTAGCACCCAAGACTAATTTCATTTGCAACATGAGACAATATATGGAAACAGAGAAAGTTGAAAGAAGCTTTTTGGAACTTGTAACTGCAAAAAGCCATTGTGCACGGGCAGTGTGGAGAAAAACAATTGGAATCATTTCAGGCTCTGAAAACTTATAATTACAGGTGAGTGGCTATTATGTTATTGGAACAGCCATTATAACTGAAAGGTACAATTTGTGATAATATATGTGAGGACATTAATACACCATCAGATTTTTACAGCACGAGCATCACAATGCATCCAATTTCAAATGAAAGGTTACCTTCCTGGATTTTTTTCTTGATTCTAAGCCTCTATTTTTAAATAGGGCATTCATGTGAACTAATGGCATCATTTCTAAAAAAAAAAAAAATTACAATAATTTTTCTTGTGCATTTTTCACTACCATTAAAAGTCCCCAGGTCTTTAACATTTTAGGAAAATAACCAAAATCAAAATTACCCATCAACACATTCTCCACATGACTGTCACCTCTAAATTACTTTTGCTAATTGAATAGAGCTATGGCTCGGATAATCCAGAGGGAGGGCAATGTGGAAATTATCTTTATTTACACTTGGAATTTACATTTAAATGAAAATGAGTTTGATGCTTTGGAGGTTTCTGAACCCTGCCTGAGCTTCCGCACCCCCCACAGCAGAGCGAGAAAAGATGAGTAACAGAAGGAGCCCCTGAATTCTGTTCTGGACGCTGTCACCTTGACATCGGGCAACAGGCCTGTTACCCCTGGGCCTCAGTGTCCTCACGAATCACAAGGATAATATCCCAAAGACAAAGGTGAAGGACAGTGAGGGGACATGAAGACATGTGCACCGAGGAACAGAGGCGGAGCCCTCTCCACATGAGTGGCAACTTCCTTTGGCCACGCTCCCCATGAAATGTTGTGCTATCTCTGGACTGTGATTGAGTGAAGATCCCAACATGGGATTTCGTGGGCAAACTCCCTTTGCCATTTCCGCACAGGGGTTTCTGTGCCTCCCTGACTCTTCCCAACCACCCTAGAACCCCTAGCTAAGGGGTGACCTGTCCACTTGTGGGAATCACTGAAAAATTAATACTAATAATCCAACACTTGCCTGAGTACCTACCTACTTTGGGATTGGGCGAATTATTGGTGAAACTGCCAGTGGTCTACGCCCTTGGCAGTCTCGCTTCTCAAATTGTTGTGAAAAAGTCTAGGTGAGCTCAGTGTCCAACCAGTGATAAATTCTTGATATGTAAGCTTCACCATGTCAGAAGCCTGCCAATGTACCCATTCTCTAACTTGCCTTGTCAAAATTCCTTTCAAAATAGCATGTGAGTTTTCATGGTTGTGCAAACACTGGCCTGAATAAAGCTTTTACTGTTGTGCCTATTTTGCATATTTTCTTGGGTTGAGCAAACTATTTAGTTTGCTCCAGGCTTCGCTGAGACACTAACACCCAGAAACTAGCCTCGGTTTTTTTAGTGCCTTTCTCAGAGACATTGACAGATTGTAGCTTGTGGGTAAGACTAAAAGAGAACTGTGGCAATATCCAATTTCATTACATAAGCCACAGTCATAGAAACCTGATCTAAATAAAAGCAGAGAGGATTTGGGCAATAATACTGATTGTGGATGATTATGAACTAAAATGGCCTTTTGTCCCGTAAACATATAAGTATATTGGAATACATCGTGTTTCAGGTTTGGTATAACTCCGTATATATGTCTCCTGTATGAAATTAAATACAGGAGCGATCCAAAATGCAGAGTAGATAAAGACTGTGCCTGCTTCCTTCCGTGAACACATTAAAATTACAACTAAATTATAGAACAATCAACCTGGAGAACCAGCTGAAGTCTAGTTGAACAGAAGTTTTATAACTAAGGCTATAAAAATAGAGGCTGCATCCAGACTGGTAGGAGCGGCGGAGACACAGAATGGGCCCCACACCTCCATGTGGCAGTTGAGAACCAGAAGAGACATATTGGCTGCAGGGGTTCCCCCTCGCCCCCCACAGGGAGTGAGAGACCCCAGCCTCACACAAGGCTCCCCAGCCCAGAGCACTGGTTCTGGGAAGAGGAGCCCCCACAATATCTGGCTGTGAAAAACAGTGGGGATTCCAACATCCAGGTGGAGACAGAAGGCTGCAGGAAACTCAGGCGTCCTCTTAAAGAAACAACGTACAGATTCACTTGCTTGCAGGCACTCACCTTGGGCTCTGGGGGAAAGACGGTGACTCGGAGAGTGTCAGAGGCATACAGGGGGGCAGACCAAGGTGTGTGGCCTCAAGGAGAGGACTGGAGGACTGTCAGCATTTTCCCTGTGAGTGGGCTTCCTCTTGTGCAGCCGGCAGGCAGGCGCCATCTTTCCTGTGTTGAGCCCGCCCCCTACGTTTACAGCCAAATCTGAATCTGATTCATCTGATGAGCTCTGCTGCTCCACTCTGCTGAGTCACTGGGACCCTGACCTCCCATAAACCCTGAGTCACTTTCTCTGTGAACAGCCAGCACTGCCCACATTGCTCTATTTCATGGAAAACTATCTGAGTCCACTGGCCCCAGGCAGGAAGCAATTGGCCTTGGTTTGCTCTGAGACTTTTGCTGAGTAGCTCCAGGCTCAGCACTGGCACCAAACAAGAATTTACATTAACCTGGTGACCACAACTTGTCCAACTCTAGTGACTCCCTGAGACCCAGCCTCACCTAATTCTAGTATCACATAAGGCTTTATCAGTGGCTGAACCTTAAGGAAGCCAGCAGGTAGCAGCAGGCCTTGGGGTATCCTGGCTTTTTGTGAAGCTATCCCAGGGCTGTTACGTGCCAGACATCCTTGATTTGCAACATGGCCTCTCCCACATGCCTCCAGGTTTATCATAGGCAGTGAACAAACCTTTGTTACCTCAATAAATTTTAATTAAAAAAAAAAGAATGTCAGCTGATTTCTCAATAGAAGCTTTGTAGGCCAGAAGGGATTGGCACAAAATATTCAATATGATGTTACGCAAGGACCTACATCTGAGGGTACTCCAGCCAGCAAGGCTATCATTGAAAAATCAAAGGACAGATAAAGAGCTCCCCAGACAAGAAAAAGCTAAAGGAGTTCATCCCACCAAACCACTAGTACAACGAATGTTAGGGGGATTTCTTTAAAACAGAAAAAAAACATCAAAATTATGAATAATAAAATGGCAATAGCTACATATCTATCAACAATTACTTTCAATGCAAATAGATTAAATGCTCCAATCAAAAGACATAGAAGGGCTGAATGAATAAGAAACAAAACCCTTACTTATGCTGCCTACAAGAGAATCAATTCTGATTGAAAGACACACACGGATAGTAAAGGGATGGGCAAAGATATTTCATGAAAATGAAACAAACAAACAAAAAGTTGAGCTAGCAATACTTATACCAGAAAAATTAGACTTTAAAACAAATGCTAAAACGAGACAAACAAGGACCCAGTAATCCCACTTCTGGGTATTTATCCAAAGAAACCTGAAATGCTACTTCGAGGAGATATGTACATCCACATGTTCATTGCAGCATTGTTTACAGTGGCCAAGATGTGGAGGCAAACTATGTGACCGTTGATGAATGGATAAAGAGGAGGTGGTACATATATACCATGGAATATTGCTCTGCCTGCGACAGCATGGATAAACCTGGAGGGTGTTGTGCTGAGTGGAGTATGTCAGACATAGAAAGACAGATGCAATGTGATTTCACTTATAAGTGGAATCTAAAGAACAAAATTAACAAACAAAAAACCCAGAAACACATTCATAGATACAGAGAACATTTTGATGGTTGTCAGATGGGAGGGGGTTTGGGAGTGGGTGAAAATGGGGAAGGGATTAAGTACAAATTGGTTGTTACACAGCAGTCATGGAAATGTAGGGTACAGCACAAGGAATGTAGTCAATAATATTGTAATAACTATATATGGTGTCGGATGGGCACTAGATATTTGGGGGTGATAGATGAGAGTGAGCTGGGAGGCAGGGTGAAAAAGATGAAGGGATTAAAAAGTACAAATTGGCAGTTACAAAAATAGTCATGAGGATGTAAAGTGAAGCACAGGGAATATAGTCAATGATACGGTAATCACTATGTATAGTGCCAGGTGGGTACTAGACTAGTCAGGGGGATCACTTCGTAAATTATACAAATGTCTAACCACTATGCTATACACTTGAACTTAATATAAAATAATATTGACTGTAAACTGCAATTGAAAAATTAAAAATGGGGTGAAAAGATGAAAGGGAATAAGAGGTCCAAATTTCTAGGTATAAAACAAGTCGTGGGGATGCAATGTACAACATAGAGAATATAGTCAATAATATTGTGATAGCACGATACAATGTCATATGGTTGCTGGACTTATCATGGTGATCATCTCTTTAGGTACATGAATTTTGAGTAACTATGGTATATCCCTGAAAGTGATATAATATTGTATGTTACCTATATTTTTAATAAAAATGTTTTTAATATTAAATACAAAAAGCCCCAAATTAATTTTTGATAATCTAAATTTTCTTTCTGTGAAAATCTTTTCACATTTTGATATATAACTTAATTTTTAAAACAATATTAAAATTGTATTGCTCATGGTTTTCTTGAGCTATATCAAGCTGTAAGCATTTTTCCATGAGATAAGGACAACTTACACATATCAATAAATGAAGAGTAAAATCAGAGGCAAAGACAGCCTAAAAATATGACCTAGGGAATCTCTTCAAGACTGTATTTTACACTCTACCTGCAAAGAATAAGAGATGTGTTGGAGGCACACATTAGTAGGCATATGTGCTATTTAATGAAGGGCTTTATCTTGTGAAGTAGTTCTATCAAATCTTAGTTTAAAATAATTGTGTATTATTTAGAAAGCATCTATTTCAAAATAAAACACTATAGCCTGCCTACAGTGTGACACATATGTTCATTTTTTAATGTGAAATCACACATGAAAGGGAAAAAAAACCATTCTGAACAAAATACAGAGGGTGACAAAAAAATGTATACACATTTTAAGAAAAAAAAACCTATTAAAATTATAATACTCAATATACTCATATACCAATAACAAAAGATGAATGCAAGTCATGTGTATACATTTTTTGGCATTCCCGGCATTTAACCACGGCTGTGTGTGTCGTGGGTGACATTCCCAGGGAGAAATGGATTCCTTACTTGTACTGGTTGTCCGGGTTCCGCTGCTGTGGTCCAGGTCCTCAGTCACTCATCCTCGGGTCTTAAGCACCTTCTCTGTGACGGTCGCTATAGAATAGGGACTATGATGGGACCTCTCAGCTCCTTACTAACTTTATGCATCAGTGTGATGGACGACAGGGTGCCCGGATTAAAGATTGAATCTGGGTGTGTCTATGAGCGTGTGTCAGGATGAGGCTAGCATTTCAGTCGGTGGACTCAGTACAGCAGACAGCCCTCCCCAGCGTGGGTGGGCATCACCCAGTCTGCTGAGGGCCTGGGTAGAACAGAAGGTGGAGGAAGGACCAACTTGCCCCCTTTTGTTTTTCTGCCTCACTGATTGCGCTGGGATATCTCATCTCACCTGAGACTTATACCATTGGCCCCCCTGGTTCTCGGGCCTCCGGACTAGGGCTGAATTCACCCCTGGGTTTCCTGGGTCTCTAGCTGACCCATGGCAGATTGTAGGACTGCTAGTTCTCCATAATCACATGAGCCAATTCCTCTAAACAAACAAACAAATATATATATATATATATATATATATATATATATATAAATGCCTATTGGTTTTTACCTCTGTCTCTGGAGAACTATGACTAATACAAGGACACAGAAACCAATAACAAGAACACCTGGAACTATTCAATTCTCTTCCACGTCCTTCTCTCCCTCATTCACACTAGCTCACTCCTGGATGACAGAATTCCTTAACTAGTGTAAATAATTAAATGAGGTTTGTTCAACTACTTTAAAATTTTTTACATGTGAGAGGACAGATAATTAAGGTATAAACAAAAAATGCAGCCTTGCTATACAACCAAGAAACGTATTCTTTTCCAAACATACACATTAAAGATGAGAAAATTTTGTTCTCCAAACCTTTAGAAGGGAGAGTCTGTCTTCTAGCCACAGTCTTATAAAAATAGTCTGTGGGAGTGGCAAACACTGTTCCCGAGGTCACGCCATTGTGATCACATACTCTTTAAACGCGGGCTTACATTCACATGTGACATTCCATTTTCAGAACGCATTTAATAGGCAATATGGCAATGTTACAGAAATACTTTCAAAGCATGTGCACTCATAATGTACAAATAACTATGGTGCAAATTAGCTGAATTATTCATTGAGGTGCAGTGCCAACCAACATTATCTAGACTTGAATTCCTTAGCAGGTTTAGTTCATTTTTCAAAAAACAGAATAGACAGTTCCTTAGGATGCCTGAGTGCCCACTAAGTTTGTGTCTATATGATGCTAAAGCCTTTGTGGGGAAAATGAAATAGTCAGCCAGTTATCCCCCATGTTTGTACATGGCCAATATATCCGGATGAAGACTCAGGACAAAAACAACCAGTTGACTGACAACAATGTTAGGGTGAAGCCTGGAAAACAAGGTGCATTTTTGACAGTTTTATAGAATGGGTCTTCGGGAAACTCATGACGTATTTTGTCTATGTTTTTCAAAGGTCATTTATTTATATAAAGAACAAAGATCAATCAATGATATATTGCCCACTTTGTTCGATAACCTTTTCCCATCTTTCAGTGAGCTTCATAATTCCTTGTTCATAGAAAGGCCTGTCTTTATTTGTGAAAAACTGAACACGGTGCTGATTTACAGCCTCATCTGAATTGAACGTTATACCACGTAAGGAGTTATGAAGAGAGCGAAACAAGTGGAAGTCTGACGGTGCAAGGTCAGGCGAGTATGGTGGGTGTGGCAACACATCCCATCCAAGCTCCAATAATCTTTGACGGGTGGTCAAACTTGTGTGTGGTCTCACGTTTTCACGATGGAACACAACTCCTTTACAGTTAACAAGCTCTGGAAGTTTCCTGATGATGGATTCGTTTAAACTGTCCAATTGCTGACAGTACACATTCAAATTGATTGTTTGGTTCCTTGGTAGGAGCTCAAAAAACATGACATCTTTAAAATTCCACCACACTGAGAGTATAACCTTCCTCTGATGAATGTCTGCTTTCGATGTCGTTTGAGGCTAATCATCACGTGGGGACCAAGACTGTTTGTGCATCACACTGTTGTAAACAATCTACGTATCACCAGTTATCAGTCACTTTAAAAAAGGATCGTTTTCCTCATGTTTAATGAGCATATTGCAGATGTTTATACGTGCTGTCAAATGAACTTCTTTGAGTTCATGTGGAACCCAAATATCAAGTTTGCTTACGTATCCCAGCTTCTTCAGGTGGTCATGCACACTTGAATGATGGATGTTCAATGTTTCTGCAATTTCTTGTGTTGTGTAACATGAGTTTGACTCGATCAATACCTTTATTTTGTCATCATCAATCTCAGTGGGTCTCCCTGACCGAGGAGCATCATTGAGATCAAAATCACCAGCACGGAATTTCGTGAACCATCGTTGGCACTGATATTCTTGTAGCGTATTGTCACTGTAAACTTTATGCAACTTTTCACAAGCTTGACGCACGTTCTTCCCTTTATGGAAGTAAAACAGTAAAATATGGCAAAAATGCAGTTTTGTCTTCCATCTTCAACTTGTAAAATCTCCAAAACTCAACCAAATTACTCAATTTTTTTTAGAATAAAGCTGTCAAATGATAGCAATAACATAGATGGGAATGACTCTAGTACTTCTAAAAATAAATTAGTGCCATCTGTTGCAAACATGCATCATGACTTTTCCGAAGACCCAATAAGTCAAATCCCTTGGTTTAATGTGTGCGAAAACAGGCCAGCGGAAGCAGAGAGACTTACCCTGACCACCTCTCTGAAGGCGAGAGGAGCCAGATCAGGTGGAAAGTAAGAGCACTGTCTTCACCTGTACACAGTACCATCCTCTGTTGGCTTCAGGTCTTCTTTGTAAAAGCAAAACTGCTGGTTTGGAACAGGAAATTTTCTCAAAGTGTAACTAGGTTCTCTTTTTAAAATATATCACTGAAAACTATTTGCAACTAATGTATCATATGTTTCAAGAGAAGCACCCAGTTACAGGAGCATTTGATGAGGTGACACCAAAATGCAGTGGGCTCTATTCTTGTCCTAATTTCTTATACACCCAGCTATGATACTCTCCCTCCCACCCATCTCCCTGTGATTGGGGGCCCACAGGACCAGTAAAGGTGTTCTGGAAGAGTCTCTGAATTGAATTGGAGCATGGTAGGTGGCCTTTCAAGATGGCCTCCAACCATTTCTCCCTGGCCTCTTTGTCCATGCTGCTACCCCTTCTCTCGAATCTAGGTGGACTTCTGACTTAACACTATGCCAGTTTGGGGTCTGGTCCTTCCTGGGCCTGGTAGTTTTCACTGCTACTCTCTTAAGTCCCGGTCTCCATACTCAAAAAGCAAGTCAAAACCACTGGAGAAAGAGAGACCTCTTTAGCAACACCAACTTCCTAAGCATGTGAGGGAGGCCTTTTGGAAAGTTCCAGAACCAGTCGAGTTCCCAGTTGATTTTGGAGGCCTGAGCAACCCCAGCCAATGCCACATGGAGAACTGCTCAGTTGGGTGCGGCCAACTCACAGAGCTGTGATAAATAATAAATCGCTGTTGTTCAAATCCACTAAGTTTGACATTTCTATGCAATGATATATAACTGAAACAAGGCACATCCCAGTGTCAGAACATAATGCACATGTAACATTTGGGGTGATGTTCACTTTCGGGCTTCTTTTTCAGAATTGCCATGCTATGTGAAAGACGAAACCAGAAGTCCCTCCAACTATGTTGTAAGCACTCTCAAATAAAGGAAAGACTGTCTCCTAGAAACTAAACCGTCTCCCCATATAATGAAGAACAGGACAAGCACGCTTTAGGGGGAAAACGTGGGGAACGGGAAAGCCTAGTGAAACAATCACAGTTGCATGTTGGGTTCCAGTCTCGTGATGCTGCAGATAATCAAATCAGTGAAAATGTCCACCATCAATGAAAGTGTCTCACCATCACATGCATACCAGGAAGTTCTTAGCATGGGTACCAAAATCTATCATATGTCCTTTGGAGTTGGAGCCCCAAGGAGTGTGAGAGAAATAGAGCTCATGTATCAACATTAACTACACAAAAAACAGTCCTGCAACCCTACCCCCACCCCCCAACCTCATTTCCCTTCACCAGCCCTAGTGGACAGGGCTGGAGAGGGCTCTGGGCTTGTCACTCTGGGCAATAAAGTCAGGTTGTCGTGCATGCCTGTGTGCTTTCTTATGCTCGTTGCCATTTGTCTCCAGCACATAATATATGTCATGGCTTCAGTGATGTTTCCTCCTCCACGGTGTCCTTTTGCTGCTCACTGATTATATGGAGGGCCAAACTGTACAGTGGCTATTTATACAGGTTTCAGAGAGCTAGTGATGACATTGACATGTGATCTGTATCAAGTTTAATGTTTCATTTTAGCAATTTTAAATGGGAAAAGCTATATGCCCACAGTCCCAGTAATCTCGAACTCTCAGCTATCCTAAATGTGACAGTGTTTTCTAGTCAGTGAACAATGAGCAGATGAACTCATCAAAAACAGCCCCCGAGATTGTCAGAGCTAAACCTGGTCAGCTTCAAGCCAGTGACCAAGGGAATCACCACTGGTCCTTCATCCAGGGAACAATGAAACCAGGGGACGTGCACAGTGCCAAAGAAGTTTTGAGCAGAGAACACAGCAGGACTGAGATCCAGCCTTTGATTCATTCAACTTTCCCTTAGTGTCTCCATTGTGTTGTGTGTGTGTGTGTGTGTGTGTGTGTGTGTGTGTGTGTGTGTGTATACAAGACAGGCAACAGAATTTTATTAAATAAATACTGTCTTTGCCTTTGAAATTCTCACCAACTGGGGATGGTCATTTAAGCAGCTAACAATGAAAGAATATGTCAAGTTCTATAGCCTAATTAAGATGATTATTATATGACCAATTATATGACCAGCTTAGTACTGGCACAGGAAATTTTTAGAGTCTAAAACATGGACATTTTAAACATTCACAAGACAGTGTGATGCATGCTTACCAGGCGCAGATGCAGAAAGCTGCAGTTATTGTTTAATGGGTCCAGTGTCGGTTTTGAACGATGTGAACAGTTTGAGAGCTGGATGGTGGTGATAGTTTCAAAATATGAATGTACTTAATACCACTGAAATGTGCATTAAATATAGTTAAGATGGTAAATTTTGTTATGTGTATTTTGCCACACTAAAAATAAGTGTTAGTAAAAGGAAAAAAACCAGCAATGAAGAATTTTTAAGCAACGAATAAGATGATTTTTTTTCTAAATACAGAAATCATTTTGTTAGCCTCGTGGAGAACAGATTGAACAGAAGTAGAACAGAAAATATTGAGAGAAAGCATAAAGAAAGAAAGTGAACTAAGACCATATTTTTTTGTGAGAGAGGAGAGGGCCCCGTGGAGAGACCCTTTGTGATGTAACTGTCAGGAACTGGTGATCGATTTAAGAAATGAGGGGCTGGAAGAAGTGGGTGGAAAAGTCTCAGTCTGGCCTAGAAAGCTTTCCAAGGCATTGACAATAGAAGGAGCTGGTTAAAACGATGTGGAGCCCAGGGTTTTACGTGAGCTTGAAGGGACGTTGTCCAAACGAAATTATCCAGTAGGGCCCCGGATATATGTTAGTCTCATGCTAGGGAACATCTTGGCTTGAAGTATTGATTTGGAAATCCTGAGCATATAGATCATAAAGACCTGAGAGTGAGAGAAATAACCCTCAGAGGCCCCGTGGAAGCCAGGACTACGTCATCTCCCCTGAGATGCAAACCCCTTACTAAAACTTTTCTTATACATTCACTTGAATTAAATCTTTTATTTGATGTGAAATAAGGTCTAATACTTTGCTAGAATTTATTATTTTTAGTACTACAGATCTACAAGTCACGGTGCTTTGAAATAAGAAAACAAATCAGGAAACTATTCTATGAACCTCCGCGGATACCACGTGTCTGGGAGGAGAGCAGTAACCTCGGGACATCCGCCCCAAGGAAACAGGCCCGAGTGACTTTTCCACCCAAGTCCAGATTTAATAGCTGCAACATTCACTAACTGGGGACATCTCATTCCACTAAAAGGGTGGGGGCTGCAGGATCTTCGTGGGATCTATGAGGTGGGCTGCCAGGGGCGCAGCTTCTGCGGGACGCATTTCCCATCAGAGGGAAATCTTTGATTCCTGGACTTCAGAACGAGCTTAGTGCTTCTCTCTGGAGAAACGATCACGCAGTAAGCAGTCAGCAAACGCTCACGGAGGGTGCGAACACCGGGAAACGTTTACTGTTGAACAAATTCAACACTAGTGACTTCCTTGTTTGCATAGAAGTCAGCCACTGAGTAGCTGATAAACGTTCTTGGAGTCACACCTGTAGAAGGGAAGTCAGTAGAAAAGACACACCCACGGCACCAAGGTCAGGCCAGGCCTCCACGCTTTAGAGAAGGCTGGGCAGCAGGGGAGGAAGCCATCCGGCTTTGGGGTGCAGCCAATGGCAGGTCCTGGCAGCAGATGCCCTAGGGGGCGCCCACCTCCGGGGTCAGCCAGGGGTTCCTCCAGGGATGAGCATCGCTGAGCATGTCCGGCACAGCTTCCCGGAAAGGAGCCCAGTGCTGGGCTGTCCAGACGAGAGACCGAGGACATTACGGAGCCTGATGTGCAATGGAATGGCTCCGGGTCTTCACAAACGGCAAAGTCCACCAGGTGGGGGACAGGAAGGGGCACGTTGCCACTCACCCTGCAGCAGAGTTGGAACGCTGCCAGTCCTGCTGGTGAAAGTCACCTGCCCGAGCAGTGACCGCCTTTCAGCCAGCACCACTCAAGTTCAGCTGCTGAGTCCATGTGCAGACACGGGTCGCGCTGAGCTTTTCTGCCCGACTCCCCCAGGAGGTGGTCCAGCCCTTCACCCAACTAACACCGCAGGCAAGAAGATACATCAGCAAAACAGGGAGACCTGGGCAGGGACTTTTCAGCAGGACTTTTTAAGCCCATATTTTGCTTTTTGAAAAGACAACATTTGGGGTGGAAGAACATTTAGTGGTTGCGATCAATAAGTATTTGAAGTCAAGAACCCCACTTTTTTCTAATCACGAATTTTCTGTCTTCCTCGGGGAGATGATTATACAATAGCATTTTATGAGCAATATTGTGTTGGAATCATAGTTCCAATTACAGTTCTGTCTCTTATCTTCTGTGTGACCTGAGGTTTAGGTCTCTTACCCTCATTTGTAATTTGGGGGTAATTACTCATGTGTGTCCTTGTAGTTTAAAAACTAAAAGCTATACGTTTTTTTACAGTATAATTTTTAGGTGTGAAATAATAGTTGTAGGATGAACTATTTTTCGCCTTCAGTGTGAACAGAGTTGAAAAAGCACATTTGAGGCACGTAGGTGAAAGCCTACACTTTAAGGGAAGGTCCACGTTGCTGCCTACAGAGACTTTTACTGTCACCAACTTCAGAGATCTAGGAGGCCAGAAAAGCGGTGTTTTCAAACACTTGCCCTCATTACAAACCCTATAGAAAAATCTGGGTGGATTTTCACGTTTCTTTTCCGAAGAGTGATAGATATGGTATACAGAATTTGAGTAGAAATGAAAAGGACAAAAAGTTTGGTCTTTTTGAGAATAACTGTGACTTTTAAATAAATGGAAACCAGCCAGAAATATGCAGGGTTTGTAGCAGATGCTGTGAGTTGGTTATTCAGTGACCGTCCAGGACTTACAAATAACATTAGACTTAGAAGCAAAGGCAGGTGACACAAAACAGCGGTGTCACGTTTATCTTGACTGGAATTTAACACTGTAGGAAGTGGTGTATTCTTGGAGGCTCCTTGTATAAAGTAAAGCCACAGGGGGAGTGACAGAGCAGAGCTCACGTTCAGATTCTAAGAAAGAACTAAGGCTCTGTTATTGAAAAGCAACCCAAACACAGGCCGAAACAAGGTGCTGGAGTGAGGCAGTGAGGGTATGCACAGTATCTCGGGGCAATTGAGAGAGTCGGGTAGAAAACCTGCGGAGGGATACACTGGAGAGTGGTGAGACGCTCATAATGAAAAAAAAGTCCAGCGTTTACATGAATAGAGCACCAGAGATGTCAATTTCTTGGAACAGAGTGCAGTCAATGTGAAATTCAGCAGCTAGAATTCCATGCCAATTGGCCAAAAGTTTTCCAAGTTTCTCATTGTTTTAAATATTGCTTTTTATATCTTTCAATTTGAACAGAAATTTGGAATATATACGTACATACATACATATATATGTTATATATATATATATATATATTTATATATATATAGTAGTATATGTATAACAAAACAAATGGTGTGACTTTCTTATTTCTTGTTTTAACACTGCATAAGATGCACAGCTATAAAGCCTCAAATATCACTGTCACTGAGAACCAGACATGCCAAATCTCAGGCACCACACTCCTGTAGACTTCTAGGGGTTTGCCCTGCCATCACTTTATTTCTTGTGTGACCAGAATCTCCTATAGCCATACCTTTATTGTGACAGCTGTAACTTTCTCGCTTTGAGCAGTCATTTAGCTACCAACCAGTCTCCCCAAGGCTGGACGTAGACCGGTGTAAATGAATCACCCATAGAGAAGGCATTTCATGCTTTCCCCAACAGTTTAGTTGGGGAGATGAATTTCTAAGTATAAAGTTTAAATGTCAAAGTGAGAAGTCATTATTTTAAGGTGACAATAAATACTGCGAGAGCACGAGGAGCAGAGGTCAGGCTTTCTGAAGCAGGGGGAGTAAACATAAAATAAGACAATAACAAGTAGGCAGGATGGTGAGGTAAGCAGCGAGCAGCCTGCAGCAGATGCCTTGCCCAAGAACCTGCATGTGCGAAGAGCTGGCGTAGGTAAAGAGCATGGCTTATTTGGTCTTGGCAAGTGATCTGGGGTGATTTGAGCTAAGTGGGCTTTATCGAGAGCAAAGGCATAGGACAGAGTTGGAAACATAAGTTCTGCACAGCGCTACCAGGGCCAGAATTGGTGAGTAAAGGAAGCATTTTAAGGGGAATGTTGATGCAATCAGAATAGTTTAGATAGATGGATGGAAGGAGTATATGCCTGTAGGAACATAAACCGAAGGGGAAGCCGTTGCCGTGGTTCGAGTGAGACTTCAACACATTGACAAAGGGAAGGAGAGGAGGAATGGGTTCTACTAACGTGGTGTGAAGAATGTTAAAGAGTTGGGGGCAGGAAGAGGACAAGGCAGCTTCTGAGCGTCTCAGAGGCAATAAGGCGGGAGGGTGTGCTTTAATATCCTCCTAGGCAGGACCAGGACGAGGGTCAGGGGAGAGGAGCTCACCTTGTTCAAGAGTCAAGAGAAAAACCCCATCATCACAATATGTAATGTTTTAATGTAATATTTTTAGAAACTAATATTAATGCAAAAATCTATGATGAATATATGAATCAGGGTTCTCCAGAGAAACAGAAAAAATAGGAGCAATACATATAGAAAACTGTTTATTAGAAGGAACTGCTCCCATGATCACAGAAGCTGACAAATACCATCATCTGCAGGGCGCCGGCGAGCTGGAGACCTAGGAGAGCTGACGGACAGCCACGAGCCGCATAACGACACTGCAGTCAGTGGTGACCTGCATGTACAGTGGTCCCAAAAGTCCACATTGAGCTGAAAGACTCACCACTCCTCGTGACGTCAAAGCCGTAGTAATGTCACAGCACAATTCTATACTCACAGGTTCATAGCGGTGCCAGTGTGAACAAACCCACTGCACTGCTGTTGACCAGCACATGACTGTACTTCCAGTCTGAAGGCCAGACGCTTGAGACTCAGAAAGAGTCAATGTTTCCATTCAAGTCCAAAGGCAGGAAAAAAGCTGACATCCCAAGTTGAAGGCAGTTCTACTCAGGTCTTCAACTGATTGGACGAGGCCCACCCACCTTGAGTAGGGCAATCTGCTTTATTCAATCTACTGATTTCAATATGATAGTCTCATCCAAAAACACCCTCACAGAAACACCTAGAATAATCTTTGACCAAATATCTGGAAATCCTGTGGTGCAGTCAAGTGGACACATAAAAGTAACCATCACAATAAACAAAATGTAAAATAAAGACAAGATCAGTTTTACTGAATCATCTTTTGCCTCAGGCTCCAATACAACTTGGCCTGGTCTTTTAATATCTCCTACTTGGCACAGTGTCTCTTGAAAGCAAGAACCCTGCAACATCAATTTCGTTTCCCCCGTGTTTGCAACGTGCCATAGAAGAAGAAAGGGCTCGGTGATTATTCTTTACCACATAGTGACATAAGTTCATGTGTTTGGCAAAGAAAGATTTCTCATGATATTAGCCATATAAATTTAATAGCAAACCCAGAACCCGCTTCAATATCCCCTTTGGATGTTCCATTCTGCACTCACATTTTGTTACTTTTAATCATTGATACCAGGTTTGCAAATGAGTGGAGGCTAGCTCTATTCTTTCATTTTCTATGAATGCAATTTCAGTAGCTACCACCACAGAAACGGCAGCCTAGGATAATAGACACAGATTCTCTGCAAATTACTTCACATCATATTCTATGCTATAAAGATTGCTATCTGTGCTATAGAAATACAAAAACAAAAACTAAGGCTCAAGGGTTTTAATTAACTTGACCTTGATTGCAGTTTTAATGACTGAGTCATTGTCATATAACGTGACCACGACTCTCACTCCCAACCTTAGTATATATCCATTACTGCCCCCATAATAATCTCCCCAGCTATGGAAAACAGAAAGTAACCATCTAGCGTTGTTTTCTTGAAATGTAAATATACATTTACTTTTAAGAAGTCTATAAACTGTAAATAACTAATTTATCATTTCGATTTGTATACCTACACCGAAATGCAATAAAAATAATGATTTAAAAACATCTGGATGCAAATTAAGCATCCTTGCCCAATTAATTAAATGTTACCTGAAGTCAACTAAAAATAACCCACGATTCAACATCATTGTCCCAGTCAGGAAAAGTAACCATAGCAACATAATAATTAACTTACACAGCTCTTCTCTCCTCCATTTTGGCAATTTGGATAAATTACTTATTTGTGTATTTTTGTTCAGTCTGCTTTTCTATTGCGACTAACTTCTTACTCAAGTCAGATTCCTTTTCAACCAACCACATATATTCTAACATGAAATTTAAGAACCAAAGCTGTCTCAGATCTGTCCTGCCACTTCTTTCCCATGACTCTGCCTGCCTGACAGACCCTTTGGTAACTTCGTCTCTCCACATGTAAACACGGGGACAGAAATGCATAAAACATTGGAACATTCACAGATACGTCTCTCTGCAGGATTCCTTGATATACTGTGACCTTGCTCTGGTTGACAGCTACACCATGAGGTGTCCCTTGCTTCAAGGAAATGTTCTGATAACATGAACGGTAAAGCAATAAATAGAATAGGCAAATATTTGGCTTTGAAGTTTTTAAAGCTGAGGTCCAGGCTTAACACACAAAGGACCAGTTGACACCTGTGCGTGTTACTTCCCAGGGACTGACAAAGCACCTGGATGTCTTAGAGGATTTTAGCCTAGAAAAGAGATGATAAAATCCCTGAGCCCAGCAATCCAGCCTCAACTCTCCAGACCTTAAACACACCCTTGGCGAAAAGGTTGTGGTGCTGGCCAGAAAGGAGCAATCACACAAATTGACCCAATTAACTGAGATTACGTCTCCAATACCAGTGGGAGAGGAATCAACGGACATGGAGAATAAGTGCAGAACACATAAAGTAACATTTCTTACATACCCAAGAATCCGGCCTAAGATTTGTATCTGATATAATAAAATTTTAAAAATACCCCTATCGAGGCATCATGAAGACACAGTGAGATAAAAAGTAAGATGTCTAAGTTTTGTTGTGGACACATATTTGTCATTCTGGCTCCCACCATAGTTTATATTCACAGTTGAAACTTCCTCTTTGTTTGTTCTTGTTTCCAGCCTACAAAAAGTGGCCAGAGTGCTGTCTCTAAAATGCACTGTCATCTCTAAAATCATCAAAGGGGAGGTCAACAGGAAGACCCCTTTCTCCCTGCCCTGCCACCTGCCCACACATGGGCGCTCATTGACATGCTGAGTTCCCACCACTGCCCTGATGCTCACCTGATCTGCCGGCCGACGCGGCACCCCCGCCACCGCCACCACACACACACCTCCTTAACCTCAGGACTCTCTCTTCTGTGCCCTCGCATCTCTCTCACATACTTCCTCCCCTGAGCTTAGACGAGCAAAACCCTGTCCTCTAAGAGGGACATTAAGCAGCCTCTCTGCTGCGGAGGAACCGATGCCATCTCCTCTACTCAGCTCTTAACACACTGTGTTAGTTTAGATTTTTTCTTATTTTAATGCCTCCTTCAACAGGTTATAAACTTCATAAAAATAAAATATTTTAGACTTTTGTATACTTCCTGCAACTAGTACAAAGTCCGACATAAACTTCATTCTCAGAAAAATGCTTTTAAAATCAATTTTATTAAAATATATTGAATAGGAAATGCAATTGTTTCTAATGCTAAATTAAAAAAAAACAGGTGAGTCATGGGGAAAATGAATGACTATTAAAAAATAATCTATCCTGCCTTCAGAAATGTTTTCACCAATTCAATTATGTAAATGTGATTATAACACTCACAACGGTCACCCTTAGATGGCCTTAGCATTCAGGTTACACATTAAGACGTGACCAGTCCCAGGTCATATCCTCACTCTCCAGAGACAAAGCATCCTGGTATGGACGCCACACTGCAGTGGGTCCCTGTCCCTCACAGAACAAATCCCAGACCTGGAACCAAAACAGAGCCCTGTCCCCAGATGCTACCTCTCCCACCTGTGGCCACACTCTCCCACAATGCATCATGCTATATAATGTGACTGAGGGTCTCCCTTTTCCCCAAAATACCCTTGTCCTTCATAGATCAGTGGCTCTGCTCATGCTCTCTAATGTGGCGAAAAGTCCTTTTTACTCCCCATGGATTATCTCTCTAGCTTTATAGTTCATTGCGAATGTCTTTGCCTCCATTTTGTGTGCCCATTAGAAAGCACTTTTATTTGCAATTAACAATAAACCTATCTCTCTACTTCCTAAATATTAACCTCTGTGAAAGTACAGACTTTATGTTCTTGGTATCTAGTATTAAGTATGGTACATAAATGCCCCTTGCTTTAATTTCAGGATATTCAACAATATTTACTTAGCCCGGGGCAGGCACGCACTAGGCTAGTCATTGGTAACTGTCTACAATAATGAATGAATGAAAGAATGAATGAATGAGAAGATGCTCTCAATCTTGGCTCAGAAAGTCACACTTGGAATCCTCATAATTATAACTATAAAAAAGGAGAGTTGGGCCGGCCGAGTGGCACGATGGTTAAGAACTGGCTTGGGACGCCAGAGGGCCCCAGTTCGGATCCCACATATGAGGGCCAGTGACACTGCCCTCCACAGCTAAGATGCTGAACAACAGCTCAACATGGAGCTGGGCTGCTGTGAGTCGACAGCGATGGCATAGGCTGCAGCCCCTGCTGCAGTGGGTTCCCATGGGCTACCGCGTGTAGCCAGCAGCCAGCGTGAGCGGCCAGCAGCCGCAGTGAGCGGCCGTCCAGAGGCCGGCGACTGATCTGCCTCGCCCGGGAAGAGCGTAATGATGGTGCCAACTTGGACCAGTGAAGCAACGTCCTCCACAACTAGACTGAAGGAACAAAACGACAGCAACTTGTCTGTTCCCCTTCCCCCAATTCCCCAGCACTGTTCCCATCCCCCCAATTCCCCAATAAAAATCTTTAAAAACAAAAAGGAGAGTCATGTGCTGTCCCATGGCATCTTGTGACCATCCAGTGCCTCAGTTTTCTTGGTTGTCACAACCCCAGTTTCTCAACTAAGCATGAGATTCGTATGCAGGTGACCTGGGTACAGCAGTGAATGATGCTCTGGCATCACTGCCCTTACCCAAAATGGCATGCAAAGCTAAACCACGGAACGTTGGTTTCCCCAGAGAAAAGCCTTCCCTTCTGCATCGATGTTGCCTTGTACAGATAGGATGCTTCCTTCGAGAACACAGAAAATGAAAAATGTGCTTGATTATTTAACAAACACAATCAACGTTGTAAACATAACATTTTGGGCCTTGTTGTTTTTCCACTAATGTCCCTTCTTTCCTGCAGTATCTTGGGCATAACTATGTTCAAGATTCTTGCCAGGACATTTTAGAATTTCACTGCTACATTTCCCCTCAAACTCTCCAACTGGCCTTTTTCCAATGCACCAGTTGCCACTGACTTCTCTGGACGTTCCCTCTGTGTTGTAGGGAGAGAAGGGAAGAGATAAGGTTGAGAATGACAGACACAAAACTATACAACAAAAGCTAAATGATAGTTTTCTATGTGTATTTACTTCAATTCAAAACAACTATTTAAAAGCTTTTTAAAGCCCCACTCTTTATAAAACATGGTGCTGGTACCTGTGATGAGAGAGAGAGAGGGATTGGGGCCCCTTCCACCCACTCTACTACTACACAGTAGTAAAAAAATAAATAAATAATAAGATGACAGATGATAGGTAGGCAGGTAGGTGGGTGATTGATAGAGATGATAGATAGATAGATAGATAGATAGATAGATAGATAGATAGATGATACAGATAGCTGACACAAGGCAGGTCATAAGAAGGGATCTAAGATAGGATTACAAAGAAGCTATAGAAATAGGGGGAAGAAAGAATTAACTCAGAAAGGACAAACTATAGAAGGCTTTTAAGATTGTGTGTGTGTGTGTGAGTGTGTGTGTGTGTGAGTGTGTGTGTGTGTGAGTGTGTGTGTGAGTGTGTGTGTGTGTGTACCTGCCTTTATTGAATTTAATAGGAACTATGCTGTGGAAATAGTAGCAACATAAAGAAGGCTTGTGGTTAGGAAGCTTAATTCCAAAATTCTTAGGAGAAATTGGGCGTTTTAGGGCTAATCACAGGCCAAATCCCCTTCTAGGCCATGGTCTTATTCTAACTGTAGATTTGCCAAAACATCGCACAAAAACAGTTAACAGGGAACCAAATGTCATTCTCTAACTTGACAAATAAAGCAATTATCAAAAACAATGAATGAGAAAGGGGCCCTTTTTGGGGGTCTGGTTTCATTTTGCTTTGTTCTCCACTGACAGTGTCACAACTTAAAACACCCAACAAGAAAATGGGCATAATTCTAATAATAAGACCAACAAACTGTGGAATCCAGTACTGAAACTAGAAATGTGTGTTCGAGAAAAAGTTAGAAATCTCCGTGGGATTTCCCAGAGTAAGACCTCTTCACAATCAGCAGACACCCCAGTAGGGTAACACAATTGACATAGTGCTACTACACATGGTGCTTTCTTGTCACTTACTAAAGAGTGACGGTGGTCATAAGAGAGAGGAGGGCCTGTCGGTGCTTCAGTGCTCATCTCAACATGTCCTCAGCATGTCTCAGCAGATTCGTAATTGACCCACAGCAGTCGCAGGCCATTGAGTTGAGTCTGAACAATATAAATTCTCGTATGTATGATTCCTGAGTCCAGTCTATCATCTTTTATCTCCAGCTAATAAAACCTTGCCAAACCTATTTTCTACTCAATTAACGATTCACTATTTTCAGCTTCTCAATAATCCAATGCATCTCAACAGCCTCCAATCGATATTTCCACATGTGCATTCAAACAGGGGGATCCCTGGCAATCTGAAGAGGATTTGCTGAAAACTCACAGTAAATAGATGTCAGCTTTACAGCATTATCATAAGCCTCAGCCAGGAGTAAACCATACTCTGCAAAAGTGTGTTTTATGATTTTTGAGAATGAAAATCATTTTTACATGGAGCTATACCAGGTGCAGGTGCTTAGAATAATGCCATAAATTGGCTGAGTCAAGTGCAATGAAAAAAAGGGAATTAAGTCAGATAAATTGCCCTGTCTGTCTTGAAACTCAGCCACCCTTTCCCTTGTGCCTTTATCAATCCTTTGTCAACAACTCTATAATATTAGATATTCTATAGCATTCTACAAAATGTCATAAAAACCTGAATTCCCTTGTGCTAAGGCCAATTTGATGTCCTCTGCATGCAATACATGTACTGCGGCTTTGACAGGTGTTAGAGGTTTATTGCTAACTACAGCCAACACACACACACACAATGTGCACACATAAGGTGTGTGTCCACACACATGCACACACACACCCGTACACACACACACACACCTCAGTAGCATTCCAATTATTTTTTTAAAATATCCTATGATGTCTCTTTTGCAGATTAAAATTGGTCCAAACAGAGATAGATTTTAAAAATGAGTAGCTTGAAAATATTTTCAGGTTCTGGATTTTGTGTATTTTGTTCATTTTTTTACATGTAATTAATTGGTCATTTTATTGTGTAATGAAATCGTTTTGCAAATTTTAATTTTTCTTTATTTGTTTATTTTATTTTCAATCATGTGCTATAACAGACAGTTGTATTTCTTCCTTCCCAACCTGTATGCTTTGTATGTCCTTATCTTTCTGCATTAGCTAGAATTTGCAGTATGATGTTGAGTAGGACTGGTGAAAGGGGACACCCTAACTTGTTGCTGGTCTTGGGGGAAAGCATCTAGTTTCTCATCATTAGGTAAGAGGTTAGCTGAAGGCTTTTTGTAGATGTTCTTTATCAAGTTCAGGAAGTTTCCTTCTATTCCTAGTTGACTAAGAACTTGTTTTTTCGGTGGGTTTTTTGGGTTTTTTCATGAATGGATGTTGGGTTTTGTCACATTTTTTTCTCCATCTATTAATATGATCTTAGGATTTTTCAGGCCTTGTTAAGGAGAACGGAAATCTGGGTATAGCTAAAGACGATTGTTTTTCCCTCCTCCTACCTGAAGTTCTAGGGCGTTTTCCTCTGGTCATCGCTGTGAGAACCTGGCAGGATCATGTTACACTCAGGAAAGTAGGGAGCCCCTGAGTCTGGCCCCTTTGGAGTTTTTATCCCAACCTCATCCACACTGATCCTCCAGTAATCTGTGGGTCCCATTTAAAGCGTTCCCATGGGCTCAGGATCTGGCTGAGGGCTCTGCTTCTGGACTTTGTCCCATTCATGGTGATTTTCTGAATCCTGCTGTCTGTCTCTCCCATTTTCAGGGTAGCAGTTTTCCCTGTGACCTCAATTCTTTAATGGATCTACAGTGAGTGGTTCATTTTCAGTTTGTTCAGCTTTTTTCTTGGAGTGATAGCACCCAAGCACTTTCCAGATAGGACCAAAACCCAGAAGTTCCCTGATTTCAGCCAAATACCTAGAGCCATATCTAGTAACAGCCAGAAATGTTGTCCTGAGTTAGCATTTATGATCATCTTTTCATTGAATTGACTCTGATATGCGTTAAGACCATTGCACCAGCATCAAAACCAGCTCTGCTTCTTTCTAAGGCAGTTCTATTTCTTCTTGTCATGCACCCAGCTCTGCGGACCATATAGAACTAAATCTTAGCAACTGACCATTCTGCTGACATGTTGGGTCAAATGGAAGTGTCAGTGGACTAAGTGGTTTATTTCTAATCAATCAGCATATCTCATCAGGGTGCTATAACTGCAAAGCATAGAGTAACATAGGAATGGTGGAGGGTCTGGCACAGTAACATTACAATGGTAAAGAATTCCTCCTGAAGAGCAGTATTCGCAAAGTTAGATGGGCCATTGCTCAATAAGCCAATAAAATAGTCATTTTCTAATCCTACAAATCTCAAACTAGTAGTCACTACAGAGGCCGAGTTTCTAGAAGGTGAAGGCCACCTGTCACCTGGTCACTCTTCTATCCCCTGTGCTTCATATGAGAGTGGCATGGAACAGGTGCCCATAACTATTGGGCTGTCAGAAAAGTCATGACATACTTTTTCTATGTTTTTCATTGCAAAAATGCATCATGACTTTTCTGACAACCCAATATTTGTGAATTAAATAGATGAAAAACTAAATTGCAAAAATGTTGTATCCAATATGAATGAATGAAAATTATCCTAAGGGCAGGGCCTTAAAGTTCCAGAAATTGCAACAGGATGTCAGCACCTTAGTTTGTGCAGCAATTTCCCTTGGAAAGGGGAAATTAGGGAGGGGTGAATTGTCACAATAAACTGTCATTATGCATACCCACTATATATCCCAGGCATCCCTGAGCAGACTTTCCTGCAATAGATAAGCTTTATCAGTGTGGGGAGTTGAGGAAAAATATAATTTATCAATCCTGAAAAGAACATATGCCTATTAGTCAAAGTGAGCTGGAACAGGCATACAGAGTATCTTCTAATTACTCTCAGAAACCTTACTCACTCTGCAACCAGGAGTGCTGAGGTCTCTATGCATGAGCTTTGCAAGTCCTTGAACCCCTAGAAGTTCTGTAAAATCATTTTGCATGTTTGTGTATCCATGCAAGATCAGCCATGACTTCTGTTAACTGCTGAGATGATTATGTAATGTAGAAGATGATAACAGTTTGAGGAGCAGGTTAATACCCCAAAGAAGTTGCCTGCCACCTGCAAAAGCCCCCTTGTCCCAGTGAGTAGATATCAGATATCAGAGAGTATATCCTTAGAGAAAAGGGAGGCCTGCACAGATGTCATGCTGAGCACCCAGGAGCCCTGTTCCCCCACCCCCCTCCACTGCCTGACTCTTAGGGAGGAGGGAGAACAGACCGAATAATTAGCAGAGGAAGTTGTTTTTAAAGATGACGCCTGTTTGAGATCTATCATTAGGTTCCATTTATGTAACCATGATCAATCCTTCCATTTTCATTTTGACGGAGTATCTATTTAACATATTAAATTGTCAACAACTAATGAGTAATCATTGTCATTAAAACAGCTGCATCACAGAAAAAGAGAAAAAATTCAGAATCTATAGTATTTTCACTTTCATCGTAGCTGATTTGGGGACACTTCTACAGATCCCAGCTCGGCGGCATTTTAAATAGCATTTCACGGAGGCTGATTCCTGCCTGCATTCTCACTCCCCTGCAATTTCTCACACTCCCTCTTTCTTCACCTTTTCCCATCAGAGCACAAAAAAGGCCAGAGTCTCTTGACTCTCTTCACTTAAAAATGGATAAGACTGCAAAGAGAAGCAAATCTACCAGACATGTGGCAGACAGCTCAAGGCACCAGGAGAGAAGGCATTGCGCCAAGTCAGGAGGAAGTGGGAAATCATCGTTCCAGGAGAAGCCAGCAGCACCCTTCCCCGCGGCAGCGAAATGCTGGCTCGCTAATTGGACCGTTTACCTCGCAGGACTGTGAGGAGGTTGCTCCTGTGCAGGCCTGAGACCTTTAAACCCTCCCACTGATCAGGTGGCTTCAAAGCTGAAAGGTTCTGTTCATTAGTGTTAATTGATTCCACCCGATGTGATTTTGCATGTCACCATCTCCAGGATGTCCTTCCTCCTGACAGGTGAGGAGCATCCTTTATATTTGGTAGGTAGCAAGAAAAAGACCTGCGTGAATCAGAGAGAACAGCACATGATTTTAGCAGGAAACAAACAGTCCCTATAGTCCTTTTATCTGTTGTGCTGACTCCCTGACTTTCAGGCTTTCGTTGGGGCAGTTTCTCCACACATGCCAACGAGAAGCTGCCAAGTGAAGCCACCACCTGTTTCTGAAAGGGGAGGGGGACATCCTAGTAAACAGAATTTGAAGAGATGTTCTAGACAAAACTGATGTGGAGACAAATCCCCATACCGAAACATTTATAGAAGCTAAACGCTCATTAGAGATCTAGAAACTTATCAAAACACCCACCCAGACCTAATTACTTTCTCAGTATCCTATTATACTGCTGATGGCATCTCATATGTAGGAGACGCCTACAAACCCATGGGGTCTGAAGTCTTCACCTTAGTGGTTTTGAGTTGCTGGGCAGAAGTAGCTTAAGGTTGTTTGGGGAGAATACATATTTTTAGTAAGGGCCAATTATACAAAAAGTTGCCATATATATATATGTGTGTGTGTGTGTGTGTGTGTGTGTGTGTGTGTGTGTGTGTGTATACACACACACACACACATATACATATACATACATATAGCGTTGATTGGACAAAAAAGCATAAATAGATGTAGAAAAAGGTTTACTGGAGCTGTTATAATGATGAATAACTAAAAAGCACTCTCCATCAATGGAAATAAATTATGCAAATAAATAGATCATGGCGCATTTACCCAAAAGACAAATCTTCATCCATCAGTGATGATAATGCAGACTGATTTATCCATATGAAGAGATATTAAGAAGACTTAATTGAGAGGAAGAAAAAGATCATCGTGTATAATAATATAGTGCTATAGATGTTGAGAGAGACAATATCTGAAAAGAACTTCATTGACATGTCAATATATAGCTGAAGGCTGTTTTGACTTCTAATACATAATGTTTTTGAATTTTATTTACAATCATAAGTAAAACAATAATTCTATCTTCATTTTAGAAAGGAAAGCCCCACCTATAAAACCCTATTTAGAGCTCAAAGTACTAAAACAATGGAAAATAATGGTGAACAAAAGACATTAAAAGCTACCCACACCCTGACACTGCCCGTCCGAGGCCCTTCAGTCCTGGGCACAGGCCGACATTTCATGCCTTGTACTGAAAAGCCAGCTCGGCCCAGGAACTGTTCACTTGTCACAAGTTTCTCTCAAGGCCTGAAGCTTATCAGCTCTGCTCTACGATTTGTCCCTTTGCATTTCAGCTGTGTCCAGGGAGCCTCATTCAGACCCCTGGCCAGTGCTCCTGCACAGAAAATCATATCTACTGAAAGGAACTGATGGATTATGATAAAGACCCTTCCAGGTAAGAGAGCAGAGTAAGCACAAGTCTCATTCCCGCTCTCTCAGACAACCGTCGAAATCACAGAATATAAAAAGAGAAAATGCTAAGGACGCTGAAAACTAGAGAAGTGAGACAAGGCCCCACAAGGAAATACAGTATAAAAAATTTCTGTGGCATATGGTGCAGATGGTAGAAATGAAAAAAGGAGACAATCAGCTCTGTGGGAGGGAAATGAGGGGATGCAGTGGAGCCCCACAAACTCACACTGAAGAGAGCTGGAATGGGAAGTGAGGGTCCCCGAAGTGGGGGCCCCAAGTGAGGGGCCAGGCAGTGAGGGGCGCCGGAGCACAGCGGCACCAGGAGCAACCCAGAAAACACATCAGCAACATATGGGCATGTGTGTGTATCTGTGGGTATATTTTAGTATCCCTTAAACATTAGGAATAAAACATCTTAGAAATAAATGAGAAAAACATGGGCTTCTCAGAAGAAAGCTGAACAGAGGAGGTAAATGCACACATAAATCCAAATGGCCAATAAATATTCTTAAAATGCTCAACATCTACTAGTAGTAATTATACTTCGCCTCCATACATGGGAACTCCTACAACAATTGCAATACTGATTATTCTCAGTATAGTAGAGCACAAGGGAATGGGCACGCCCATTGTCTTTCTATCGTATAAAAGCACACTTATGGCAAGTATGCCTGGAGGGCAATTAGGTGGCAGGAGGACAAAGCCGCAAAAACAAACAAACAAACAAAAACCAGCATCCATTTTGATGAAGGAGTTTTATTTCTAGCAATTTGTCCTAAGGAATCAATCACAGATGTTTAAAAAGATGCATGTGCAATGCTGTTCTTTGCAGCATAATTTATAATAGTGAAAAATTGGAAACAATCTAAATGGCTGCCAATAAGAAATTGGTTTTTAAAATATGGAACATATAAACTATGATGAAATTCAAGAGAATGATGATCAGTCATGTACAAGAATACCAAACGAAACAGAGAAATGATCAGTGAGAGAAACAGGCTCAAAATAATGTAGAGAGTGGCTGGCCTAAACTCGATTAAAATATGTGCAAATATAATGCTACATTTTACATGTATAAACTATATGCAAGGAAAAGGGCTGAAATTAAATATAGCATTATGTTATTGGAGACTCTCAAAGTCAACTTTGCAAATGAAGAACAAAGTGGAACAACTTCCCTGCCAAATATTGAGACAAATTACAGAGTCTTGGTAAAATACAAATATTTATTGGCCCTCAAGAACAGGCTATAGGCCAATGAACCCACACGAAGATGCCAGATGGAGGCTGATTTGTATATAAAAACTTAACATTTGACAAAGATGCCATCATAATTAAATGGAAATATTATGTGTGGTTTAAGATAACATCGAGAAAACTGGTTTATTGAATGGAGAAAAGTATAAATGGCTTCCTACCTAATGACCTGTATAAAAGTAGACTCTAGGAGAGGTCTAAGACAGCAGAGCAAATAAACACTGTGCCTGCTGCCTTCCTGGGACACATTAAAATTACAAGTAAAATATAGAACAATTAAGCAGGAGAACCATCTGAAGTCTGGCTGAACAGAAGTTTTAAAAATTAAAATATAAAAAAAGAGGCCTGATCCAGACTGGTGGGAGGGGCAGAGATGCTGAATGGGCCCCACACCTGCGTGGCGTGAACGAGAACCTGGAGGAACATTTCCGCCGCAGAGGTTCCCCAACCCCCAGCAACAGCAGTGAGAGGCCACAGCCACACTCCGGCCTCCCCATCCCAGAGCGCTGGTGCCGGGAAGAGGAACCCCCGCAACATCCGGCTGTGAAAAACAGTGGGGATTCCAACCACCCATGTGGTACAGAGGCTGCAGGAAACCCAGGTGTCCTATTAAACAGCCCACACACAGACTCACTTGCTCACAGGCACTTACCTTGGGCTCTAGTGGAGGGACGGTGACTCAGGGGAAGTCAGAGTCATATGGGGATTCAGGCCAAAGCGTGTGGCTTCAAGGACGGTCACCATTTACCCTGTGTGGTGGCTTTATTCAGGGCAGCTGGCAGCAGGCAGGCAGACTTCATCTCTCCTGTGCTGAGCCCACCCCCACACAGCTAAATCTATATCTGATTAGCCTGGTGAGCTCCACTGCTCCACTCTACTGAATCACTGGGACCCCACCCAACTCCCATAATACATGAGGCACTTTCTCTGCGAGCAGCCAGCCCCACCTGTATCACACTCTTTCTTGAAAAACTACCACAGAGCCCAGATGGGCAGCAGCTGATCACAGTGTGCTCTGAGGCTTTTGCTGAGTAGCTCCAGGCTCAGCACTGGCACCAAACCAGAATTTACATTACCCTGGTGACCACAACTCGTCCCATTCTAGTTACTCCCTGAGACCCTGCCTAACCCAACTCATGTACCACATGAGGCTTAATCAACTGCTAAACCTTAAGGGAGTCAGCAAGTGGCAGCAGGCCTTGGGGTGTCCTGGGTTTTTACAGAGCTACCCCGGGCCTGGTGTTGGTGACAAAAGTCCTCGGTTTCCAGTGTGCCCTCTCCCACACACCTCCAGATTTAGCACAGTCAGTGAACAACCCCGGACCACTCTGTAGCTCCTACTGGGTACTCCCCGCCCAGTCACAGTCAGTGGGTGACCTGGACCTGCACCAGAGCCCCTCACAAGAGGCCCCAGAACCAGCACACTTGGAGGTTGGCTTCAGACCACAGCAGAGCACTGCCCAATTAGCCCCACAAGTGGCACACACAAAGGGTGGTCTCAACAGGCACCAGAGCCCACTGGGGTGAATCCCTCTCAGAGGGATAAGCTCCTCAATCAGAAGAAGTCCATAAGCTGTAAATGTGGCCAAACCTCAAAGCCAATCAGCCAATGGGCCAATACCATCCACTGACCTGCCAATAGCAATCAAGGCTCAACTATAACAGGAGGGCATACACAACCCACACAAGGGACACTCCTGGATCACCTGGAGCAGGTGACCAGGGAGAACTGTGCCACTGGGCCACACAGGGCACCTACTACATACATAAGGCCACCAGACAAGACTGGGAGACATCGCAGATGTATCTAATACATAAAAACAAACACAGAGATACAGCCAAAATGAGAAAACAAAAAAATATGTCCCAAATGAAAGAATAGGAGAAAACTCAGAAAAAGAACTAAACAAAATGGAGGCAAGCAGCTTAAAATAATGATTATAAGGATGCTCGAGGAACTCAGTGAGAACTTCAACAGAGAGATAGCAAGCATAAAAAAGGACACAGAAACCATAAAAAAGAACCAGTCAGAAGTGAGAATACAATAACTAAAATGAAGACTGCACTAGAAGGACTCACCAGCAGGCTAGATGAAGCAGAGGACTGAGTGAGTGATTTGGAAGACAAGGTAGCAGAAAACACCCAAACCGAACAGAAAAAAGAATCCAAAAACAAAAGACAGTTTAAGAGATCTCTGGGACAACATTGAAAGACAGATAAAAAGCTTCCCAGGCAAGAAAAAGCTAAAGGAATTCATCACCACCAAGGAATGTTAGAGGGACTTACGACAGAAAAAAAAAAAGATAAAAATTATAAATAACAAAATGGCAATACCTACAAGTGCATATCTGTCAACAGTTACTTTAAATATAAGTGGTTAAATGCTCCAATCAAAAGATAAGATGGCTGAATGAAAAAAGAAGACTCATGTGCTGCCTACAAGAGACTTACTTCAGATTGAAAAACACACACAGAGGGAAACGAAAATGATGGAAAAAGATATTTTATGAAAATGGAAATAAACAAACAAACAAAAAGCTGGGGTAGCAATACTTATACCAGACAAAACAGACTTTAAAACAAAGGCTATAACAAGAGACAAAGAAGGACCCAGTAATCCCACTTCTGGGTATTTATCCAAAGAAACCAAAAACACTACTTCAAGGAGACATGTGCATCCACATGTTCATTGCAGCATTGTTTACAGTGGCCAAGATGTGGAGACAGCCTGGGTGTCCACTGATGGAAGAATGAATAAAGAAGAGGAGGTGGTGCATATACACAGTGGAATATTGCTCGGCCATGGAAGGGAATGGGTTCTTGTCATCTGCGGCAGCATCGATGGACCTGGAGGGTGTTGTGCTGAGTGGAGTATGTCAGACAGAGAAAGACAGATGGAACGTGATTTCGCTTATATGTGGAATCTAAAAAATAAAATGAACAAACAAAACAGAAACGCACTCATAGATACAGAGAATATTTTGATGGCATGTTGGCAGGTGGGAGGGGTTTTAGGAGTGTGGGTAAAAGAAGGGGAAAGGATTAAGAAGTACAACTTGGTTGTTAAAAAGTAGTTATGGGGATGTAGGGTAGAGCATAAGGAATAGAGTCAATAATACTGTAATAACTACGTATGGAGTCAGATGGGTACTAGATTTGTTGGGGTGATAGATGGGAGTGGGGTTGGGGAGCAGGGTGGAAAAGGTGAAGGGATCAAGAAGTACAGATTGGTGGATATAAAATAGCCATGGGGATACAAAGTAAAGCATAGGGAATATAGTCAATTATATGGTAATCACTATGTACAGTGCCAGGTGGGCACTAGACTGGTCAGGGGGATCACTTCTTAAATTACACAAATGTCTAACCACTATGCTGTGCACCTGAAAGTAATATAAAATAATACCGAATGTCAACTATAACTGAAAATTTTAAAAAGGGGCAAAAAGGTGAAGGGGAATAAGAGGTCCAAATATCCAGGTATAAAAGTCATGGGGATGTAACGTACAGAATGGGGATTATAGTCAACAATATTGTGACAGCGTGGGATGGTGTCAGACGGTTGCTGGACTTAACATGGTGATCACTTTTTTAGGTATATAAATGTTCAATAACTATGGTGTACCCCTGAAACTAATATAATATTGTATGTTAGCTATATTTTAATAAAAATCTTTTTAAAATAAATAAAATAAAAAACATAAAAAATAAAAGTGGACTCTAGCTATATTAAAGACTTAAATACAAAAGTAAAATTTTAAAATTAAGAGGAAATCATGTAGGAGAAAATTTTCTGACTTAGGCACAAGACATTTTAAGCAAAGCTTCAAAAATCTATACTGTCACAAAGACAATGGTGAATTTATGTAAAAATCTCTTCATATTCAACATGTTTACTGAGGGATCATTGATATAAAGAACCGCACATATTTAATATGCATAATTTGATGAGTTTGGACACGTGCAAACACCCGTGATACCATCGCCACAATCAGGATAATAGACACCCAACACATCCTAGAGTTTCCTTGTGTCTATTTGTTGTTGCTTTTGCTTTGCTTTTGTTTTTGTGCTAAGAACATTTAATATGAGCTCTCCTTTCTTAACAAATATCGAAATGCATAATAACTTATTGTTAACTTACAGACACTGCTGTGCAGCAGATCTCGAGGACTTATTCATCTTGAACTTATTCATCCAAAGCTTATTCATCTAGAACTTACTCATCTAGTACAACTGAAATTTTATACCCATTCAAAAAAGCTTAAAAAAGAAAATATTGAATTGGGAGAAGATATCTGTAATGCCCCAAATGAAAGGGATTAACAGGCAATAAAGCCTTGCCAATAATAAAGAAAAAGGATTACTCTAATTTTAAACAGAGTGAAGGTTATGAAGATAATTCACCAACAAGCAAACCTAAAAGTCTTTACAAATATGGAAAGATGCTCAGATCAAATAGTAATCAGACAAATGCAAATTACAGTGAAAATGGCAGATCACTGTACAGAAATTCTACCTGGGAACCTGGAAAGCTGGAACATGCCAGGTGTCAGCAGGAGCGGAGGTTCACATGGGATGAAACCCACATGCACTGTGGGGAGAACGGGGACTGGTGGAGACATTCCAGACAGCAGTCTGGCAGCCTGGAGTGCAGTCAAAAATAGTTGGACTATAATGAACAACACTTTTACTGCTGCATATAATTCCGAAAGATATTCTCACACAAACAGATAAGCGAATGCATAAATAAAGCTAGGGACCAAGTTGTCAAGTATTGTTCTACAATTACACAAAATGTTTCAAGGTAGAATTAATAGAGAAACATTCAGGCAGACACCATCAGAAGAATACTAGCGGTATTCACATCAGACACAAGAGAATATAAGGCCAAATCATTCTAGACAGGAAGTGTCAATGCACGACAACAGCCTTATTGAATGGTTAGACAAACCATTGTAAATGTGTGCGCATGGAGTAATTATCATCGAAACATACAACAAAAAATTACAGAGGCACTGATACATGAACCTGTAAGGAAAGATCCCAACACATCTCCTCTAGTATTTTATAAACGAAGCAAACAAGCAAAAAAAGTGGAAAGGTTACAGAAGTTCAGAACAACATTACGAGTTTAAGCTAATGAACATATTTAGAACATTGCACCCAGTCGTTCATGAACACGCATTACTTTCAGGCACACACACAATATTTACCAAAAATATTACCAACCATCAGGACATAAATCAAGCCTCAACAAAATAACTCCAAAGAAAATAGAAAGAAAAAGAGGATAAAGATGAGAGATGAAATTCATAATATGGAATTTATTAGGTTAGACTTGATGTGTTATATTTTATAACATTTAATGTAAAGCATGCAGAATATATTAAATAGTAATGCTAACTATATAGTTACATACAGTATATATTATAAGTTATAAAATTTAGGTTTTTATAACATTTTATAGAATCCTATAGAATATCTAATATTACAGAGTTGTTTACAGAGGACTGATAAAGGCCAAAGTTGTTCTTTGGAATAAAGAATATAAAATTCAAGCAAGAATATTAAGCAAATAAGCAATATTTATTTTTTAAAAAGTAAAAATAAAAAAAACCTTTGGCTGCCATGGTGATGAAGAGAAGAGGGCGCTATTGTGAAGAAACCGTGAACACAGCAGACCTGCTTTTCTTTCTTGATTCTTGTTTTTCTCTGGGGACACCTGAAGCCCCAGCACTGTCCCTTGGTCAAAATCTGAGAATGTAATTCCTGCACCTTCAGGCCTCAGTGATTAAGACATTGCTCTGTGAGCCCACGGCAGTGGGTCAGGTAGTCTCAGGCTGGCGGCATCGTTTAAAGAAATCGTCCAGACTCACCAAGTGTACCTGGCTTTGGGTCAGCACCACAGCTGCTCACACGGCTACTTTAAAATGAATAAGAAATCTGCACCCTGAGGTTCAAGTGGGCTTCCCTGCATGGGGGCATCTCACACTGTGTCTGAGGTTTGCAGTCCCCGCAGGAAGTGACCGCCTGGCTCCTGCCCCTGAGTGTACAGCCTCTGCCTGTGTGTGTTTTTTCCTGCTGTCATCTTTGCTGGAATACATCTCACTGGTGGCCCTAACTTTACGTCAAGGGGTGTGAATCAGGGAACTAGTGGGTGGCATGGGGCCTCCTAAAACAGTGAAGCACAACATAATGACAATACCTATGAACACTTAGAAGAAATGGTTTCTTAGACAACACAACCTAGAAAAGCTGACTCGAAGAGAAATAGAAAGCCAGAACAGTCATATAACTTATTCTGTAAATATCTCAATAATAAAAATCTAACCCAGATGATTTTACAAGTGATTTTACCAAACCTTCAAGGAAAAGGTAAATTCAGAGACTAGGAAAATGGGAACACCCTAAATTATTTTATGCCCTATGAAATAAAGCATGGCTATCATGCCAGCCAGACTAGGTTGAATTTCCAAATCTACCAAGTGATAGGTTTGGAACTCTGGAGTAATTAACCTAACCTGTAATAGTTTCCTCATCACTCAGTCAACAAATATTTTTTGACACCTACTATGTGCCAGGTACCTTTCTAGGTAGGGGGCATAGGTGAAGTAACAAAACAGACAAAAGCACTTTCTTTCACGGAGCTGGTGAAGGGCAGTCGTGAGAATGTCCAGGGAGCGAGCATCGGCAAAGGCCCATGTGCACAAAACCCTGGCCAGGCAGCGGGCAGAAGCGGAAGCCGTGACGTCACGTTTAGGAATGGCAATCACACTAGGAGGTGACAACGTCAGGCAGGTTACTGGGCCCGGGCTGCATTTGGCCTTGTCTGGTAAGAGTGACAAAAAAGAGACAGTGATGAGCCCAAGGGGCTTGGCATGAGCAGATGGAGTGTTTTTTAAGTGACAGGGATGACTATGAGAGGGGCAGTTTAGGGAACTTGGTCTGAAGCCCTGTTGTGAACATTTGAAGCTGCCTCACACACTTCCAGGTGGAGATCTGCGTTGGCTGCTAGAGCATTCTGAAATCAAGTGGTACTTACAGAGGGGACGTAACACCACGAGGCTCTGGGAGGCCCCTGAGGAGGCGAATGCGATTGATGAGAGGCGAGCAGGACAGGGCCCGGGGGTCCTCCCGCATTTAGAAGTCAGGCGACACACAGGGACCCACTGGATCCAGACTGCAGAAACCACCGGAGGTAGAACGAAAACCAAGTGAACACCGAGTTAAGGCAAAATGATAGTCACCCAAAAGACAGGGATATCATCTAATTCAAAGTGCTGTAAATCCCACAAGACATGGAAAGTACATTGTGGGTTTCCTTTCTGTTTTATTTCACAACTATGCCCACACAGAGATAGTTTGCACTCTTTCTGTATGCTTTTATCTGATTCCTATGACAAGGCACCCTGTTTTAGCAACAAGATGGAAGATAAGCACTGTTTAAAATTGCTTTATAAGTTATTATGATTTATAGACAATATTTATCTAAAAAATAAAATTATTCATACCTTTGAATAATTCCACCTCTCAAAAATAACTAATATTACAGTGACTAGCAACATGTATAATATCCTCATTTCAGCATTGCATGTTATAGTGTAAAACTGGAAAGAAAATATAAAGGAACAAAAATAAAGGAATGGTTAAATAAATTATGGATATTCACTCATTAGAATGAAAAATGATGAACGTGAAGGCTGTACCATATGGAAAAGCTGCCATGACAATTATCACTATGGCAATAAATAGAGACAAGAGTGGCAGAAAGAAGTTGAATGATGTTTCTGTTACAGGAACGTAAACATAGAGGTCTGTTTTTTACTTTTCTCCACTAGTAATTTATCAAGCTATATCTCTACAACTGGTATACAATTACATAGTTTTCAAAATAAAACTACATTAGTCAAAAAAAATAAAATTCTATGCTTATGAGATGTTTTCAGCAATGACATGGTGCAACAATTGAAACCTGGTCACACCTCACAGGAAAAGCAATATAATTAAATCACTGAACACAACATGAAAATACTTTGTTCATAAATCAGTGTAAAGGTCAGACTATGGAGTTTCAATGCTACAAAGTCAGAAATATGCTCACAGCACCAATGTCCCAAGGAACATAATCGCGTATATACGTGTGTAAGACCTCCTGAGAAGTCCCATTCAGGCCTGGCAGTTAGGTACATGGCATGCTCTCGTCTCCAGGCTGACAATTTCCTCTGCAGTTGCAAAAAACCCATGGAGGACTCCAGCAAAACCTCTATGATTTCTATTTCCAGGAAAAAAAACCAATGCACTTCAGATGCTGATATATTTTTAGCTAAATAAAAGGTAGACTTCCTGGTTTACTTACATAAGTAATTCAAAATATAATAATGGTTCCAACGAGGAGAGAAGAGGGTGAAAGAGAAAACTGAAGGGACAAGGAGAACCGGTTTCACGCTTGGTATTCTGAAAAGCATTAACAACCTCTAAAATCGGCTTAATTGACAGCACTTCTTCTATAACTGGAAATGGCAACACTAAAACGCCTGAGATAAATTCAAGCAAAAATACAATAGAGTCCATGTACAACTTGGAATCTATCTGTGGCGAAACAACGCAATAATTCTTATTAAACCCACAGCTGATTGGAACGCAAGCTCTGACTTAGTGGATGAAGTCACTTTATGAAACACAAATTGGAATAAGAAACGGGAGAAAGTAGATAATCAGCGCATGTTGGAGAAACAGGTTTGCAGAACCCAGTTTTCCAGATTGAAAAGCTATCACCACAGCGAATTCCCCAGAATGTTTTGTGACTCTTCTTTTTCAATCCCAACCATCCTTTTCTATTTGAGCGTCTCAGAATGGAAAATTGAACTAAAAACAAGTGAAAACAAATCACAATAAAAGTGACTTCAAGAAGATTTACATTACGTTTTGGTTTTTTTTAAATAAAGGAAATTTTTAAATGTTCTTCAAATTAGTACAGAAAGCCATTCGTCAAGGATGGCAGGTAACATTGGAAAGCATTGTGATATTAGGGTTTTCTCCCCTGATCAAACCTTTGCATCGTGTTACAGTAACCGGGAGAAGAATGATTCCAGCTAATGTAATTCGGAAAGAAATCTTTGGGAGGATACAGATACAAACAGAATCAAGAAGGCTAGAAAACCAGAATCACAAAAGAATAGAAATCAGGGTAGCTTCAGGAGTCTTGAGATTGGAGATATAAAATAGTAATAACAATAATAATAGCAATAACAGCAATGATAATGATATTAATAATAATAGTTTGTGTCTATTGAAAGGATATTATGTGACAGGAATTATGCTAAGTACTCTACATGCATTGTCAGTTAATTCTCACAATGACCCCATGAGAGAGTTACTATTATCCCATTTTCAGATGACAAACTGAAACATAATAAGTTCCTTGTCAAAAATTCAACAGCTTGTGAGTGGCACAAAGTCACTCGAGAGACACTGTTGTCACCCAAGTGACTCAGTTTCTTTCAATGATATGAGCCAAGGATCCACTACTGCATTCAAGACCCGAAATACCAGGGGGACTCTGGGACCTACAGCCTTGGTAGCAGGCCCTTGAACCGGGTCTCGAGGTCTACCCAAGTTTCGTGCCTACCTTATGTGGCTATCCCAAACCTGATACTCATGCGATTATTTGGTCCAAGTAGCTCCCTTGGTTAGGCTCATATAAAATTAGTTCAATATAACAGATGCATTCTTCACTAAGATATCAGATGTCACACACAGAGCTGGTAAATGGTCCACACCAACCCCAAACCCCACCTGGCTTCTCCTAGAATGTGAGTGACGGCAGATAAAGCAATGAGTTAAGGGAGAGCAGCCAGGCTTCACCAGGCGCCCGTCTCTCAGGCTCTGGGCACTGCTTCACGAAGGCGTTTTCATCCCGAGCTCCAAGCGCCCAGGGGGATTAACTCCATTGGATAGCGGAGGGCATCCTATTAGAGACACGAAGAGGCTGCCCAGGATGACATAGTCAGCCAGTGGCCCCAGCAGGATACACACCCGGTGTTCTCTGATTCCAAAGCCCACTCTTGCATTGCCCAGGTATGGCAGTGTTTGCATCTGTCAGCAGTCACAGAAAAGTAATGAAACACATTGTTGGTAAGGCAGTGAGACCACCTTCTATAAGAAGACTGAAGCTCCCATCCTAACTTGCCATTTTAATGTCTTCTACACAGAGAGAAGTTGGTAAAGTCATCCCAGAGTCACAGTGCTTAACCCAGATGGTCCTAGAAAAAGCCAGTGGAACTTCAGAGAGCAAGCAAATAGGATCCAACTAGTTTTTGTAGACAAATACACTTTAATTCCCCTGGAAATAACTACACATATCTTTCTCCAGCTTCCTATCTTTTATCCTGATCCCCAGAACTTGCTGTGTCACGGTGCACTTTGATTACTTCTGAGATTTTGGCTGTATTTACTCGTTCATGCATCTCTCAATTCTATTTGGGGCACTGCCTTTAGAGTACAAGATGTTGACACAGGCACCAACTTAAAACCAAAAGTCAAGCCCAGAAAAATACATATATAAAGGTTTCTGCGAAAAATACATATGTAAAGGTTTCTGCATCAGAGACCACATGGAGAAGACGGGTTTGCAGTGCACTTGCGAGAACGATCCCCAACTTTAAGACACTAGAGGAAAAAAATGGCAAGAAAATGTTCAAAACCGTAGGCGTAAATGTTCCAACGGAGCTTATAAACCAAGCTGCATTAGGTCTAATGTGCATCTTTTTCTCTCTTCTCAATTTCACTCTCCCTCTAGCTTTCCAGTTGGGCTTTTTAAATTTAACCATCATTAGATATTTTCACTACATTTTTCTGTAATCTAATTTTGCCACAGTTCTTTGAGCGCCTAAAAAAATGCTTCACTATGTAGTTCAGAGGGAGAACTGCATACAATCTCTTCCCCATGCTGGCAAGGGCTATACAAGGCAGTATGCGGACTGTCCCACTGAGCCCCTAGGCGGTGGCGCTGGGGAAGACAGGCCACATGGATTCCGGGGGGCTCAGAGCCCCAGGGAGCATCCCTGTGGGGGGACAGGACACGTTCCCAACATCCATCTGCACCTCTCCACTGGGTCTCACCAACTGCCTACTGCATTGGAAAACCAGATCCTGCCAGCCCCGGGACACCCCACAAACACCCCTCTGATCCCCGACCATCGCACATACGCTAGCCCCCTGTGCTTATGCACAGCTGTGCCTCCCCCACAGCCAGCTCCGTGCAGTTATCCGCCAGCATGTTGCATGTCATCGCTTCCAACAGCTGGGGCCCCTCCTCTCCTCCGTCCCTTATTTCTCTACAACCCCCTTTACACATTTGGTCACCCCAGAACATTCTCCCAGCTTATCCCTAGTTTTTGAAAATTCTGATCATTGTCCTTATCTTTCTGTGCTCACCCAGGTTATCAGCCCCTTTCAGATAAGAAGAATATCTAAACCAGCACCTATTTCATAAGCACACAATGAGAGTCAAACATGTAAATTTTCATATCCTAGTGTCCACTTAAAAAACAAAAAAGAATGAGAAATTAGTTTTAATAATATATTTAACTGAACACAATAGATTCAAACATTTGAATGTGTAAACGTTCAAACATTTCTCGTGTGAACATCGAGATGGGGCTCGTGGCTACCAGAGTGGACGGGGAGACCGAGCCCGTGCTGAGCTCTCACGGGGGGAGCGACTTGAGTTACATTATTGTGCAGGCGTTGTCATCCCCACTTCACGGCAGAAAAGCTGGGAGTCAGAGAGGTCAGGCAGCCTGACCATCACAATTGTAAACCGAAGAGCTGGGATTTGGACTCACATCTATCTGACCCCAAAGGGCACACTCTTTCCGTATCATCACACATCTCTCTGACTCCACACGAGACAGTCACCAGCTTCGCCCTGCGGCCAGCTACTTCACAAATGCACCAGGCCTCGAGAGCCTCCCCAAACACAAGCTAAACGTCAGCCACCTCCTGCAATCTCTGAGCTGTTGATGCAGAGAGAATACAAAGAGAGAGA
>NW_017731541.1:1900345-1910300 GCF_001890085.2 Hipposideros armiger | reverse complement strand
GAGCGCTTAACCTCTATAAACTTGTACTGGCCAAATGTAGAGCTGTGTGACAAGTTTCCTACCTCACATCGACAATGCACATGTCTCGACATTTCTCAGTGTCCTCAGTGTCTGTGTCATGTGGCTTATTTTTCTTCCACTCCACGGAAACATTTCTGAAGGTCTCTGGTTATCTTTATACCATATCAAGTGGTCATTCCTCAGTGTCCAGTCTCATGGGGACACTTTTCCTCTTGAGGACAAATCTCATCATTGTTTTTCCCCTCCACAAGAAAGAACACAGCGTGTTGCAAATTAAAGGCTCTTAATGAACATGTTTGAGAAGTTAGTATTCACACAAAGTTCTTACTATTTCTGAGAGGTATTATACTTATTACATGTCCGCCTCGATTTGCGTTGGCTGAAACTACACCCCCTACAGGTGCATCCGAAGAGAAGTTCTGTTTTTCTGAAAATACATTCCTATGTTCCCCCACATTTCAGTGGGAAATATTCATTAACCTGACTTGGCCTCTAATATATTCATTTAGAGAACTCTCTAAATGAGAGTTCATTGCTGGTTTGTCTAAATAAATGGCATAAACATTGCTAGTCCTATATGTAGCTATTTCAACTATGGTTACAAGACAAATTAGGTGGATTTGGATAGGAAAAAAAAAAGGAAAGAACAATCATTAAGTTCCTAAAGCATAATAGTTTCCATAAAATTGTTTCATACATATTGATACTTTAAATGTAAGGAGAAAAGGTTCTTGAACAGTCTTTGCTAACTTAGTTTAGCCTGGTGACTTTCTCCTTTGCCCAGACCCAGAGCCCGTGTTCTCATTGAAGTGAGAGATTCTGTCATTTTCCTTCATGAGAAAAGTGCTTGACCATCTTCACTTCCCCTCCCCACCCCAAACACCACTGTTTCCATCAGCCCAGTGATGACCCAGGATACGCGTTTCTATTGCCTCCAAAAGCCAGCACTGCCCCCTGAACCCTGGCTCTCGTGTGGCCCGTGGCTTTGCCCCATCGGCTTCTCTATTCCTTTCTCACAACTTCGATCTAAATCCTTCTAATATTCCTTAGTCCTGTATTTCCTTCCCAAAGACCTGCTGCTGTAAATGGCTTTCTAGAAGGTCACTAACAGCCAGTGAGCTTCCCCTCAACCTTGACGTGCTGTCACTCTGCTTACAAGGGTGTCCCCATACTCCCCTCTCCCCAGCACCTCACACACCGCCAGGCTGGCTCTCAACAAACAGCCCTGGAAGGCATCACAAACAATCGGGCCCACAGCTGACATGCCGAGTGACCACTAGTCTTAGGAGATGCTCAGTGATGAAGAGTTCCACGGACAAGTGATGCAGGAACTATCCCCACCCCACCGTCCCGGGACACCCTGAAGCAGAAAATCAGAGATACCAGTCAGTATGAGACCACCCAGCAAGCCCTGGGGGCCGAGGCCTCAGGGTGCTGCTGCGGGTCTTACGCTTTGTAAGAGCAGACCCAGGGGAAGAGTGAGGTTGCCTCATGGGGGTCCAGGCCCTGCTCTACACTGTAAACCATGTCTCTTCCTCAGGAATCACCCTCGTCCACCTAGAGCCCACAGAAGAAGGCACAAACCACCTGTGAGTTGGTGTCACGGGCTCTGTTACCTGGTCCAGCCCACGTGGTGAGCCTTGTCACGGGGGAGATAAGCCATGCTAAACGCTCAGGCGCCAGTGTCCCCAGATTTGCCTTCAGGCTCAAGAGCTAACTCAGGGCCCAGAGAGCTAAGCCAGGGAATAAGGTGTGTTCATACTGGAAGGCCTGGGTATGAAGGAATTCACCTGGTATCACTCACAGAGATAAGCAGCATATATGTAACACACATGTATCAAATAGTACATTATATAATACATACAGTATACATGTGTAGACATAAACATATGTGTGTAGAGTGCATGTGTGTGTTCACATATATAGTACATATTTTTCAAAACATATCTGTAATTAACATCCTTACAGTTGCATTCTTATTTCCATTTCTAGGACTAACCTAACAGATGCTCTTTCAAAAGAAGCTGAAAGCAGAAAAATCTGAGTTCACCACACTGTGATTTAATTCTTTCCCCAACAACGGAGCTATTGATTTTGGGTGACACAATAAACTGAACAATTCTAATATTTAGTTGATAGTGAAAGCCCTGAAGAATATATACCGCCAAGCACCAGAAGTTTGATCAATTTCAAAGAACAAGCTAGGAAATATAAGAAAACTGTAGTAAAAGCAGGTGGGCTGCACGTTCCTTTCTCTGTGAGAAACAAACCAGGCCACGGAGCGTCCTTTTTATGGATTCAGTGTATAAGTCAAAATGGAAATATTTGTATTGTTCTCAGTTCCTAATCTCTGATTATGACCAAAGATAGTAATAGTGTTTATACTAGCAGATAAGGAAGGAGAGGCTTGAGGGAGATAATCTGGGGAAAATATAGGAAAATATGGAGAGATAAGAGAGAGAGAGAGAGAGAGAGAGAGAGAAGCTTTCAGCAAGAAGTGACTGCATTTTTTCAGTCTCAGAAAAATACTAGACTCTAAGGAAATAAGAAATATGGTGATATAATCAAGACAAAGATTTCAAACAATGCGATGCAATTTTGTAGTTGAAAGCAGCCCAGTGTGATGCTACTTTTAAAAAATGAGGGAGAAATACATTTATTTTTATCCTTAATATCTCCTTTAATTCTTTCAGTTAGCTGATGTGAGTGACAGTTGTGGACAATTAATGAGCTACAGATGTCCAACTGCAAAATGCAACCAAGAGAGGCATGGCGTACGGATTCTTTTGAGAAGGGATGAGAATTTGTCTCCCTTCTTTTCTCATAAGCTCGGCTGTCTTTGTGAAACGGCTCTGGCTCCATCTTCAGAGAAGTAGTGTGTGTGCAGCTTTGAAAGAGGCTGATCAGTGAAAGCTCAGGCTAGTTTATTACAGCGATTCAGGACCCTGGCTTCCCTTCAAAATGCTGAACACATTCCTGGGCTGCGGCGATGGCAAGAGACAGAGCTGGTGCCTAACTGGTTTTCGATGCTGAAATTATTCTTGTGAGTTGAGAATAAATTTATGCCCAGGATAGATGCTCAAGGCGTTTAGAAAGGAATCATATAGCAGGGGACATTCCTGGACAAGGAGCCTCTGGAGTTCCTTGAGTGTTTTAGAGGGGAAAAAAATCTAGCAAGGCGGGTGTGATGGGTGGACGCCCAAAGCGCCCAAATGCCTTTGTGGATACGAATCAGTTTTGCATGCCGGAGGCTGAACGTTTAGAGGCCTACCCCAAACCGGAATTAGAGAGCCCACTTCTCACATTCTAACCACATGCTGGTGCAGAGGCCTCCCAGTGGCTCGCGGAAGGGCACACAGTAACACTAGCCACCATGGGATGCTGGGTGTTCCTCCAAGAGGCGGTTTGGCTGGTGCTTAGACAACTTGCTGCATTTCAGCTCACTTCTGCCACATGTACACCGAATCGCAGGGATCAGGAATTCTGAGACAAGGGGCATGGTGTTCAGGATCAAAGAATAAAAGAGAACAGAAACCTAGGTTTCCTTTTCCCCTCAAGAGGCCGACATAGACATGGATTAAAATTTGAACTCACAATTCCAAGGATACAGTGGCTCTTAATGGTGCCCCATGTAACAGACCAGGGAACTTTTTTTTTTTTTAAGATTTTATTGGGGAATTGGGGGAGGGGAACAGACAAGTTGCTGTCCTTTTTTGCTTCAGTCTAGTTGTGGAGGACGTCACTTCACTGGCTCATGTTGGTATTATCATTGTGCTCTTCCCAGGTGAGGCAGTCGCTCACCGGCCACAGGACGGCCACTCACGGTGGCTCACGGTGGCTCATGGCAGCTCCCATCAGCTGCCAACCAGCCCCACTGCAGCCTACGCCGTTGCCGGCGACTCACGGCAGCCCAGCTCCAGGTTGAGCTGTTGTTCACCATCTTAGCTGTAGAGTGCAGCGTCACTGGCCCTCATGTGGGATCCTAACCGGGGCCTTGCTGCTCAGAGCTGGCGTCCCAAGCCAACTCCTAACCAACATGCCACTCGGCCGGCCCCAGACCAGGGAACTTTTATAGGACATCTTTAAAAAGCCATGCCACAGCGACTCACCAGACACAGGCGGGAATGAGGGTGCCTGGACGCCCTACTATTTCCAGTAATCGAAATTTAAATCCAAAAGAGTCAATATTTACACTGTTTATGCTTTTCAATAAAAACTATAAAGCTACTTAAGTTTTTCATGATGGGCCTGGGAATGTAATCTTACAAGTTCCGATTTCTCAGGCCTTTGATGAGTTTCCGATAAGGATCTGAGTGAAGAATGGTTTCTGGGTTTGAGCTCATTTGGCCCACTGTCTACACTCAGGCTGGGAGGGAACCTAAGCTTCTGGCTTCTCTCTGTCTTCTTATCCCTCAGTCGCTGAGAGACAAAACAAAAACAAAAATCTACATTATTTTTAAAGACATCATTGCGAGTGCTCAGAGATGGTGCTATGGCACTTAGGTTAGGTTTGTTTTTAATTTCTCAGCTGGGTTGTTATTATTTCTTGAGAACGTAAATGGTGGGAAATGCCAACCATGGAACATGAAGATGGGAGAATCAGTCACAGGGTACACAGGTCACTTTAGCTCCATCTTCTCCCCCAGTGCTGCCCAGCAAACACGCCAGCTCTACTTTAAAGGGATCTTTGCATTCGCAAAAGTCTATGGCACCGACTTGCTGCTGGTTTCTGTGCACAAACATTCAAATACTGGCAAACTGCTGTTTTCCTCTGCTCCTTGGACAAAGAGAGCTATTTTGAAATTCTGATTGCATCTTGGGGAAAATAGGACATACCCCAAATTTTAGGAAATAAAGTTAGCTTATTGCCTAACATTGTGCGTGTAAGAGCAAATACCCACAGGGAAAAGGCAGAGGCCCTCCCCCAGCATCACATCTTAGAATCAAGACAATGCACAGGTCAAAAGTAGCCTTGCTCCAGTGACCCTGTGCTGCTGGCCCAGGAAGTCATGCGCTCCCGCTCTCGCCAAATGAGCACCAGTTGTCCCTGATGAGTCAGCACCACGCTGGGCGGTGGGAGCACCAAGTAAATTCCACAACAGCATACTTCAGCTTTCTCTCAGGATTTCCTCCCGACTCACCTAGCTTCTCCTACAGGGAATGTGCACTGAGGTTCACATCAAAGCCATCACTCCCCCCTAAGTGTCTGCTTCTGTTCCCACTTCACACTGAGTACACGTCTCTTCCTTGACACACATCTTGTCTTCCCTGGTCCAGGAGAACACCCTGCTTGTCTCAACTCACCAGATTCTCCATGCTTCTCATTCGGAAGGACCACACGATGACTCGTGAAAATCCTCACGGTGCCTACTGATTGTTAGCAAGCAGGCGACACTAGGTACAGAGTCACCCCTACAACTTGGCTGAGCGTTCAAGGTCAGTCTGCCCCACTGCATGGAAACACAGCAGGAAAGGAACAGATGTCAGGGGTTAAGACGAGGTCATCCCACGGTAGGGTGGGCCCCTAACCTGATGTGGCAGGTGTCCTTATATAAAGGGGGGACTTAAAACAGTCATACACACGGGGGAGGCCCCGTAGCACTTGGTGTCGCGCTGCCACAAGACAAGGAATTACTAGAAGCACAGAGAGGGGCCTGGGACACATCCTGCCTCACAGCCTCACCAGGAAGCAACTGTGCTGACAGCTTGATTTTGAATTTCCGGCCTCCAGAACTATGAGATAATAAGCTTATGCTACCTCAGCCACCCAGTTGGTGGTACTTTGTCATGACAACCCCCACAATGCAACCCAATACATCACCCTAATTGATACCAGCTCCAGAAGTCTGAGAAAGTCAAAACACAAAATTTTTCTTAGCAACACTGTGCTCCATAAGTATCAGAGAGAAAACAAGAATTTTTTTTTAATAGAACAACAGCTTTCCTCAGCGGTTCTGTGTCCTGCGGCCTCTGGGGTCTGGTGGGCTCCACTGGAGACCCCCCTTGCTGCCTGCTCTCAGCTCCTCCTTCTAAGAGGCTGGGTACAAGCCGTACTGTCTTTGCTAAGTTATCCTAATTCCCATAAAGGCTGCTGTAACTGTGGCAGGATGGAGCCAGGAGAGGAACTAGACCTGCCTTAACAATAATATATCCAGTGGTAACTTCACGGCCCAGGCCAAGCGGGCAGAACCAGACTTACACAGCGGGCAGCTCCGCATGCTGAGATGCTACCTCTTCAGGCCCAGCACAAGGACACTTCCTCCTGGTTACTCGTCCACACAACTCAGGCCCTAATTTATTGTTGATGTGGTTTGAAAGGCGCCAGCTGTTGGTCACTTAGAAAACTTCGCATGCCAGTAATATGCTGGTAACTTTCAATATGTGAAAAAAAAATTAATCCTTAAAATAAATCAACAGATCTATTTTTATACCCATTTAAGACATAAGGGATTGAAGATAAGTGAACTTCTAGTAGTTCCAGAGTAAGTACGTGAAATTTTTTGTAAAATGTTTTGGTTTTTTTCCCTGCCTTGTATGACTAACCACTGTCTTCCTTACTTTTCTGTACTTGGTCTGAGCACCATCCTTTGCTCCCAGAAGGCACCCAATGAAAAAATGGTCCAGTTCATGGTCATCGATAAGGAGTGTCTGAAGAATTAAGTGCTTCCCCCTCCCCTTACCCTTCGGAGCCCTAGGAATGACACTGTCATGCTGGAAGTGGGCCAGCACCTGTGCACCTGCCCTGTGGACTGCAGGCAGGTGTGACAGCTGTAACAGCCTCCAGGGCTTCCAGTGGGTGGTTGTAGCAAGTGACAATGAAAACCCCACCAGCCATCTTGGGGAGGTCTTAAGAGTTGGGCAGGATACCTTGCTTTAAGGTCTGCTCCCCAAACCGACTAATGTCAGCGCAGGAAACGCTACAGATCAATTTTCGTAGATGCCTTGGAAGTTACTCTTCCGGGAGGGGAGAGGGGAGCAGGCGAGGCGGGGAGATGCCAAGAAGAGGGGCTTACGCCATGGCGTTTGTGTTGTATGAGCTTTGCCTACCTGCAGCATTGTCGGTGCAGTCAGCCCAGCTAACGGCCACAGAAAGTAATGGTTAATATTTTCAGTTCAAAAAGAATGGTACAAACATTGTTTTCCTTATTCTAAAGATGTTATTTTTCCATTTGAGGCAAAAAGCCACTTTAAAATAAATGTTCAAATGAAAAAAAACGAAGTCAGGGGTAGCCAGGCCCCACAGTGCAGGGGCCTGCCCATCCGCAGGCACTGTCTCCCTCAGTCCCTCGGGACCCCGTGGAGAGAGGCAGGGGGGCACAGCCTTGAAAGCACAGATGCTGACCTTCCAGACTTGGCTTCAAACCTGGCTTAACTGGTGTCTGAACTCTTCTGAGCCTCAGTTTCCCCTTGCATACTATGGGGTTACAGGGGAGCCCACGCCTCAAAGTTCTCATGAGGATTGAATTGCACGTCTTCCATGGAGCCTGCCTGCCCTAAGCCCCCAGGCAGTTAGCAGTCCTTGTTTCTCCAGAGCCCCGCTGGGACTGCCTTCTAGTGAGAGAGATCTTTGTGGGGGTCACAGCCCCTGAGAAATGACCCCTTTGCCCCCTTCTCGGTATGTCCTGAACATAGTGCATGCCCTGCCTCTGATACCTTCCCCCCGCCCCACGCAAGCTCTTCCCTTTGGGGAGAAAATTAAAACTTTCTTTAATTAGAAACTCAACTTGTGCTTTGTTCAAGTATATTGGTGTTCATTTCCACAGCTATCCCGAGAACCCAGACACCCTGAGACCCCAGCCTGTTTACACCTGGCTGGCTGGTGCCTCGGGCTGCACTTTGATGGCTGCATTTTCTATCTGCCGCTTCAAGTGACTTTATGATGTGTCCCATCACTGAAATGTACAGAGAAGAAATAACTTATCACCATGCTCATTACATAAATTACCACGAGCTAGAGTCAATTTCCTGCAAGCATTCTGTTATGCTCACTAGACATTAAGAAGGTCAGTCCCCTCTCTCCTTAATAGTTCACCAGCCAAGACAGGCAAGAGGACCTTGTCCATGGGCGCCTGCTGGGAGCCTTGGTTCAGTGGCCGGAGGCACAGTCTGACCCTTAAGCCTTGATTTTCGAGGAACAGTGGGCAATTGCTTCTTCAGAAAACCAGTGCGATTTGTGGGATTGTTCTTGGGGACAAACTCAAATCCAAACAACAGTGGAGGTACACTTCTGCGTAATTGTGGGAAGAAACGGTGTATTCTCTCAGTCTCAGGGCGTCCAGACACCCCTTTGCCGTGAAGGTGGGTGCAGAATCAGCTTCCCACGGTATAACTCAGCCGAAACCCCCTTCTCCGAGAAAGAGTTTCGCTGTCAGGGTGGGATTTTTCTGTTTATCATTCCTTGTTCCCTCTGCTATGCAGCTTGTTTTCTGAGCACAGAAACATAAACTTCTTACATAAAACGGCATGGGACGGCATGAATCACAGTCACCCCGGCTGTGTGTCATCTTGCGTCATGGCGCTCACAAACAGTTTTCTTCTTAGGATGCGTTTAAGCTTGTTAGTGAAGGGATCCAGTCATACCAGGTGCTGCTGGGTTTTCCCGGGAGACAGTCACTTCAGTGGTGCCAAAATGTACACCCTTGGGCTCAGCTCTATTTGACCTGCAAAGAGCCCATCTATAAAAGAGCAGCGGCCCCCAACATCAGGTGTTTCTTCATAAAGACCGGTTAGCACAGGCAGCCCACCTCCAGAGCAGTGAGAACCCCCTCTCTGCGCCATATTTAGGGCCCCTCCCGACGGAAGGAGCTGTGTGGCCCCAAGTCGTGGGCCCTCCTCTCTGCATCATAACCTTTCACTCCTGCTCAAGAGACCGCAGGTAAACGGTGTCCTCACCCTGTATCCACATACGCTGCCCCAGCCCCTCCAGACAGCAGAATGAGATCTCGCTCCTCTCTGTCGGTGCCTGTTCTAGTCCTTACACAGGTCGGTATAAAGCATTCATTCCCCTTGTCCCCATTCGTTGTCACCAAGCCAATTTTGTCTTCCTTTTTCCTCCTTTTAATCCTCAACATATCGTGTGCTTTCTGATAGTTACTTGTACTTGTCTGATGCTCTCTACCTATTTTTCATCACCAAATTCAAGGTCTTAAAAAATTAATAGGCAACACTACCTAAAAAGTGCGTTCTCATGGGCTAAGCTTGCCACATGACAGTTAAGGCATCAAGGCCTCGTGTGGAGGCCTCCTGCTGCACTGAGGAGGGGACTGCACACGTGGATACACAAAAGCCAAAACTTCGGGAGTACAGGCAGTGACCCCCACTCAGGTTCACCCCAAAGCCCTGCATTCCAGGTGAAGGTGCTTAAACAGGTGTTTTCTCTCTCAGGTGACTAAGCATTGGAAACCATGAAATGGTATCTGTGAAAGGTGTTAAGTTTTTTTCACGTATTGTACAGATATAAAATCTATCATTTGTGGATCATATAAGTATAAAGTTATGTACGGTACGTACACTAAGGGACATGAATGTGTGTGCAGTGCTACTATGTATATCAGATAAACCAGCCCAGGAAATGAGGGATATTATCATTTCATGACAGGGGCACAGCTGCAAATGAGTGACAATTTATACAGTGCCTAAAACAAATGTTACATTTAGCCTGATTTCTAAATTTAACTTTAAAACAATATTGATGTGAAATTCCCTGCTACCTTTGAAAAATCATTGGCAGTCACAACATAACATCCAAAAGACGTGAGCTTAACATTTATAATTTTATATGTTCCTGCTTCCTGTGAGGGAAATTCTTAGAAATATAATGTGTGTTTTCTGACCTAAGTTGCAAACCAAGTCATGTAATTGAGATGTAAACTTACATTTCTACACATTTGCTTGCAAATCTAGAGATTGACACCAATTATTAATGTTTTGAAAT
>NW_017731541.1:1894689-1897480 GCF_001890085.2 Hipposideros armiger | reverse complement strand
GCAGTTGGTTTCCTGCCATTCTCTGAGTTCTGCGGTCTTCAGAGGCAATATATCTGAACTCAGATAGCACCTTGGATCAGGTATATCTCTCTGGAAACATCTCCTGAGCCCCTGGAGCCTCAACTGCAACAGCATCATGGAAGAAACCCATCTTTGAGGCGACAGGACTCGAGGAGACATGACAAGCTCAAGGTCAATGGTTCCGAGCAATGTTTAAGGGAACCCAGGAGAACGCTGATGAAGCCTTTGTTTTCATCTTTCACACATAGGAAATAACTGTTTTGATTGTTACGTATGTTATTTATGAAACCTATGACCCTCACAATGATCCTTTGTTACAAATATCTATAGCACAGTATCTCAATTCAAATCCAAAACCCTATGAAACAAATGGCAGTTGAGGCAGACACTCAGATCAGGTGGAGACCTGAGGACCATGTGGACCACCACAGGGACACACCTGGGTCAGCAGTGGTACAGGTCAGGAGCTGGATGACTTTGGAGCCTCTCCATTCTTCAACGAGACAATGGCTCCTTCACTGGGGACTTGGGTGGCAGCATGGGCCGCCTGGAAACATATCTAGAGTGGCAGGGAGCCTGGGTTAAGTTTCAGTTCAGTCACCATGTAACAGGGGTCTAACCACTCAGAGCCTCAGTAGCTCCATATGTAAAATAATGTAATGAATATTTTGAAGACAGTGCATCACACTGATTGTACATATAATAAAAAAAGTGGGTGGTACTTATTATCATTCAGTCAGGTTTCCCTCAAGGACTTTGATATGAAATGGAACTGTCAGTTTGTCCTGCTTTTAGGTATCACCCTGCCCTCAGGTGTGATTAGAGGAACAGTCTCCAATCCTGTCTGCTGGCTTGTTCTCATGCCCTCGTCTGTGAAGAAGATGAATGAGTGGTGACTTAGGATAGGNTTTTTTTTCTTTAACCAGTTAGCTTTTACAATGTATACACAAAGTCTCTGAAACTGTAAACGTAGGAAAACCTTTCAATGGGATGGCATGGAACGCCTACAAGTGTGACACCCAAGAGCTACGAGTATTCACTCTTTAAGGGAAGGGCAGCCTGAACAAAATGAAACGCTTCCCTCAACCTCCATGCGACCATTCACAAGGGTCTATGGCACCACAGGGTGAAGTCATAATTGCCCTTCAGAACTGAAAACTCCTGGTGGGGAAAAGCAATGGTGCACTTTCTGGTTTCAGTGCCCTGTGGGTACGGACCTCCTGCCCATGAGCAAGTTTCCCCAGTGAGGCGGATGTCGGTTCCAGTTTCTGTCTCTGCCACTTACTCCCCATATGATATGAACTGGGCCACATTTCTTGAGTCACAGTCTCTTCATCAGTAAAAAGAGGCCATGCGAAACACCAGTACGTGGTCACCAGGTTGTTGCAAGGTTCAAGACGCTATTACATGTAAAATTCCTGCAAAGCCAAAAAAGAAAAATGTCCATACACAGCAGCTGTGCCTAGAATTATCTGTGCCCTGTGAGTCCCCTGCCCATGAATGTGACAAGTTCCAGTGCCACGCTCCGTGATGATGTGGGTTTGGCCTCTTCCCACCCTCCCTTCTCGCCTTCACCCATCCGAGGAGCAGCTATGCAGCTCCTTCCCAGGGGGGCTCTTAGCCACTGCGATCACCAAGAACTCCAGAACAGAAGCAGCTTTCCACTCGCCACAGTGTCTGCTTCTCTGAGAAGCAGGGACACAGGCCCTGAGAACAGAAGGTTAATTGCTGACATATTGTTTATTGCAGAACAAAAGCTCCTCCCAGCTGGCCAATCAGAGGAGAGTAGCGGCCTGCCCGGAGGCTTCCAGTACCCGCCAGGGACTAGACCTGTGGACCAGGCCACAGCGAGCCCCCCCAGAGGCCTTGGGCATGCTGGCTGTAGACCCCTGCCCTAACACAGAGCAAGCACCTTAGTGTCACAGTGTCACAGAGTAATTATAACAGGTGCAGAATTATGTGAGGGGCAGTACAGTTAATTAGTTCAGCCATTGCTATAGCTTATAAGCAGTTAAGCATTCATTAATTTTGATTGTAGTATCTCTTTTCATATTTTTGAGCCATTTTTCCAAAGTATTTTATGTTGGTGAGGCCTTTGAAAAGACCCCATGTCTATTGTGCCAATTTGACCAATGCTACACAGAGGGCCGTGGACAATGAAATAAAGAGCTTGTGCCAAAACGTACAGCAGCGCAGTGCTCCCTGCATCGAGAAAGTTTTGTTGATCATAAAATGAAGTCAGTGGAATGAAGCATTTAGTGAGGTAACTGATTCACACTCTTGTACGAGTTCCGCGTCGCATTGGATGTGTGACAAACAGACCTGGGGCGGCCAGCCTCTGAACACATGCTGTGTGTCAATGCTTCAGAGAGGACAGCTTTCCTCCCTAAATCAACTCTGCAGCGCGCCTCGGTCACCTCCAAAGCTGCCGTCACGGCCCGTTTTATTCCTCACCCTGCATGCACATAGGCACGTGCACACTGAAACCCCAATGCATAGTTTCTAACACTGTGTGGACCTCTGAAGCATTTGGGGAGCTTGTTGGGCATATAGATTCCTGGGCCCCATCCCCTGTAATTCAGTAGGGTTGTCATAGGGCTCAGGAATTTGCACTTTAATAAATACACCAAGTAATTCTAACACTGACGATTCACGGGAAACACTGCCCTTCAGGCGATGCTGCCAAAGTGCCTCTGAGGCTTCACTGATGGAGACGTCCTCCCGTCACCTGCAAGGATGCTAGAGAAATGGTGAGGAACAGCAAAGACGC
>NW_017731541.1:1841982-1886794 GCF_001890085.2 Hipposideros armiger | reverse complement strand
ATGTTCAGTTTTTCACAAATAAAGACAGGCCCTTCTATGAACAAGGAATTATGAAGCTCACTGAAAGATGGCAAAAGGTTATCAAATGAAACAGGCAATATATCATTGATTGATCTTTGTTCTTTATATAAATAAATGACCTTTGAAAAACATAAACAAAATATGTCATGACTTTTCTGACAACCCAATAATTTAGTATATCTGTCGGTGCTCATATGTCACGGCCAGAGGCTTAAGCAGAAGGTTGGGACCCATTCACCCCCACTTGGACTCTCGTTCTGTGTTCTGTTCCCATTCTGGGCCAAGATTGGGGGACAAAAAACAGGAAGGGGAAGTTCTCAGCTGCCCGGGGACTGTACCAGGGAACGAAGAGGAGACGAGATTCAGGAGACTGTGGTCCTTGTCTTCACGGGTCGTAACCTGGGTTGATTTCTCATGATTCCACATTCAGTAACTTCCCACTAAGACACAGTCTGTGTTCTCCAAGAGTGTGACTGACCCCCAAAATGGCATCAGAAGTCACGTCCTTAGTTGTGGGCCTGTAAGACACACAGCTTCTGTCTCCCTGACACCCCAAATCCAGGGTCTCTGAGAACCAGGGAGAGGTAAAATTGAAGGATGGCTAGTGTTAGATCGCCCAGGAGTCCATGGGGTTGACATCAAAGGATGCTAAGCCTTTACCTGACCATGTCACAGATGTGTCAGGACCAAAAGGGCATTGATACAGAGCAAATCTGTGTTGATTTTGACCCAAATTCTACCTAAATCATTTTTATTTGGCCTCCAGGTGACTAAGGACTGAGGGGGGCGGGGAGTTTTTTAAGTAGGAGAAAGAGTCATCTCAGCTTGATTTCTGTTCTCAAGGGCAAGGACCAGGGCCGTTGAGCATGAGGCCCAGGAGAACACATCTATGCTCGATGTGAAAAGGAGCCTGAGAAGTGGGATGGCAGACAGTCACCTGAGTAGGACGTGAGTTCACCACCACTGGAGGCATGCCAGCAGAGGCTGCGTGCCCGTGTGGCAGCAAGATGGCACAGGAGACCTGGTGATGATCTCGAGACTTCCTAAAATGCCCACCAAGCTCACTGAGGGAAAACAAGGCGAGTTTTGCTTTTGTGCCCAATGAAAATGCTGTCCTTTTTTTTTTTTAATCAATAGTATGCCAACAGATTTAAGTCTAGCCAGTGCCTCCAAACTAGGAAAGGAAGCAGCAGGTCTGTGACCCTCCTGGGGCTGGGATGCTCATTGGAATGTCACCTCCACTGGGAGAAATTTACAAACCCCTGACATGGCACCAGCTCCAGCCCATTTCCAAAAGGATTGCCCCTGCTCTCCGTGAGCTTCCTGACAGTCCCCAAACGCCTGAGGCAGATGTAGGAAGCTGCCAGAAGGTGGACTCCAAGACAGTACCCACCTGAGCCCGGCCCAGCGGAAGCAGAGTCTAGGAAACAAAAAGCCATTTGTTACCTCGTGTGGGTTTTGCATAACTCTGGGTGGTTATGAAATGTGGCGTGGGCCCCCTTCTCTTTCCGTGTTCTCATCCAGCACAATGAATACATCGTTCCACTAGCTCGCAGCTCAAAGCCGTCCGGTTCCCGTCATTCCTTTAGGGCTAATAGTGTTTACCGAGGCTTCCATGGCATCCCTGTGACAGGCAGCAGAGCCAGCATAGCAACTGTAGCTAAGAGGCCAGGAGCAGAGGAATCCAATGCAGACTCGCTGCCTCACAGCATCACAGGGCATTTGACTAGTGTGTTCTGAGCACTCGAGAGGTTCTAACAAAAGGAAATAAACTGATAGCGACCAAGACAGACCAGGAACACAGCAGGAAACACAGAAAAAACTTAGGAGCCTGAGCAGCCCTGGAGGAGGGGGAGGGAGAAGAGGGGCAATAGAGTGCCCACTTATCGCACCACTGCAGCGGGAGTCCACGTGGGAACACGGCCACCGGACCTGGTGGTGGCCGAGCACAGACACCTGGGTGACGCAGCGATGTCTGAGCAGGGGCTGGAGGCGGCAGCCCATGTGCCCCACCGACCCACGTGGCCACCAGGACACCGTCTGTACCAGGGGCGGATGCCAAGCCCGCTGTGTGTGTGCAGGGAAGCCTGCCCTCCTTTCTGGTCAGCCCGACCCTCCACCAGGTCTTCTGCTGCCCGGAGCTCCTGTGCCCACTCCCGGAGTATGCTTACCAAACCCCACTGGCCGGCCAGGTTTCCAGAGTGTTCACACTCACCTTACTGTGAGCTTAAACGTGGTCTTCCCTCTCCACAGAAGAGTTACATTTTTGGTTTTCTAAGACGTCTGTGATGACCTAATAAGAAAGGACGCCTTCCTTCTCCATGGCAACTTCAGACACAAACACGCCTGAGTTTGGGGGTCAAGGGCTCTGACTCTGTGTATGTCAATGTTCAGGGTAAATGTTTACAGCTGCATGAACCCCACACTCATTAAAAAGGAGGCTTCTAGAAAATCAGATTTTTACAGATTTTTCAGATCTGTTAGATTTTTGTTGTTATTGTGGGCCTTCCTACCCGATTCTCAAGAGACCAACTACATCTCAGAAGTCAAGGTCAGCCTAGTTCTCATTTCTGCATCTAACCCGATGACTATTTGGTTTTCAAAATCTTCGTTTCCTTCTAAAGGGCAGCTGTCTGTCTGGGAGTCAGAGCAGCTCACGTGGACAGTTCACCTGGCCGTCCCCTCGCTCACCCTCCTGACGGCCTCGTGCCAAGAACCCAGGGCACAGCTGCTCCCATTGGAGGGACACATGTGTCCCCACACACTACAGTCTCCGGAAGTTGGACCTCAGAGGCCCGGAGACTTTACACAGGTGAGATCAGCTCTGCGTCACAGAAGACGGCTTTGGTGCGCTGGTCCTGCCTGCGCTCCCCCACCTGCATCCTCAGTGTAATCTCTCTGGCTCCAGTTTCTCACCTTTAGATTGGAACAGTGATGGAAGCTACTTCACATAGGAGGGGTGAGGATGGCACGGGGTGATGCGTGGAGCCCCAGACACTCGGCCTTTGCCCCGCACCCCAGCTCCTTCAGTGAGGAGCGTGGACCGTGTTCTCTCCACTGGCCCACGATGGTGGGGACCAGGGCCAGGCAAGAACCCTGCCCACAGTGCAGACAGGACCGCCTCCCAGCACCTGGGGCCCCTGCTGCAGCCCCAGCCCTAGCCACGCAGCTGTGGCACGTTTCTCCCTCCCCTCCCGGCACCTCCCTCTGGCCATGCCTGGGTAAGGAATGGTCTCACAAGCCGTCTTCCCTCCTCCAGTGTTTCAAGCAGATATAATTAATGGAGAAGGGGTCACAATGAAGTAGACTGGGCCCCTAATCCAGTAGGACTTTGTTCTTATACAAAGGGGACGCTCGGAGACAGGCACACACGGGGAGGAGGCCGTGGGAAGGTTGGCGTCATGCTGCCATGAGCCAGGAAATTATGAGAAGCTGGAGAGAGGCCTGAACGGATTGTCTCCTAGAGCCTCCAGCAGGAGCGGGGCCCCGCCACCGACACCCTGATCTCAGACCCGCCTCCGGGCTGTGGGACGGCACTTCCTGCTGTTTAAGCTGCCAGGTCTGTGGTACTTTGCTCTGGCAGCTGAGCTAACACACCTCCGAGACTGCTTCTGTGACTGGTTGTTTCCTCTCCTTGTGAGGCTGTTCCTCTGTTCGGGTGCCATCACTTTGAGTGGCCTTACTGGGGAGACTTCACTGAGTAAGGAGCAAGAGGCAGACCCTGAAAGCATTGCCACCCCCAGCAGAAGGGATGTCCTTGGGGTGAAGCCCTGCCAAGTGCCCACGCTCTTCCGCTGGAAGTGGACAGCAGCGCAGGAGGAAACGTCTCAGGAAAACCTTCATGGCCGACTGTGGGACGGACCCTCTGCACCTCAGAACCCTACCAGCTGGTCAGAAACCCCCGTGCTGCTCAGGGAACCACTCACTCTCAAAACCGTCTTAAGGGGCTAAGCAGTCACCCACGTTTGCATTACCCAACATTTGCAACTAGACGCAGCATTGTTTAGCCGTCGGAGTCTGCCATCTGAGCTGACTTTGCTAACGAGTGCCCAGGACAGCACCTCCTGGCCACCCTCTCCCCTCACCTCTGGAAGAGCATCTGGACTCTGAAAGGCACAGGCTCAAGGAGATTGTGCCTCAGGTTCTCCTGTTAGTGAGGCCAGGGTGAGGGAAGGGTAACTGCACCCACCTGTATGGATCTCTGAGTAAGGGTTAGGTGCAGCCTTGAAGTTCACACAGGCCTGTGGGTCAGGGTCAGGGTCAGGGTCAGGGCTAAGGCCAGGACTGGGGTTAGAGCTAGGGTTAGGGTTAGGGTCAGGGTCAGGGTTAGAGCTAGGGTGAGGGTTAGGGTCAGGGTCAGGGGTAGGATTACACCTAGGAGTGCAGTGTCTGCACAGTAAGGGTTCTCTGATGCCAAAGGCCTGCCCTTGCAGCTCTGAGTTCGGAAAGACGGCAGGGAGACTCGAGACAGGGGAATCAGCCTGAAACAGCCCTGCACAGCGGCTTTCTGAACAGGCCTTGCCAAGGTCATCCCAGCTCAGCCGTCTTCATTGGCAGTTGGCCCAGTGTAAAGTGATGTGTTAGGGGACTCCCATCTTCTGACCTACTTTACAGAGCAGATCATGCAGTTGGAGCCCAAGATAAAGTTCGTAGCTACCGAATTCGCAGCTATGTTTCAATCGGGAGCTCTGTGATCCACACTGAGCCTCAAAAGTGTTCGGTGTGGAGTCGAGAATTTAAAGTATGCACTTGCTGTGCGGCCTGTCCCACCCTGTCCAGGTCACACTAGTCCCACAGCCCCACGGATCTGCTGCAGGTGCCTCCCACCAGCAGCCCACCTGCCTGGCACCTGTGTCAACAATTTGGATGAGGCTGATCTTCTCATCCTGTTTTCCAGGGCCCAGCACATACCTTGCAATGAACTCAGCTGTGGGCTGGAGCTGACTTTCGCCCAAATGTGTGGCCTGGTAAGTTCTGTAAGGAGGGGGAACATTGGTCTCCTGGCTTGTCAGACAGAGATAGTAGCACTTGCCCCATACAGCTATCCTGGCATTTGAGAACATCATCAAGGGCCATTCTGAGGCTGCTGTGTGATGGAGGACAGCCCCTAGCCATCTCAGTCCTCATCCAAGCAGCTGTCCAAATGTTTCCCATGGGACATTGTATATTCTGGGGTCTCTCCTCTGAGTCTACACCAGGCTCCCTGCCTCCAAGGAGAACGATTAGTCAGGCAGCTCCTTGACACAAGCCTATGTTCTTGACATAAAGAAATAAGATTGAAGTAAAGAAACACACAAAAGCCAGAAATCCAGCCCTGCGTCTTTCTCATCTCCAGTTCAGAGGCAGAAAGCCTCTGACACATTGTTGCTTAGATGGTAGGAAGCAGCCAAGTGGCTGCTGACATTTTCAAGGGCTGGTAAACATTTTTGGAGCTGCCTACCTATGCAGAAATTTTTTTTTTTATTTGCTGTAAAGCACTGAGGTTTCTCCGAGTTTTAGGGAACAACCCAAAAGCTGTCCGTGGAAGCTCTCTGAGCTGCTGTCCAAATGCTGATCATACAGAGATTAGCTAACACCAGTTTCCCAGAAATGCAGTTAAGTAGGGGATGGTGAGATCCTTATTGCAGAGCCCCAATCAGTGGATTGATCACGTTTGCTTTCATGGGTTGCACCCAGTTTCCTAATACTGCCAGGGAGCTTGCTTTCTAAATTAGGTCTGCAGCTCTTTTCTGCAGGGCTGGCTGGAACCGTCACAGTGCAGCATTGATGCCTCAGGGGGCTCCATTTATGTAAGCTGAGGGAGGAAGGGTGAAGGGAGACCCGGAGTGCCTGTGACCTTGCAGGGACTGGCTCTGTCAGCACGAGAGGCGAGTGTGGAGAGTGGCTCTGTGGCTCTATCACTCCCCGTCACTCATTGCCTGGCTCCCTGTGACTCGCTGGGCCACTGGCACAGGAGCAGGGCCCTCTCTAGCCATCACCGCCTCTTCCCACGTCCATATCACGCACTCTGCTTTGCTGCCCTCTCTCCCTCTCACCCAACATAGTTTCCTCAGCTGCCCTGATCTGCAATCTTGTAACAAGCTCTCCGGGAAGCATCTTGTACAACGCACTGCTTTTATAATTGAGTGATTCTCTGATAATCCCATTTCCAGCAGCTACTGTCCAGAAGGGCACCATCCAACAGAAAGACAACATGACTTACATATGGAATATTCCAGTATCCACATTTAAAAAGCAAAAAGGAACAGGTCAAATCAATTGTAGCAATATATATTGTAGCCAAATATGTGCAAAATGCCATCATTTCAACATGTAATAAACATAAAAAACATGAATGATCAAGGTTTCATATGAACTCTAAGCCCAGTGTGGATTGTATGCTTTTATAGCCCGTCTCAGCTCAGACTGGCCACATTTCTGGTGCTCAGTAGCCTCTGGTGCCCTGTGACCGAGCAGTTCTAGAAGCCACTGTGCCAGGGAGCGAAAGAGACCACAATGGGCAACACAAGGACGCCTGTCCCCAGGAGCTGCACTATTGCTGCGGTGGCAGACAGCAGTGCAGCAGAGGGTAAGGACGTGAGCTTACTCTTCACGAGCACCTAGATTTGAATCACAGCTCTGAGACTGGTTAGGAGCATGACCTTGGACCTGTAATTTAACCTCGCAGAGGCTCGTGCGACCTCATGTTTAGTGGTCAGTAACAGTACCTCTCTCATAAGGGTGTTGTAAGAATCAAATAAGAAGTTGCAGTTCATGTGCTAAGGCTTCCAGGGGTGCCTCCTGTTGCGTCAGACGGTGCCGCCACCTCTGTGCCAATCTCTGACACTTCAGGCCCCTTCCTTCTCTCCCCTTTTTCCTAAGAGGTGCAGATGCCCTCATGGAAAGCTAGGACCTCGGACCAGCTCCAAGTGGTGGGGATACACTGAGCAGGTAACGCTGCCAGGCCCCTCTGGAGATCCGAGCCCCTCAGAGAGCATGGGCTGTCCACACCCCCACTTTCCCCATTCACAGAAACCCCTGTTTCTATAAGTGTGTTTATATTATTTATGGCTGGACACATGTGGTTTCCCCCATGGACTTAAGAACAAAGGTTAAGTCTTACTTGCGCCTTCTCCTGACCCTGATTCCTGGAAATTGGGGTAATTAGAGTCCCCCGTACTGTACTGACTCTGTTGTGGGAGTGGCCATTTCACTGGATGTCACAGGAAATGGAACACCAGCCTCATGGCTCTCAACCCCGCGGGAGAGCATTTGCTGGGCATCAGGGGTCCTCGGCGGCTCCTTCTCCAGCCCCTCCTGCTGTCCCAGCTCCCCCTGCAGCCCCAGGCTACCCAAGCTCTGAAAGCGTTCTGCCCTCTCGAGACGGTTTCCCTTTTATAATTCGCATGTTGGGTGCCGTTTCTCAAGGTATATCCATGGCCAACCAGCAGGAGAGCCAGCTTGGGGGGCCGGGGGCAGGGGGGACACCTTAAAACGAGTGTTCGTAGCCCTCCAGCATGGAGCCACTATAGCACTGGTAGGATTGACACATGGTGCAAGGGGACACTTTAGGGCCGTGGTTTACATGTCCCAGATCAGCAGCTCCAGGACCACCTGGGAACTCGTGAGAAATGCAAATTCTCAGGCCCAGCTCCAGGGCAGCTGAGTCAGGAGGTCTGGGATGGAGCCCTTCAGGCTGCACAGGCGCCCCTGGAGTTTGAGCACCACTGCACTGGAAGGTGTAAATGGCCTTCAGTGCAAAGAACGCGGCCATTCGTAACAACGACTCAGTAAGGCAGGAGGTGCCTCTGAGGCTCCCAGACGAGGCACAGCTTCGCCATCGCCCCAGGGCCATCCATGCAGCCCCACACCCATTCCGAGGGAGGACCCCCCAACTCTGAGACGCTCCCCTATCCTCCTCGCAGTGCTCTTCTCTTTCCCTGCCTGACCCTCTGGAAACAAGACGCTCACCCCCATATCAGGCGTAAGTGGGAGGTCCAGACAACCCCACTCCATTCTGGAACGTGTACCGAAAGGCTGGGTGACTCGAAGGTCATCTTCCCGGGTCAGGGCCCCCCCCCGGGCTTGTCTGAGCTGTGTCTTAGCACCATCCTGGCTGCTGAGCCTCAATCCAGGAGGAGGGCCTGGCCATCTGCAGTGAAGCCAATTCTCCAGTGACTCTCTTTCATGTCAACAGGACTTCCAGATGAGCAGCTGCACACACAGGGTGTCCTCTGCTAGAACTGGTGGACACGGGGCCCTGACACTAGGCAGCATAGAGCCACCATTGCCCTCCTGTCTGGTTCTCCCCTATCCGGGGCCCTATATTCAGTGGCCTGTTTCTTTGAAGGTGTGGAGGCATTGTCTCTGCTGACAGTAGAGGTCCAGCTGAGAGACACTATTTGAGGCAAACAATGAAATGTTAGTGTCTAAGTGTTTTTTATTTTTCCATTCAAAGTGTTCTGTTTATCATTCTGGTATCTCCTTAAGTGTCATCGTGTTCTCTTTCCTTATGGCCTCTTCATTCACCTATGTCTGTGGTTCTCAGCTGCAAACATCAGGATCACCAGAGGAGGCTGTGGAAATGCAGGTGGCTGGCCCTGCCCCCAGAGTTTCTGATGCAGCGTGCCCAGGACAAGACCCAGAACCTTCATGCTACCAACTTCTCAGGTGATGCTGGTGCCGCTGGTCCAGGGACCACGCTCCAAGCACCAGCAGTGGCTCTCCATTGCACACTGGAGGGGTTTTCATAGGAGCCCACGCCCCACGCCCCACTCAACCAGAACAACAAGATCTGAACCTCTGGCACTGGAACCAGCACAGGCATTGCTGTCACAAGTCCTTTTGAAAGCACCTCCTGAGATCCTGCTGTACAGCCAGTGTGAAAACACCCACATCCAGTCAGCAGCAAGAGACTCAGCTCTCGGTCAAGAGAGCAGCTCCCACAGCTCTCCACCCCCACGGCCCTCCCAGGCCACGCACAGCGTCACTCAGATGGAGGTAAGGAGACGAGCCCTGTGTGGTCCACAGCTGACACGCTGCCTGGAAGCTGGGCCCGAGGACACTCAGAAGAGACACATATGAGGCGAGTTTACGAAACATGACTGGCTCTGCCAGGTGACCACGTGAGGGGAAGCACGCAGGACAGAGTGACGAACCTCTTATCCAGAGCGAGGCAGAGCCTCGAAGAACACACCAGGTCTCCTGAGCACACAGCACACTTGGAAGCTGGTGACACTGCCAAGACGCCCAGGACACGGGGGAAATTGCCCATCTTGGATTTTTATTTTGTTACAAAGCTATTAAAACCCTATACATTTCCCAACTTAAACTCACTACCAGCCTATTAAAATTAGCCCTCACGCAGATGCACCATAAGTGCCCCCCAGACAGACCCAGCCTGATTTGTCGCTAAACCAAGCCCCTAGCACAGAGCCCGGCCCTGAGGAGGATGCGAGCACTGTGTGAGCCAGTGCACTCACCAACGTGCATTAAGAGTCACACGCAACCACTGTCCTCTGTGCTTTGTGAAAATAGCGCAAAACACAGGAGAAAAATGGAATATCTTAGTCTGCCCTGTGGTCTGACCGTCCGCTGTCACCTCATGACCACTTCCTCCTCTCAGGAGTTTACAGTAATCTGCTATGGAGTTGTCTTGTGTCAACACCCAGCTCGCTGGTCTATGATCTCCCCACTTCCTCCCAGGCATGAAAACCCTTGGGAAATTCCTGAGAACCCTGAGCAACACCGTGTAATTTTGGTCCTTTGCTTTTGGCAGTACATAGAATTATAAAAACTTTATTTTCTTTCTTTTTAAGTAAGCGACACCAAGAGCTTTGTGGCCCAAGAGCTATGTGGCTTCCTGTGTTCCAGCTTCGCTGGCCTTGTGGTGGGTCACACAGACCCACATCAGTCCTGCTGGAAGGCCTGGGCATTTGCGACCCCTCCCTGCTGACCACACGTGCACTCACACACCTGCACACTCTTTTGCAGCCTCTGCTCAGACCTCAGCAGAGAGCCCTGCCCTGGCCATGGCCCTGAGGCTGCATCTCTCCCCAGTAACTCGGCAGGGCTGCCTTGACTGTCCCCCATCTTAGTACTGTCACCACCTGACCCATAGACTCCCTGAAAGCAAGAAATAAGAATATCCTGTACCATAAATCCCCCATTTGCAAATTAAACATGTTCTGCCATCCCTCAAAGGAAAGCAGAAGTGTTGTATAATAACAAGAGCTGTGGGAAGTCTCCGGAGCAGAGGAAACTCTCCCTAAGTCGGGTCTTCCACTCCCAGGAAGGAGCGCCAGTGCAGGGCCCAGGAGGCCTGGTAACCGATGGTGAAGCAAAACGCATTCATTAAAGCTTGTTCAGGGGGAGAAACAATTCCCTCGGAAGCCCTCCCAGCTCCCCCGGGGGCCTGCCAACATGGGGTGCAGTTGCTTGTGGAATGCGGCTGCTGGCTGGAGTGGTGTTTGGCAGCCAGAGGCAGCTCAGTCCAATTAAACAGATTCATTTCACAAGTCAGTGAACAGAATGGCACACACAGCCAGCAGGGGGATTAGTGGGAAGTGGGTCGATCCGAACAGCACCAGCCACCCTCATGTGGCTGGAGGCATCTGAGAAAGGCCCAACCTTTCCTGGGAAGAACTGGCAACAGTCCCTACGCACATCTCCTGGACACCTGGAATGCCCCCCAAGACTCCCCCTGCCACACCGGGCCCGGCCAGCGGACACTCAGCCGTGGGTCTCTGAGACAAGTGGGTCTCTGAAACAGGAAGCCAACTCCTGTTTCGGTTTCAGGATTCTCTCCACAGGACACTGTTTTGACATATCTGTAGTGGGTCGGTGGCCCTCCTTCAGAGAATCAGACCGTGGGCCTCATGGGCGCAGATTCTGAGAGTGAAAGAGCCAGGAGGAGTGTGATTGTTCGCCATGCCTCTCCAGCACCCCGACCAAGCTCGCTGAGGCCAACAGGCTGCAGAAGCCATCGGGCCAGCTCTTCTCAGTGCAACTCCATCTACCGGTGCTTTGCAAAAACGTGCTTCCTCCCACTGACTTGGAAATGCTCCCGGAGTGAACTATTTTTCTCTCACATCATGAATCCGTCCTTTCTTCCATCATGAATTTTTTATTAACAAGTTCCGAGCTGTTTAGCATTGGCTAACCCGGATCAGTCAAGGATGCCAGTTTTTGCCCTCTTGCCGTAGGGTTGCCCCAGTCCCTCATAGGACTCATTGGTTATGTTCCCCTCATTCTTTGTTTCCTTTTAAAATCAGAGGTTAATAGATCATTTCTGTGTCAGGGTGGATCCCAACAGGAAACAGGATTATTCAAGGAAGGTTTCTGCACAAACGAGCTAATGCTGAAAATGTGGGTGGGAACCCACCACAGAGCCCGCACCACGTTCAGCCCGGGGAGGACAGCAGAGAAGCGGCCTTGAGAGAAGCAGTGGCAGCTGAGGGAGGGGGATGAATGCAGACCTGACTCTGCCTCCTGCTTGCGGACTGAGACACCTCCAAGACCGCGTTAAGACTGAGATGGGGCTTGGATGGGGAGCGGGGGATAGCTCAGCTGTGACCACTGTGCATCTGTGACTCGCCTGCATCTAGGTAGGCAATTTAGGGACATGCAGGTGACACCTCCTGTGTTCAGCTAGGCGCACGGTAACAGACCCCTCACTTCCTGTTGTCATTTGTTTTAGTCCACCTTTGGGAGAAGATCAGGCACTAAGCTGATGTAAAACTCATTCAGATCCCCTGCCACCAGCCACAGGACACATATGCAAACAGCTCCGGATTCCCCAGCTCCTGCCCCTTTAATTGCCTGTCCCCAGGCTACTCCTGTGTGCCTGTCACCAGCAGTGGAAGTCCTTTCTCACATGATTCATGACCCCGGGCCACTGATTTTCATGAAATTTCATGTTTCCTCAGTTTTCAGAGCTACTTTCATCCCCATGAAACAAGCCTGGTTCTTTGTGAATAAATATCTCTTTCCTATCACAGTCCAGCCCTAGGTGTCACTCCCCAGTTCTCACTGGCCCCTGTGACAACAGCTCTGATGGGCATCACTGCTCAGCATAACCCTGTATTCTCCTTGGGCCTTAGTTGCAACCGAATGAACTGGAAGTCTGTCTGAGTCTCCGACGGGGTGACCCCAGCAGTCATTGTCCGACCTCAGTGAAGCTGCTTACCTCCCAAGTTTCCATTTATTATCTGCAGAAGCAGGGAATCCCCCCCCAGAGCCCCCCACCAAAATTCTATGGCCACATGGCCCAGCTTACGGAGCAGACATTCAAGAAATTCCTGCCTTCCTCCCACCTTCCGCATGCCTGCCGTGTAGGAGACACTGTCACCTCACCTGCCAGATTGCAGCTCCCACATCTGCCTGGAGGGGCTAAGTTGAAGTCGATGCCTTGGTGACTCCCATCACAAATGGACAGGGAAAAGAAATGGCGCTGTGAGCGTGCCCAGCTACAAAATGGTGCTACCTGAAAGGCTGCCATCTGTGTGAAGAGGATTTGAGACAATCACGGGCGCCCTCACCAGGGACTCGCTGCTAGTGACACGGCATTCCTCTTTTCCCAGAATAAACCTGCCCCGTGTCATCACAAAACCACTCAATGACCCACTGTCCTCCCCCCAAGAACCACAAAGCACCCACATCATGGAGCCTACCTCTGATGGCCAGAGAACTTCACCAAAGAAAACACCCAGACATTCAAACAAAAGCAGGGGTTACGAGGTATGTGGGGATATTTACCCAATTTCTTTTATCATGGAACATTGTCATTTTATTCTACTTTTTCAGAAGGGAAGTCCCCCAGAACCCAAGTCAAGCGCTGTCCTGCGGGGCCACCTTCCCTCTCCCCTGGTTCTCTCTCTCCCATGCTCTCATACGGGAGTGGCTGCTGGATTGCGGATACACTGGGCGAGCTGAGGAGATGAGAAATGTGGGGGAGAAAAACACACATGTCAGTGGTTGCAGACTGTGTTTGTATCACCCCCTGTTCACGCTGGCACACATCTCGGCGCCCCAGAAAACAAGCATGTCACGGAAAAAGAATGACTGCTTGGAAGGATGTTCAAATGCTCCTTCGTGCTTTGCAAGGTCTCTAGTTCTTTCACAGTTTGCCCATTAGAGCCCATTAGCTGCAGAAAGCCAAGCTTCTCCACCCGCGTGCCCACCGCGGGCTTCCTCCAGGACAGACAGCTGCATGCCCATCATTTGGCCTCCGCGCTCCTCTCAGGGATATTTCTACGTTTCCATTGGCCCCGCTTCCTGCCCAGTGACGTTTGCTCTTTTTAGCCAGAGAGTAGACAGCATAACAACTTTCTCCTTTGGCTTAAGATACCTCATAGTCACATATCATGTGCTACTATCCCCCCCTTTTTCTTTCTCTTTATTATTGGCATTTAATTCAAGACTCTGTGGGGCCTTCTGACATTTCTCCCCCAAGTTTTTCAGGCACCGCACAGCCTTTTAAAAGATTTGCCAAGTGCTGAGCACGGCAAATGAATCATTTCTCTGCTGTTTATTTGTTTGGGTTCAATGAAGGCTCTTGACAAGAAGCAAGCCTTTCCAAGCCCTGCGTTTATCATCAATTTCTGTAGCTGTTAAAAAAGGTCACAAGCTTTCTGGAACAGTCTACCCACCTGCAACTTTTTATTTCCAACTGGTGCAGGTCATGGTTGCTGGGCGTTATACATATATTCTTTTCTAGCATTATGAATAATGCACAAAGGGTAATACACTGGGCTCTGTTTTTTTATTCATGAATCTTAGACTTTTGGCAGAAAAATGCAGAGCTTGGATTTTCTGTAGAAGGAGCATGTTGCATCGGAGGACCTCCTCTATGCCCCAGCCCACATGCGGTTCACCAGGGAACCCAGACACAGGGCCCAATACAGCACTGCATTCTGGGAAAATCCCAGAGCTTGGTCCTCACCAGGAAAGATATTTCTATAAATTTTGAGGACAAACAAAAACATTTTCTTTCACATTTTTGTCACCTTAATTTGCTAGAGCAAACACACTAGACTTGTATTTGAGTCCACAAGCAGAGCCATCGCAAATGAAGTCACATTTTAAGAACAAAAATTAAGCAAAATTCGAGCTCTAATGCTGCCCAGTGCATGAAGATTTTTTGAATTATGCTTCAGCTGTCCACTTTTGCTGTCCAACCATGATTCAGAAACGACCAGAGAACCCATGATGAGTCAAAAACCCAGTCCACACTTGCGCGCTGAGACAAGCTGGAACAGTCATGCCCTGGATTTGGAAGCCAACCCAGCCAACCTGCACGGGTCTTTGGGGCCATAATTATTGAGATGAGTGGACAATTCCTGGTTTCACTTCACCTGGCCCGAGGAAGCTGAGCTGGCAAGATTGTCTCTGCTTTCCTGGAAGCTTATAAACAGAGAAGGATCTCTCTCCCTGGGCTGCAGCTTTGCTCTGTTGGTGGTTCCTCGGGGCCAGAAAGCAGCGCTTCATGCCAGGCTCTGACAGCGACTCGTAGCCCTGTGCCACTTGGCTTGCCAGCACTGGCAAAAGGTTTACTCAGGTATTCATGAATTCATCACGAGTCTTAGACTGGAGGAATGAGGCAGCTGGCAGCAGCCCACAGGTCATCTTGTCCAGTTTCCCTGTATAGATGGCCACTGGGATAGCCAGAAGAATATAAATTGTGGGAAATAATTCATCTTAATTTACCCACAATAGCCAATAGAAGCCAACACGCATAACACCAGACCCTCCGTCAGAGCAGACAATTTTAGTTATGAAGTGGGCAGAGACCTAAGTGGCAGCACAAACCACCAATACTCGCCAGCCTCCCCCTACTCATGCCCTAGGTGGCCCCTGATGGCTGTTCTGGTCTGGATTCCACTAGAGTGATGACAATTGACACAGGCCACCAAGCTCAGCTGCCTTTCAAGAGGAAAAGTCAAGAAATTTCATCAGGTAGCAAAGCAAGATAGCTGCACCTCCAATTGTGTCAAGGCTTGAGAAAAAGCTTTAGGAAGAAATGATGCAAAAGCTAAACTGTGAGAGATGGAAATAAAAAAAAAATCACTTTGCTACCGGTCTCCTTTTCACCGTCATCCCCTCACTCACTAAGGATGCCACACCTGTGTGCCCCCTCTAACCTTGACCCCTGGGATTGTGGTTGGCCCCACTCCTCAGGGGTCCGTCTGCAAATTCAAAGCTGAGGTTCACTTCTAATGGGTATATCCTCACCTAGCCCGCCCTGTTAGAAGCAGATTCCTATTTCTTATTGGCTTGTCTGTTTTATCTTACTTGGAGAAGCAATATTTAGTAACTCCGGAACCAAAGAAGGAGGCATGTGCTGATAAGCATGAGGCTTATCTGCTCTGCTAAGTCATGACGGCACCTTCCAGTGAAAACATAATATTCCTTTCTCCTTTCCTCCTCATTAGGTTTTACAGATGAAAGTCTGTGGCAGCCTGGGAAATCCCTCAGAGAGCAAGTCAATGCAGTCCTCACCAGGGGGGAGCTTCGTGAAAATTTTGAAGAAAAAGACAACGAGATGTCCCTTCAGGCCTGACTTGTCTGAGACAACGTGACTACAAAGTGTGACAGCCTGACCTTCAATGCAAAGGTTTTGTCTCCAAACTTAATATTATTTCCCACTCTATCACTGTCGCCTCTACGTTGATATTTCAGAAAGTGGTTATTGATTGCCTACTGTGTGCCAGCCACTGAGACAGGTGCTGGAGCTCACAGACAAATAAGACTGAGTTTCACCCAGGAGCTCAGGGGCCCTGACACAATGTGGTGAGGGGACAGACCACCACTAGGAGTTAGGCACAAATATATGCAAGATAATATTGGAAAAATCCCAAAATGGAAAGTAGCACATATATCTATCTGCATTAAAATGGATAAAGAAATTGTGTTATATTCTTGTGATGAAATAATAGAATCATTGACAACAAATAAACACATGACACCATGGATTAACTTAACTACAGTAATGTTGAGAGAAAAAAGAACCTACAGTATGATTCCACTTCTATAGCATAAAATCAGTGAAAACAATAGTCTGTTAGGGATATGCATGGGGAGGTGATGAGCTGTAAGAAAACAAATCAAGGAACCAGTTCGCATAAATGTTAGGACAGTGATGATCTATAGTGAGAGGAAGGACGTTGTGACCGAGAAGGAACATCTGAGGAACCAGCTTCACAGGGGGGCCCTGCCGGGTTGCATGAGCCCTATGCTTAGAAGGGCCAGACACCCACTTTAGGGCTCTGGGCCCCAATTATTCAAATACATGGAGCCGTGGCCCCTAGGGAGCCGATGGCCGACTCCGTGATTCCTTTCAGCCAACGAGGAGGGCTCCACGCTTCCATTTCCAAGCCAAAACCTTACGTCTTCCTCTCTCATTTGCATTTGGTCTTCATAACCCCATTCGCTAATTTCTTTTTTTTTTTTAGCTCCCCCTCTTTTTTTTTTTTTTTTGTAAAAACTGTCTTAATTCCATTCTGGAACAAACTGGGAGGAAAGAACAAATAAATAAATAACTGACAAGGGAAAACCCTGAGGTCCCCCCCTAGGTTGCTCGTGAGAGAAAACATGGAAGCTTGCACAGCACTCTCGCCACCATTGATCAAGTTGGCTATTTGACCTTGGAAGGTTCAGGAAAAATGAGTCTGAGGAAGTGGGCCATTGAACAGGCAGCTTTCACCATGGGTTGAGAGAGGAGAGGTAGCCAGAGGCTCTATTGTGTTGTCGGAAAAGTCATGACACATTTTTGCAATGAAAAACATAGAAAAAATACTCAATGACTTTTCCAACAACCCAATAGATGGTGCTGGGACACTGAAGAGGCCATCTGTGCCTGAGGTGCCCCAGGAGGAGCCTAGAACGCTGTGGAGTGTGTCAGCAGCTGGGGCCAGGCATCCAGGCACTCCAGGATACGGAGGTGAGAGCAAGCCAACGTGGACTCCTGAATTCACCGTCAGCCTCCTCAGTCATCATTGTGACATTGTCTTTTCTGTCAATGTCACACAGCAATGAATGCTTGAGCCTAGGCTGGGCTTAGGCTTGGTCTGCTCCTGGAATTCACACCTGGCCAAGTCTCGTGGCAGCTCGGTGCTGCGGTCACACCTGCACCTGTTGGGTGGTCTCCACCAAATGCAGACTGCACTGACCGGCACCCCCTTCATCTGGGTTTCCCTATGAACACTGCAGTGACATATACCTTCCATTTTGTTGTTTCAGGAGTTATTTTGATCTATAAGTTTGGTTCCCAGAATCTTAAAGGAGACAACTGTCAGGAGCTTTTATACCCACAGTGCTGGCTTTTAAGAACTCTCTCCTGTTCAGCTATACACCCTTAGAAGGCTGGATTTCTGTTTAACCCAAGCCTCTAGACCAGGGCCTGGCATGTGGCAGCCCCCTAATAAAGGTGTGTGGGAGGGAGGAAGGTCTACCCAAGGACAGCGCAAGAGCTGCCCCTGGTGGGTGGGGCAAGACTCTTCCACAGCGATTTGCCAGATGATAGGGATCAACTAACCATCTCAGAGTCTCTTCCTACATTGGACCTTGCAGATCCACTTTTCTACAAAATCTGGCAAATTCTGGAACAAAAGTGTGATTCATATCTACATGTGCATGAAGGAGCAAAAGAAGCAAAAAGTGTGTGTGTGTGCGTGTGCATGTGTATGTGTTCTTGTGTGTGCGCACATGTGTGTGTGTGTGTGCGCGCACACATGTGCATGTGTGTGTGCATGCTGTGAAAAGAAAAATCTGCCCAAATAGAAGGGGCTGGAACTTAGCACCTGAAGTGTGCAACCCTCTTCACTTGCCGTGCGGAGGTGGTGTGTGAAGTGAAGACTGAGGCAGTGGGAGTTTTGAGTAGGAGGGAAATAAAGTCAAACAAGTAACTCTGCTACTTTGGCAGTTTATAAAGTTTTCTGTCTTTAAAATCGTTTGTGACTCTAAAGTCAGTTTCTGAGGTACGAGGCTGTAGAACGTCGGGAGATGTTCAGGGAGCTGAGGGCCTGAAGACCTGGCCCCCCACCATGTAGGTTAGTCCTCCTAGGCCACCGAGGACAGGCCCAGGGTTTAAAGGAGGCATCTCACCCGTAATAACATCAGTTCACCAGATATTGAAATGGAGCAGGGAGTTACACCTATGGCCTTGCTGACCGCCCGTGACTCTGGACTCAGTCGCCTCGTGCTAAGGGCCGTCCAACCAGGTAAGATTCAAAAAGAGCTGGCCTGGTCCTTGGTGATTTATGACTTGGGCAAGTTCCTTAACTATGTTGCTTCTGTTTTCTCAACAGTAAAATCGGACGATGGTCCACTCCTCACAGGGTTTTATGAGGACCGAGTCAATACCCATTAAGTGCTTAATGGTGCACACACGTAGAAAGCACTTGGCAGTCAGCACAACGCCAACTGTGTGTCCTGGACAAAGTGTTTAACCTCTGGCCCAGGCCTGGAAGATGAGGTGGGTCTAGCTCGTCCTCCTACTCAGGATCCAGCTCCTCGCTGCCAGCCCCACTCAACTCCACCATTGATGCCAGCCGGACGCCTGCCGTCCCACCTCAGTTAAGGTCACATGTACCCAACACCGGCACCAGGCCCCCACACCAACAGCTCCAACACATGTCAGAGTACATGTTCTTTCCATGTTTGTGGTAGTTTAGAATCTAAACGGAGAATGTTGGAAGCTTACACTCCTAAGGAAATAAGCACAGATGTTAAGAAGATTGGAAGTCAAGTCCAAACTCTTGCATTCACTCAGCCTCAGTCCTCACCTGTGAATGGGAAGAAATAACAGAGACGTCATCCTCACTTGTGGCTGTAGAGGTTGAGGGAGGCAATTCCCGTGGTGAAGGGCTCGGCGGCCGGCACACATTTGACAGACTGCGTCTCGCGCCATCATTGTGCAGGTGGTCATAAAATGCCTATTCTATCTCTTGTTGCCACATCACGTCTTCCTCATTTCAACACCTATCACGCTACCCAGCTTCATGTACTAAATGGTTAAAATTATGACAATTGAATTGAATAGTATATTTCTATAATCTGTCCTATTGGTTCTCAGCTCCAGCGGTACATTTGAATCACTTGAGCAGTTTATAAAAATCATCTGTGATAGCTCCTCACCCCAAGCCAATTAAATCAGAGCCTCTGGGGGGAGTTCCCAGGCATCGGTAGCATACAAAGTCTCCCAGGAGAAGTCTAACGTGCAGCCAGGCCTAGGAACACGGCTCCTGTCATCCTCCCCGCCCCTCCCTGTCACTCATTTGTGGCGCCTACTGTGTGCCAGGCACCACTGTGAGCTGCATGATGCTGGCCCTCTCAATCCACAGAGAACTGTGCATAAGCGGACCGTTAATGAATCGCCACAACACGAATCCCGAGACACAGCCTTGTGCCCGAGGGAACATGCAAGCTTAAGGAGGCAGGAAGCTCGTGTATCGGAGATATTTTCGAATGAGAGCGAGGTTTAGGCGATGTTGCCTTCAATGAGTTGAGTTTCATTGTGACGCCTTCAGCATTTATTCAGGGTTGTTGGCAGACACACCATTGTGGGTTCTGTTTATGAAATAAACATTTTCCACGGATGACTCTGACTCTGTGAATGGAGTCCCGTAAGAAACTTCTTTCAGTTTCTTTTTTGCTCCTCAGAACACAAGTAGCATCTTCTTTTCCCCTCCAACTGTGATTTCTTCAGACATTTCCCTACTCACCTTGAAGTTCAGAAATTTTATAGACCGTGTTCTATTCATTGGTAGATGTGCTTACAATTACGGGTGAACTATGAGAGGGTGGTTTTTTGTTTGTTTGTTTCTGTTGGACCAATACTCTCATTACCTCAAATCCTCTTTGTAGAAAAATTGGCAGGGAAATGAAATGTAAATGCCATTGCTCTATAATTCCTTCCTAACAAAACAGCCATGTCTTGTATTTCTTAGTGCAGCCGAACGGAATGGGGTCAGGAAAACACGTATTTATTGAGCACTTACTGTGCATGAAACAATTTGTTAGGTGCTTTACATACATTATCTAAATTATGGCTCCCAATGATATGATTCTGGCAGTAACTTCCCATCTTACAAATGCAGGGGAAAGGTGGTTCAGCAAGGCGGGCCCGACAGCTGGTACCCAGCCCGGTAAGAGGCTGAGAGAGACCTTGTGCCACCTGAGGGCCACCGCAACTCCAAGGAGCGCCTCTTCCTCCCTCAGTCTTCCCTGACCTCCAGGCTCACTCAAGGCCTTACCAAACGCAAACCAAATGCAAATGAGACATGGGTGTCTCAGCCATTCCACAGCACTAACATGCACTTGTTGATTTAATAAATTAAGTGTATTGCTCATTGAGACCCACCCTGGAGATGAATCAGAAAGATAAGCCATGAACACTCTCCACTCTCGTGAGGGAAGTCACAAGCTATTAGAGGGAGGAAAACACATGCATAAGCATGGAAACCAATATATCCATACAACCCCATTTGAGACGTTCTCTGCTCACCATCAGATGGCGAAGGCCACTGTCAGAGAACCCCCGTGGGAGCCTGTGGTGGGTGGGAGCCGGCAGCGAGGTGAGGCCTGAGGAGACCAGGACCTGGAGCCACGGAGAGAAACAGCCCCAGACAGGCGTCCAGAACCATGATGTGTACAGGGCCCTATGGGGATCTATGCTCTTAGGCCGGCGGTAGGGCTTGAGGTTCTGTGTTTCTGAGAAGTTCATATGTGACACTGGGGCTGCTAGCTCAGGAACCACAGTTTAAGTAGCAAGGGTCAAAATTGTAAGTCCCACAGTGTGAGTGTGGGGCTGAGAACAGGAGAAAAGCCTGAAGTTCACGGGGCAGGACATACAATTGGACAAAGACGAGGGCAAAGTGGGGACCCCAGGGAGGGTGCCTAGCTCAGGCCCAGGCATGCACTCTGATGCCAAATTTCCTTCTGTGGGCTGAAAGGTGGGCAGGTCAGCTAGTTCAGATGATCATAAAAATGGAATAGATAGCCACTCAATGCTTTCATTTAAAATACGTAGCCAACAAAAAATGGAGAAAGAGAAATTCCTGGAAATTCAGTCATTCGGGCCTCATAAAGAAAACCAAAACATTCAGGACCAAGTGAACACACTTTCAGTTCCCTCTGGGCAGTCAGATCTTGTTCACGTCTTTAGCTTGTTGTCTGTTTCTATGATGGTTGTTTGTTAGGTTTGCATTGGTTTATTTTCAATCACAGAGGAGTTTGGGATGTTAGCACATCGCGATTGATGGGTAAGAGGCTAACAGAAATCTATTTTAAATGAAAGGACTGATACAAAAGTGCTGTGTAAATACAAGTCACTTGGATTTTTCAGAATATAATTTAGCGTTCATAGTGTCCCTCACTTGGAAGAGAAAAATACCCTCTAAGTACAGACTCAGCCTGATGCCAAAAATTCTATTACTTATTTAGCTTTTAGGCCAATCTGACTAATTACTGGTTTATGTCTTCCCGAGAATTTGGAATTTTGAACTCCAATTCTGAATTTGTTTTCCTTAATCTGGTTTGTACATGAGCATGTGATTTTCCCAGAAAAGCCTGACTTTCCAGTTCTGAGTAATAATATGGAAGTGGTAGCCGGGAGAATTTGACAAAAATCGGCCCTCGCATAGGCTTCATGACCCATCATCTAAGGTCAATTTCCAAAAGCCGGGAGAGCTCTGAATGTGAAAGCCAGGGGCACATACCATTGCTTGCCCCAAAATAAGCCCTAGCTGGAAAATAAGCCCTAGCATGAGTTTCCAGGATGCTCGTAATATAAGCCCTACCCCAAACATAAGCTCCAGTTAAGATCGTCAGCCAGACATGACTGTTGGAATAAATGTAGATTTTAGTACATAAATAAATGAATAAATGTAGATTGTTGGAGCAAAAATTAGTATAAGGCCCAGTCTTATTTTCAGGGAAACACACGCAGATGAGAGCAGTGCAGCCCTGCTGTCCTGGACCAGCGGTGCCTGCAGGGCGAGCACTGGGCATGCCAGAGTGAACAGTCATCGGCACATTACTAATGAGAAGCGAACTTGGTTATCAAGGTAAGTTCCTCGTTCTGGGTAAAATAAAAGGACGAGATGTTTGAGTGAACAAATAAAGGTTGTCTAGGGCCAGCCGAGTGGCACGATGGTTAAGAACTGGCTTGGGATGCCAGAGGGCCCCGGTTCGGATCCCACATATGAGGGCCAGTGACACTGCCCTCCACAGCTAAGATGCTGAACAACAGCTCAACCTGGAGCTGGGCTGCTGTGAGTCGCTGGCGACGGCATAGGCTGCAGCCCCTGAGGCAGTGGATTGCCATGGGCTACCGTGTGTAGCCAGCAGCCAACGTGAGCGGCCAGCAGCTGCCGTGAGTGGCCATCCAGAAGCCGGCGACTGATGTGCCTCACCCGGGAAGAGCGCAATGATGGTGCCAACTTGGGCCAGTAAAGCAACGTCCTCCACAACTAGACTGAAGAACAAAAGGACAGCAACTTGTCTATTCCCCTTCCCCCAATTCCCCAGCACTGTTCCCATCCCCCCAGTTCCCCAATAATGATCTTTAAAAAAAAATAAAAATAAAAATAAAAAATAAAGGTTGTCTAGTTCCAGAGTCATGGGCCCTTTGAACTCATGATAGAAGAGGTGACCTGCAGAAGGGGCCCAAAACTTCATTCCAAAATGCGGGTTGGGGACAATCTGCTGACAGATCCCTTGGGGTCCTGGCTACCTGGTTAATGTGAATACCAGACCTGGACTCTCAAGCCATTCCACTCTCCTCAAACCTTTTATATAGTGGGGCACCCATATTGGTGAGGGGCAAATTGATGAGAACACCACTCAGCAACCGCAGTTGTGATAGTACGTGGACATGGAAATCTAACGGACACACGAGCCCCGCGACCACGTGCCCCGCTGGCCGGGCAAACCAGCCCAGAATCTTACATAATCCCTTCTCCATCACCCACCAAGGCAAGGGCAGGGTGAGGACCAGAAAAAAATGGATATTTTCAGTCCCATTTCTCAGTTCGACCGGGGACTATCACTCCCCAGACTCAGCAGATGGCGGACCAGACAGTTTTGTCTGATGAGCTAATTAGTTTTCAGCACCTCATTATCACCTCACAATGGAATCTGAAGTAAAAGCTTCAAGTGTAGAATGTTTAAAGGGCTTATTTGAATGCAGTCAAGTGTGTTCCTTAAGTTAACTCCTTTCATCAGAAATAGGCTTTATCTGCTCAGGAGGCATTTGACAAGAATGAAGGTTTAGGAGAAAACTGTTAATAAAATAGCATGTCTCTAACATTGAAGTGTTGTCAAAAATGTGATGTGCATTCCAGACAAAACACAGATAAGCCACATTTTGTAGTAAAAAGAAACTGGGAACCAGAAGACCTGAATTCTAGCTCCATCTCTGCCAGTAACCGACTCTCTGGCTGGAGGTAAGTGTCTCCAACCTCCATCCGCGCATCTAGGAGATGAAATTGTCAGACTAGGTAGACGAACCCCACAGCCCCTCCCAGTTCTAAACCTCTTCTATTTCCCTGACACTTCATTAGGGTCAACTCTGCTGCCTTGTAAGGCACACTTAGGAGATACTATTTTTTTCAGATAAAATAATTTTCCAAATTGCTGAGCATTAAGAAGCATTTTATTTTTAACAGAGCATGATTGCTTTGGGAGCTCCATCTGTCCCCAGCAACAGCGTTCAGCACACACCATGTGTTCAATCCACTGCTTGAGCTACAAACGCTGAGCCTGGTCAGGGTTAAATGATAGCCAAGCTCAAACCCCCTGGCGGGACAAGCGTGGAAAGCGGACACCGCCTGGGCTGCCCAGGGCAGTGCGGCGCGCTGCTGAGCGTGTGCAAAGTGGAGGGGCAGACACCGTGCTTCCCTCCTCCAATGTCTGGCTTCCACGCGGTGCTTGATAATTGTTGTATAGAGACATGATACAAACAAAGCATTTTGGCACAATGGTTAAAATGCAATCAAGATGCAGAAGTGTTCCCTGAATCAGTTTAGTTTTTTTTGTTTTTTTGTTTTTGTTTGTTTGTTTGTTTGTTTGTTTTTTTCATGACACGACAGAAGCTATCAACACCTCCAAACACCAAATGTCTCTCCACTTCATACAGTCAACACTCTAGACCTGGAATGCCCCCATTGGCAGCCAGCATCATGTGTACCCATTTAAATGTAAATTAACGGATGATGGAATTTAAAATTCAGTTCCTTGGTTACACCAGCCACATTTCAAGTGTCCAAAGCCACGTGTGGACTAGCGGGTACCATACAGGATACTGCAGGTCCAGACAATTTCCATCACCAAAAAAAGTCCTGTTGGACAGCACTGGGCTGGGCCGGCCACCCCTGACGCCATGAAATTCCTTTTCTTCTTTGGCACGAAGTATAAGACCAATACCGAAACATTCTTTGTGTGTCACCAGCACCATAAGAACTTCCCTGGAGGTCACCTGAGGGCGAGGACCATGTGATTTAGCTCATAGTATAGCTGAGCAATTTCTTTTATTTGTCTTTGGAAGAACACCAAGTCCTGTCACCAAAAAAAGTTTTCAAAGCAGCTAAAATGGGGCAATCTTAGGTCAGAGTTAGAAGCGGTAAAGAAAACAGAGCTTGGGAACACTTGGTACCCTTTTCATTGGTTCATAATTAAAGCGTGACGTTCACTTACATACTTCATATACTAACACTTACTCCCTTTACACGTATGTGAGTCAGTTTGTAAATTGTGCAGGAATATCATCTCAGAGCAGATACTCCTAAAGTAACCCATAATTTATCCCCTGCGTTCCTGGCGTTCACTGTGTTGTTTTGTCTTCCGGCCTCTGTTTCTTACAGCATTTTTTTTTCTTTATTTAATCTAATTAAAAGGTTGGTTTTTGTTCGCCTTTATGGCCTTCTCACTATGGAGATTTATTTTGTTTTCCTCTTGAGCCCACTTGCTTGAAAAGGTTAATTCATAAAGAAAAAAGAATAAGCTGACAATTCTTTCTCTATGATCACTAACACTTTATCTACTTTCTTTGCTTTCTTCCAAAGATCCCCTTCCTGCTGCTTTATTTGAGGTATTCTATTTGGGGCAAACTATGACACTCTTTAGCAACCTGGGTTATGCATAGAAATTGCTTCAAATTCCTACAAACACTTACTTTTCCAAAACATGGAATTCCACAGTGCTGGTTTATATCAGAAATTATTTCAGCACTGTGGATGGGCTACTGTCCCTCTCAGAATAAACAGTGGATACATGTGGGTTTTCTCATTAATTTCTATCCCCCTTTTCCAGGAACCAGCCTCCGGTTTTCTCCTGGGTTCCATTCGTCCTGCCCTCTAGGAGGCCAGTCAGAAATCCCATTCACCTGGGCTCAGGGTTTGGCTCCAAGAAGCGTCATCTGATAATCAGCATCTATTAGGGGCAGAGTCAGTGGAACCCTTCAACATGACATGGGAACGACTCAGCCAGATCTGCTGTCATGTGCTGTGTCCGTGAGATTAAAACTGGATGGAGAACAGAACCAGCACAGAGGAGAGAGGTATGAGATGGAAACGGGGACCACATCTGAGCCCCTAACTTCAGCCAGCCTGGCTGTTGGCTCTTTACCCCAGGACCCTTTCCACCTGGGACCTAAAATATGTACAGCATTCCGAGGGCGCTTACATCCTATGATGACGCATGTCCTCACAGCGTGGGGCTGACGTGGTGAAAATCTTTCGAAAACCTAGGCAACTTATTTGTGAAAGCCGGTAAGGATGTTCACAGAGGCAAACTTTCCTCAAACTCTCCAATTTGCAGCAGCGCAAGGAGATGGTTGTGAGATCCTGCTGTAATTAATAGGCACCTTGTTGAGTGAATTACGCAATATTAAAATATCAGCAAGGGGACAGGACGAGAGATAAATGTCCTCACCTGGGCTGCATGGAGCTCTTCTGGGGAACCATGTTATAAAGTTCTTTAATTTAAAAAATTACATTACCGGGGCCTAATATTGTCAGAAAGACAAATAATCTGCCTCAGAAAGAAATATCGATTTAGAGGATTGTACTTAAGGGCTCAGCACGGTGGCTGTACATCATTGTCAAGCGGAAAGCGATGGGGCCTCAGAGGCTGCGTACCCGGCTCCAGGGCGAGTGCAGATAGAGGAGGTGGCCTTGACCATCTGCGTGGATGCCCCACAGTGCAGCCTCTTGCGATTGGCTCCCAGTGCACGTGCCGTCCTGCGGGTCTGTGACGATGCAGGGATGGTGAGGCCAGCAGCTCGGGTGATGACGTTCATTGAAAAGATAGCTTGTTACTCACACATCCCCGGAAAAGTGGGCACTCCACGCCACAGAGGGCAGCTGGGGATGCACCCTGGCTGGTCAGGAGGCGGAGGTCGGGGGACTGTGGGCAAGAGCCTTTACTGTGGCTTCTGTGGAAAGGAACTGAGGAGGCGGGGGAAACAGGTTTGAATAATGAGCTAGTGTGAATGAGTAGTTTGACTAATTTCAGAAGGCTGTAGCACAGAGGGGCTGCCTCTAGGCATCTGATCCCTGGCCTGGGGGGATTAGGGTGGGCGGTGAGGAATGGTGGCCTGTGAAAGCCCCATGGAGGAGGTGGGGGTGGGCTCTGCGTTGTTGGCTTGTATCTCTAGGAATTGGTTAACCCGGGGGGGGGGGGGATGGGAAGGGTCCAACCAGGGTCAGCAAGGCCCTGGCTGTTAAAGCATCAGAAATACAGAAAACAAAAGGCACGGCTAATACCCCTGGCTGCCGGCCTGCCCCAATGTCTGCACAGAGGCCTGGTGTGTGTCACTCTGAGTCCTTCTGCCAAGTGGGGAGGACGACTCGTGCTTCCTGTAGTGACCACACGACACCAACATGGCCAGCCTGTCCATCCACAGGGTCCCCATGAAGAGTGCCCCCCACTCACTGCCAGCACGCTTCATTTCCTTGTTTGGGGTACCTGCAATGCACCGAGGGTTCTCTTTAAAAATGAACGTGGTGGTGTGGATTCTAAAGGGGCACCTACTCCTTCGCACCCTCACTCTCCCCCAAGCCCCTCTGCAGAGGGTTCTAACACTATCACGACCTGGAGGGATGGCTGGCTCCCGCCCCTCACATTCCAAAGGGCCCCCACACTTTTGAAGCATGAGGTTCTTGTGAAGACTTGCAGGCCAGTGAAGGAGCCTGCCTCCCCCCTGTTCCCAGGGCCTGGCAGTTCCCAGGGCTCAGCCCCCAGGACGAAGCTGACCCCGGGCTGAGCGCCGCGGGGACAATGCCCCCCAAGCCTCCTCAGCATCCAGGCGAGGATCTGCCGCATCCTGCACCGCAGACCCATGGGAAACCTGACCCCAACAACAGCCCCTGCCCCCAGGGACAGCAGAGATGCTCTGAGCCAGACCCCTGCCCCGCCACTGGGAAAGAGCTTCTGTCCCCTGCACTCCACCTGGAGTGGCCCCCACACCTCTCCATCAACAAACAGGAACAAACCACCAAATGCAGCCTGGCAGCCCACAGGAGCCCACCCCTTTTCTCCAGCCTAGGAAACAAACAGACCAGAGAGAATTCTCTCACTTTCATCCCACTCCCACCCCAGAGGCCCCAGCGGCCTGAGCAAAGATGCAGAAGGAAGGAGAAACCCCAAATCACACCGGGCTCGTCAAGCTGAAGGGAAGCAGGTGCCGAGGAGACCAGAGCGGGACCCCGGGCTGCGCGAGTCCAGGCCTCCCTGTGAGCAGTGCTCCCCCCAACCTGCTCTCACTGCTGTCACCTGGCCAGTCTCAGGGACAATGGGGCTGACTCAGTCGCTCTGACTGCAGCCTGGGCATGGGGGTTTCAAAGCTCCCTGGAGACGCTAATGTTTAGCCAAAGTGAATAAGCACATCCATAAGGAGATATTGCAAACCATTATTTCTGAGTTTTTCAAGGTAATAAAGGAACCAGAAAACAGAATGGACGGTGTGAATCTTGAATTCCTAATCCGGAGGGTCAAAGGGGGCACTCCCCCACAGCACAGTGAAGCGTACTGAGAGCTGGGGGTCACTCGTATTTATTTAGTAAATGCTTATCGAGCACTTTTGCATATGGCATTGTTACGAGTGCTTTACAAATATTAACACTATTACCTAGTTAAAGAGCCAGTGAGGTCAGTACTATTATTATCTGCCATTTTGTAGACAAGTAAAGGAAGGCTGGTCCCGGGGAAAGAACGCCCACGTAATTCAACTGAATTCAAACACCCCAATGAAGGAGGGGAAGCAGTGAGGCCGGACGTGCAGACCCTCCAGCGTGAATGCGTGCACAGGGCCCCGGGCCTTGTTGAAATGCAGATGCTAATTCCCCAGGGCTGGGGCCTGGGACTCGGCATCCCCAGCCAGCCCCCAGGGGGCGCTCCAGAGGGAGCCCAGGGAACTGATATGTGAGTAGCGGTGGCTCCAGCGACGACAGCAGGTGAGGGACTAAAACCGTAAAAGCAACGCGAGGAGGAATTGTCCCCGAGTTGAGAAAAAGACTTGAATCTTTAACTGAAGCTTATTTCTCTGAGGAGGTTAATAAAAACAGGACACTCGGCGACCGAGAGCGTCCTCACCGGCATCCAGAGTGACTTGACTGCTTACAAAGTAAGAGGAATGAGACCAACGCGGAACGCTGAGAGGCCACCAAGGGCGGGGGACTTGTGACAGCGCTGGTGGAACACGCCTCGGGTGCCTGCAAAGAAACATCATCTGTCCGAAGAGCCTTTTCCTCCGTGAGTGAGAAAAAGGCCTCGCAAGGAGGCAGGAAGAGACAGGCTGGGCCGTGGAAGTGCCGGCCTGACAAACAATGTTCAGACAGAACAACGGTCACCGAGCAAAAGACACCAGAGCGTTCAAAACGAATGGACTTTTAACAAAAAGGGACAGTGGCCTGGCTTATCATAGGCACTATTGGTTGCATGAAGAAAATGAAATTCCCTATTTCAGGGAGAGGGTGAAACAAGGTAGGTGGATGAAGACGTTAAGGGGCTGTCAGCTTTCTTTTGGAGAGAAAAGCAGTGAGCGTCACTCAGTGACCCAGAACAGTTCACGCGTGATCAGGCCCGGAGCATCCGAGGTCCTGTGTCTGCAGGAGTCAGTGTTGAATGTTTCCAGGACACTCTGGGGACGGCGTCCCCACTCTGATCCATCTTCTCATCCTGGGTTTAACAGCGGCAGAGGGACCCTGAGGTCCTTTAACACGGGCTCTAACTTCATCCTGCTTTGGAGGAAAGCAACCTTGAGGAGTGCTCAGCTGAGGACGGGCCTGACCCCCGTTTTCTGACCGGTTCTGGGAGCCTGGTTAGGTGCTTTGGCAGCTGGGCAGCCTGGAGACAGTGGACGTCTCTGTGGCTGGACTAAGGGAGCCAGTCAGTGGGAAAAGGAGAGGCGCACGGGGGACGTGTCCACACACGTGTGCCTATGTCACCATCCTGGGTCACCATACAATACACACAATGCTATTATCCACAATAATTCTCCCTCTCTAACTTCTTCAAATTGTAATAGTAAAAAAGAAAATTTAGACGTTCACCTGTAATTCCAGCACTCAATCCCAATACATCATTTTTACACTTACCTTTGTAAGTGCACCCACGTATACATAGTTCTTACGTAACACGTTCCCAGTGTAAGCCGTTTTGTTTCATTTTACCCCTTTTCAGGTTCTGACCCAGTTGCTACATTTAGCATTTTAATGACTACATAATGTGCATTAGTTTTGCTGTCATTTACTTATGTAAACCCAGGTTATTGGATGTGTATATGATTTTTGAAATGGGCTTTTGCTAAGTTGAGAGGTGCAGTGACAAAGACTGAAATTCTTTCATTTGAGGATTTTGTCGATCCTGGGAAGGAGGCCAGCAGAGAGCTGAGAAGCCGATGTGAGGACCTTGAACATGAGGAAGCCGGGGCCACACTGAGTCTCGTGACCAGAAACAACCCATCTGGGCATGTTCTAAGGCCTTTGTCAAAAGAGCTGGTGGACTGGGACTGGCTTCTGAAAACTAGAGCAGGGTCCTGAGAGAGTCGGGGTGGGGACAACTTAGTTGGGTCATCTGTGACAATGTGACAATGTCAGGACAACGGGCAGCTTGGAGGCAGGACCATGTCTCCTCCACTCTGTGCCTCCAGCAACACTGCACAGGTCCCTTCCCTCTGAGAGCCAGTTTCACATCAGACACCGAGACACCTGTGTGAACAGCAGGCGCCATGAAAGGCACCGCGGAGCCCACTGGTCAGCAGCAGGGAACTCGGCCACAGCTCTTTACAACAAGCCTTGGGAGAGCTCTTTCACGCAGGATGTATGACAATGAAAGGAGGGTTTGTGGGAAATCGCTACATACACAAGAGAGAATAAGAAATCCAGGCAGTTCCATTAACGTACCCGGGACCGTGAGGCTTGTCTGACATTCACAAAGGTCACGTCCCAAGACTTGAAGACATTCCCAAGGTTATGGACACATCAGTGACGGCACAGGCTCCCAGCTTTCTCTGGATCCTAGTTCCATTAAAAACCATTTATTTCCTGGGAATTTCTTCACACTACATGCTAACCGTCTTTCAACTCTCATTAAGTTTTCTCTCTCAATTAATGAACACAGGGCAGAATTGGCTGGAGTGGCTCTTAACCAGTTTCACCAGTCAGCTGGCTGTCACTTGCGTGCTAGTGGCCCCGGGAGTCCTGGCTGCCCCGGGAAAGCCTCATGTTGTAGCTTGGATGAGGGGATCCCCATCAATCAGCCTGAACCCCAGAGAGCAGTCAGACAGGAAAGACTGTGCTGGTGCGTGAACAAGAGGTTCCCAGGGACCCAAAGTACAAAAACAAAGCAGAATTTTCAACTTGATGACATCCGAGAAGCCCCTCTAGTTCCAGCCTTTACCGAATCCTCTCGCATCATCGTTCTTCTGTCCAAACAAACAACAACTTGGGCACGTGAAGTCTATCGAGCCAGTTTGAACTTTCCTTTTCCTGTTGCATCACTGGGATGGAAGAGGAGGGGTAGAATTCGGGGAGATAATTCTTCACCTGTGATTGGTGAATTCTTTCCTGAAGCACAGGGCTGCTCCCCAAACTGGCTGTGTCCACAGTGTGGCTCTCACATAGCCCTGGGCAGGACGGCAGCCGTTCTGCCATGAAAAGCACAGTAGGAACTAGAAGCAGATTAGGGAACGGATGACGAGTGTGTGACTACAGTCATGGGTGGGGGCTAGGGGCTGGGGGCTGGGGGGTGCCTTCATCTTAAACAGCCCTAAGAAGGACTCCTAAAGGAGGCAAAGCCACTGACCCCAGAGCTAAGCTGGTGCAGTCAATGGTCCCCAATTTAGGAGGCTGAGGGATGTTGTATCAATTCCAAAGCAATATCTTCCTACCAAATATGTATGTAAATAATGGCCATGGTGTACACACTGCAAAGGCTTGTAAGCCAGGGCATCTGTGGAAAGTGAGAGTTAGGCCCCTGACACCGGGGCGGCTGTGCTGGCCTTACCCCACTCCTCTGCAGGCCCCGCCCTGGAGCCGGATGCCCGGGGCAGCGTGCTGGCTACGCTCTGTGCTGCCCGACCGGCGAGGAAGCCAGGAAGCCTCAGTGCTGAGCCTCGCGGTCTTTCTGGATTCTTTTCCTCGGCCCTGTTTCAAAGGCTGCTTTCCCCCACAGCTGCCTCCCAGATGCCATCTCTTCTCAGCTTAGGTGCTCCCCCCGGGCACCTCGGTTCTTCCGTGGCTTCCTATTGCTGTAATTTAGATGAAAACACATCCCAAATCAATGTACTCACTCCAGAGTGATCTTCTGGGCTCCAGCTGGAACGTGTTACAACTTAGGTAATCACAAGCTCTGCTTCCCTGAACCCCCGCTGGGCCTCAGCACCGTCCTCCAGCAGCCCTGGCCTGCACGGTGGAAAGCGCCCCCTAACGGGCTCCCTGCCTGTGTTGGAATCCCCTCACACTGGTCCCCTCACAACCTCTAGAGACATCTGTCTAAAAGGAATTGTGTTCACAGTCCACAAGATTATAGTTACACCCTATGCAAAGCGGTTTTCCGCGGTGTCCTGTTGTGTCGCCCTCATGACGCCATCCTGATGAGATGTCCCGCAGCCCTGCAGGACGTCACCCATTCACAGGTGACCACCAGGCACCATGTTAAAGGCCTGACTTCATTGAACACCTTTAATCTTCCCAACAAAACTCTCCCACTTGACAAAGACATTCAGTCATCAAGTTCACTCAGGAAGAGTGCAGCTGGCCGAACTCCACCAGCCGTTCCCTGTTCCTGCTCAGCCTGGCAGGCGCCTTCCAAGGCTAGCTCTGCATCAGCTCTCTGGTGAAGCCGGCCTGGCTGTTTTTCTATAGAAATGTTCTTTCCATGTGATGGGAAGACGGTCGCCAGCCGCTTCAGCATCACATTATTCCAGATTAGCACACACCCCCCGCCCCCGTCAAATTGTTTTACAATATTTATATCCATTTACTTAACAAACATTTACTGAAAACTTGTATTCTGTCTATTTAGTCTAAAGATCCCTAAAGATTCAATCCTCTGCTTCATCTAGTCTGCTGGTCATTATTTCTAGTGCATTCTTCATTTCAGTTATTGTATTTTTCACTTCTGGCTGGTCCTTTTGTACGGTTTCTGTGTCCTGTTTTATGCTTGCTATCTCTCTGTTGAAGTTCTCATTAAGTTCCTTGAGCATCCTTATAACCAGTGTTTTGAACCCTGTATCTGGTAGTTTGCTTGACTCCATTTCATTTAGTTCTTTTTCTGAAGTTTTCGCCTGTCCTTTCATTTGGGAAGTATTATATTTCTTTGTTTCCTCATTTTGGCTGCCTTTCTGTTTGTTTCTGTGTATTAGGTGGATCTGCTATGTCTCCCAGTCTTGGCTGGGTGGCCTTGTGGAGTAGGAGCCCCGTGGGGCCCTGGCACAGTCTTCCTTGTCACCTGCTCTGGGAGCTCCAGGAATGTCCCTTGTGTGGGTTGTGTGTGCCCTCCTGTCATATTTGAGCCTTGATTGTTATTGGCACATCAGTGGGTGGGATTGACCCTCAGACTGACTGGCTGTGGGGTTTGGTCACATCCACAGCGTATGGGCTGTTGTGAGAGAGGAGTTACCCCCACTGAGTGGGAGTCACCCCAGTGGTGCCCGTTGAGACCACCCTTTGTGTGTGCTGCCTGTGGGGCTAATTGGGTGGTGCTCTGCTGTGGTCTGAAGCCAACCTCCAAGTACATTGGTTCTGGGGCCTCTTGGGAGGGGCTGTGGTGCAGGCACAGGTCTCCCACTGCCTGTGACTGGCAGGGAAGTACCTGGTAGGAGCTACAGAGTGATCCGGAGTTGTTCACTGCCTGTGCTAACCCTGGAGCACATGGCAGAGGCCACGCTGTGAACCGAGGACGACTCCCTTAAAGCTCAGCCACTGATAAAGCCTGTGTGGTTCATGAGTGAATGGGGTGGGGGTCCCAGCGGAGCTCACCAGGCCAATCACATTCAGATTTGGCCTGTGCAGGTGGAATCAGCACAGGAAAGATGGCCCTCACCTGCCGGCTGCATGGGAGGAGAACAGGGAAAACAGCTGCTGTCCTCCAGCCTTCGCACCAAGGCCACACACCTCAGTCTGCCCCCTTGGGTGCCTCTGACACTCCCCGAGCCACTGCCCCTCCGCTGGAGCCCAAGGCAAGTGCCTGTGGGTGAGTGAGTCTGTGCTCAGGCCAATTAAGAGACCGCCTGGGTTTCCCACAGCCTTCCGTCCCATCTGGGTAGTTGGAATACTCACTGTTTTCACAGCCAGTTGTGGGGGCTCCTGTTCCCGGCACTAGCGCTCCAGGCTGGGGAGGCCAGTGTGAGGATGCTCACCCCTCTAGGGGGAACCTCCATTGCTGAGATACCCCTCCTGGTTCTCATTCACCACACACCGGTGTGGGGCCTGTTCTGCGTCTCTGCCCCTCCTACCAGTCTCGATGTGGCTTGTTTATATGCTTAGTTACGAAACTTCTGTTCCGCCAGACTTCAGATGGTTCTCTAGGTTGATTGTTCTAGAATTTAGTTGTAATTTTAATGTGTCCATGGAAGGCAGCAGGCACAGTGTTTACCTACTCTGCTGTCTTGGATCTGTTTTCTGTAACAGGTGTTCTTTATTCCACTCTTACAACTTATCTACCAGTAGAATTATTTCAAAATTAAAAATGAAGAAAGGAAAGAATGAAAGGTTATATGTCAAAACGTCATAGAATTGGTTCTTGTAAAATTCAGCATTTTTTTTTCTCTCTGGATCTCAGTTTCTTCATAAGCATAATGGGAAAATAATGATCCCTCTCTCCCTGGTTGGTGAGGAGCATGAACTAAAATGTGAAAACACCAATTACAGGGATCACGCATAATGATGCCACTCAGTGAACTCAAGTTCACTCTAAAATGTTGAGTAATTATCCCCACCATATAGATCAAGGAAAACTGGTGGAGTACATGAAGCTCACCCTTTGTTACTAAAAAAAGAGTATTGTGCTTCCAGACTGAGCCCATAGAAGTGAATTATGTGCCTATTTGCTTTCCCTTTGTTACGCTGCTTTCTATCTTTATTCAATTTTATTTTATGTATAAATGTGTTTTCATCCCTTATGCCAACTTTAAAAAATGTTCAACATGTGAGCAGCCTCTAAATTAAAATTTTAAAACAGAAAAGATGCTCTGTGCTGGGTTTGACATTTAATAACACCTGAATGGAAGTCACAGCAACAATCTAAACACCGGTATCCTCACTAGGAATGGTTACTAGTGTTTGATAATATTTTATACCTGGGAGATTTTGGAAAATTAAAGAGAAAACTAAATGTATTTTTCAAATGTGAACGGGATGAAGTTCAACAAATACTAGCATTAGCATGAGCCTGTACAGGAAGAATAAATGGAAGTAAAACTTACCTTAGAGATTTTCAACTCCAATGTTCTGAGAATAACTACCGTTTACTGAGTGCCTGATGTATGCGAGATACATGGCACACCCACCGTGCAAATTACATGTCATTGTTCTCACTTTCTAGGTGAGGAAAATAGGCTTAAAGAGGTAGATATTTGCTCAAATCACACTACTCACTTGAATGGACGTCTCCTAGGGCAAATGTTCTTTCTGTGATCTCCAGATGAGGTCACTGAAACCAACGTGCGAACGGCTTCACCCTGTGAGCTCACACAGGCCCCTCTCTCCCCACTGCGCCCCTTCTCCTCCCACAAAACTTTATCACTGATGCGTTTGCCTCCAAGGAAAAGGTAGAGGCTGGGAAGAATGATGGGGTCCTCTCACCCATGTTGCTTTATTTGCCTCCAGCGGGGTCCCCAAGTTTTCCTGGTAGTGAGGACCCAGAGCAGCCAGAACAAGACCTCAGTAGAGGAGAGGTTTGAGTTGTTGGCACAGCTCATCCACCATGGCTGACTGTTCCCCTCCAAACACTGAGGGATTGGGCCACTCAGTCATTGAACTTTTCCAGCCCAGAACTACTGAGAAGGAGACACTGAGGATGATAGCACACCAAGATCCCCCAAATATGCAGTTCTGAGAAACCCTATGAGAACTGAGAAAAAACAAAAAATAAATGAAAATTTTAAAAACTTTATTGAAGAATTGTTCCAGGCCACATGATCACAAGGCAGAATGGATTTTAGACCCCAACATTGGGCCACATCATTAACCTGTGTAACGTTTCTCATGAGATGGCAGTGCCCTCAGCAGTGGACAGTGAGGGCTAAAGGGTAAAACAGATAGAGAATGGGAAGCTATCTCATTGGAAATACTGCTTTAAATACTTTTTACTTTTTTAATGTGCAATTTTTATCCATGTTTAGAGTTGCAAAAAAATCTTCAAAAACATGTTCAATGCACATCTGTCTTTTTAGAAGACGTAATCCACATGGTGTTCAGCAGCTTTCCAGAAGCTGGATCAAACATTGCCACACCTGATACTCCCAACAGGAAGAAATGGTTTCCCTTTACGGGAAAAGTCAGGTCAACAGATCATGCTCAGAGCCACTCAGCTAGCTAGCCGAAGCCAGCTTTCTGAGCCTATTTCTTTTTCCACTCTTCCATACTCCCCGGTCACTCCAGCACTTTTCCAAGGTAACTTGTCCCCATGTTGCCTTTCTGTTGAATCAACCCCATCTTGGTGGCACTTCAGATGCTCAGGATAGGCCACTGAGGCTCCACTGTGTGCATGCCCCACACCGGTCCCTGTGCAAACTCTGTTTGAGAAACCTTGTTTTCCCTCCATCCCATCACAGCCTCCTGTGAAAAGCCTGATTTCTCCTGTCCTCCTATTCATTTAAGTCTCCTGTGGCATCAAAGATGATTTTTTAAATGATAAAAAATTGCCCTTTTCGTTACAAGAATCAGCCAGCGAGGGACCAGGAGTCAGGCAGTTCCCATTTGTACATTCATCTCGACTAATTAGCCACAAGCAGAAGAAAGCAGCCCCGCTCAAATGACTGACTTTAATGCATTCCTCCAATATGATGGAACGCAGAAGCTCATCTTTGAAATATCCATCTTGGTGTCAAAATGGTAATCATGACATGGGCTGCTTTATTACACTGAGGCAGAGCCAGGTGGTGACACACTCTGCAGATGATGGGCTCTGTGGATGCTCTCTAATAACCCAAAAGAAAAACTCCAGCTGCTGGCACCACTGAGAGCCTGGCTCCAAAGTTCTTAGTCTTCTCAGACAAGCAAAATAAACTTACCGAAGCAGTTAGGTGGCCCCGATTCCCAAACACAGCTCCCAAGCTCCAGACCCAGGGGTCAATCCGTCCCTTCCCGGACACTAACATCACCCCTCCCTCCAACAGAAGATGAAGGGGTAAATATTTAGGAGTTGTCGTTCAACAGGACCTAGTATTTCCCACTAGATGGAGAAACGGAGGCTTGGGTCAAAAGGCCTTTATGTCACTTCAAGTCAGCCACGCATCTGGTGTGCTGGACGTTTGTCTGTCAGCATCAGGCCCTTCCTCTGAGCTTCCAAGTGCTGCGGGTTGACGTGACCCGGCAGATGACAGGACCCTAGCTGTGAGGGGCCTGAGGCAAGACCCCAGCGTAGATCCGCCTTTGCACATCCAGTGCTCGGCAGTGCCCAGTACGCGTCGGGTGAGCTGACTTGAGGAGGACATGGACAGACTCACCTGTCTGCTGCAGAGCAGACAGAGCACGCTGCCTGCCACCCAGTGGTGGTGTGCTATCCATGGAAGGAGCACACCCCATCACCTCCAAACTGCAGAGATAGGACGTTTCCATGGGAACCCGCAAGCTCCAGGTGGGCCCTGAAGGAAAGGGGTCAGAGATGGAGAGCAGGACGGGGATGTGACCGAGGAGGTAGTTGAAGCTATTTCACTAGGTGCTGAGGCAGCGTGAACTTGGAGTTTGTATGGCGCATAATCAAATGTTACAATGTGTATGAGAGAGAATATGCCACAGGAAATGGTGTTATGCCTCATGTGGTGCCAGCCTCCAAGAGAATCCCCAGTGATCTCTACCTCCTGGTACATGCACTCTTACATGGTCCCCACCCCAAGAGAGACTATGGCAGCAGTGATAGTGTGTCATAGGCTGTATAAGAGACATACAGCTTCCATCCTGGGCACACCCTTGCCCGCCCCAGATAGTGCTTACTCGCTCTCTTGCTCTCTACCTCCCTCTCTCTCTCTCCCTCTCCCTCCCTGTCTAACCACTTGCTCTGGAGTAAGCTGCTTTATGAGCAGCCCTTTGGAGAGATCCACAGGTGAGGGGCTGAAGCCTCCTGCACACAGCCAATGAGGGAGCCTGGAGGCGGGGCCTACAGCCCCTGCCATCTTCGGAGACTGATGCCAGCGGACAGCTTGGCTGCAAGCTGGTGAGAGGCCCTGAGCCAGAACCATACGTCTAAGCGGCTCCTAGGTTCCTGATCCTCAGGAACGCTGGGAGGTGATACGTGTATGTTCTTCTCCGCTAACGATTGGGTCAGTTTGTTGCAGAGCATTGGAAAACCAATACCCCAGACGAGGTGGTGACAGCTGTCCATGAAAACATCCCGCCTGAGTGTGGCGAGGACGAGTCAGGAGGACTGTGGAGTAGGGCCCACAATGCACCCTGGAAGGCGGCCATTACTGGCAGAAGGGACATGGTATGAGCTGCCTTCCCATATTCGTTTCCTGGGGCTTCCATAACAAGGTACCACAGTCTGGGCACCATAAGCACAGAAATGCACTGTCTCACAGTTCTGGAGGCTGGAAGTTGGAGATAAAGGCGCCAACAGGGCTGGTTTCTTCTGGGGCTGTTTTGAGAGCCTGTCCAGGCCTTTCTCCTTGGCTGGTAGACAGTCTTCTCCCTGTGTCTTCACATCATGTCCTCTCTGTGGCATTTGTGTACAAATTTCTCCTTCTTACAAGTCATGTTGGCTTCGGGCCCACCTAAGACCTCATTTTAACTCGATTATATTTATAAAGACCCTCTCTCCAAACACAGTCCCTTTCGGAGATAGGGGGTATGGGACTTTCACACATGAATTTGGGGCACAATTTGCCCCATCAGACTGGCCAGTTCTGTACCTCTGATGCCCCTGCGTTGTTGTTAAGTGAAGAGTGGGCAGTTTGGTGAGCAGGCAGCATTTTTCAGGCAGGGAACCGCCATGCAGTGTTCTAACACCCCCGCTCAAGAAAACGGGCTGCACATGGCTCTTTGTGACTTCGCCCATAAGAGGGAGAGACAGGAAGATTGAGGGCAGTCTCCCCACCTCTGTTCCTCCACACTTACTTTTGAAACTAATGTGCTGTCTGCCATGTAGGGGTGACCTTCAAACCCGGAGTCGGAGCTGGTGGGTGATCTGTATGTATATGAAGCCCTTTCCCTGTGGCTGGATAGATTGAAATCTAAAATACGCTTTCTTATATCACGAACGCCCTTCAAAATGTGGACGCACAGGCTATTCTGTGATGGCCACCTACGAGATTTAGAACAAACTGTTTCCATGGCTGTTGCGATTATTCAAATGTATGAGAAATATATACTTCGCTGAAAGATTACATTTTGAAGTCGACCTTTTTCTTTTTTCAGTATTCAAACTTTGCATTTGAGTGGCTAATGCCAGTTTTCCCCTGATGTCTGAAGGAAGTGAGGCTCTTTAATGCCTGTCCTGAGTAGGTGACCAGCGGACCTTGGGAGTGTGGGCTTTACTGCCCACGGGAAGTGGCCATGCCCACTGATGCTTGAGACTGATGTGCAGAGCGGGAGGTGACACTAGGCACTTCCTGTCACATCGCTGTCACCTTCCTATGACATGACTGCCTGTGTGGGACTGGAGTTGGAGGACAGGGAGATGAGTTTCAAGCACCTGTAAGGAGCATAAAAACTGTTTCTTTATGAGAGAATGTGATAATTAACAAACTGAGAAAATACACGGACCCTTGAAATAGCACAGGATTTAAATAACAGTTCAATAAAACTTTAGTATGAATCAGAAAACACAACAGTAAGGAAAACAAAATATTGAAAATGTAACTTAGCTTTCTGAGTTTCCAAAAGCTGAATTAAAATTTGGGAAGAAGTGAGGAACGTGAAGATCCTTCGAGTTCCAGTACCTCATAGAGGTGGGAGCTAGAACCTTTCTCCAGCATCTCTGAGCCCTGACTTCCTCTATAACACAAACATGACACTTTCTATATGACAAGTGTGTGCCAGGATCTAAAACTCTATCTTCAAGGAAATCAGAGATCAGAGGGGGAAACATAGTATTTAACCATTAATATAATAAATATTATTGAGGTAAACATTATTCTAGGCACTGGAATACATGAGAGCACAAAATGCAGACCATGTGAAGCTTTACAGTGGTAAAGGTTATGGACACCACAGATTGGTCCTGAAAGGAGACTGGGGTTGGAGACAGCTGGGTCATCCACCCATCCACCCATCCACCCATCCACCCACCCATCCACCCATCCACCAATCCATTCATCCATCCATCCACCCATCCACCCATCCACCCATCCACCCATCCACCCATCCATCTACCCATCCACAATGTTTTAGAGCCTGAGAGCCTCACACAGTCAACGCTCTGCCAAGTACCGGGGACACAGTAATGGGAAGAAAGGCTCTGCCTCCCCCCAGGGAATTTAGACTCTAGTTGCAGGACAATTACACAAGCAATTAAAACAAAATGTTAATCACAAATAAGCTTAATTTGATGTCAGAAATCATGACAATGATAATTAAGCTCCATGAAAAAGTGCCTAGCACAGAGCAGGCACTCAAAAAAAATGCTTGTTTTTAATAAACTAAGCAGCTTCACTTGTGTGTAGAAAGAACTATAAACAACAGTAAATTGTAATGATTCCAAGAGCAAAAAGGTTAACACAGGAGGCTTGATGGATCACGTAACCTTGAGTTAAGTACAAGGTCCTTGTCCCCATCTCCATGGACTCCTACTTGTCCAGCACAGACTAATTTTTCTCTCCTAATTTCATTGTCTAGGGGAGCTCATTAAGAGACTTACCTGATCAGACTAAATGTTTCTTTGCTTAATCCATCTCATTATGCTTCCTACACCTCTGGTACTGTCCTAAACATTTGAATTTCATAGCGTCCATTAATGCAAATAGAATCTCATCAAGGCCTCAAGACTCACAGGAGAGCTAAGACTGAATGTCTTCATTTGGATGCGTGAGAAGGCAGCACCTCCTTGGACAGGCCCCTTGTTTACAGCGTTTCCCTCATCAGAGGTGAGCTCATCGGTGCTGTGCAAAATGAAGGAATGCATTTCAGATTTGCAAAGTGCCTGGATGAACCCCGCTCCCTTTATCTGATTTCAGACCTGTTCAGTAAGATGTGGTCCATGAGATGAGGGGGCCATGGAGGAGCAAGTGACCTGCAGAGAATCTTTAGCATTTGATGTAATTGACCCTTAAGCCAACACGAAGGAGAACCATGAAAGAGAAAACAAGTAATAAAGAGGGCAAGATCCCTGTCAAAAGTATGAAAAGAAGCCTCTGTGACTCTAATAGAGGGCTCCATTTCTACCAGCTAAGGAGCCTGAATGGAGTCAGTTAGCATCGTTTGCCCCTGTTCTCCACCAGAAGAACAGGGATAAAATCCCTGACCTCAGAGAAGTAGGAAGAGACAGCAGAGGAGATGAGTGCTTTACCCAACTTGGAGAACAGAGAAAGTGCAAAGAACCAGATAACATGAGGATTAAATTTCTATGAGAATACAATAATCCCTTGGTTTGCGAGCATAATTCATTCTGGAAACAAACTACTTGAATTGCAAGACATCGCTCGTTTACCACATTAAAATGTATTAGAAATGTTTGCTTGTCTTGCAGAACACTTGCAAACCATGTTACTCGCAATCCAAGGTTTTACTGTATACAAAAAAACCTACTGCTAATACATTCAAAAACTTAAGTGTAATGGACAATTTTAGAATAGGAATTAATACAATTGACCCAAGAAAAAACAGAAATTATTATTAAAAATTTTCAAATGGTGTTCAACAGTCTACATATACACACATGGACACTCAGACAAACACGTACAAGGGCCCAGTGTGGTTGCTTGCCATCTTAGGAGAAGGGTTACTTCTGGCCCTTTGGCCGCGGAATCTGCCCCAGATGTCTGATGACGAGGTTAAGATGTAGAGTGTCAAAAGATCCTGTACCGTTTCTGCCACCTGCAGCATTTCCTACTGAGTCAAAGACTTTGAGGAATATAAGGCATGGGAAGCCCCCTGCTTAGAGCTGAGCTGTCCTAAATTATTCTTTGGATGTGGAGGTCAGGATTGGGGCGGTCAGCATGAGTCATGACCATCTAACCCCTTTAATCCAACCTTCGCTAATTTTTAAAATTTTGATTAAGTACCTACTGAATGCCAAGCACTGAGCTAAGCATTAAGATGAGCCTTGAGAGGTTTGTGCTCTAGTGAAGGATACAGAGAATACATAAATAATTCCATTTTATGGAATGAAGTGATTAGAAAGCAAGGAAGGTGACATTTGTAATGGGCTGATTGTTTGTGCCCCTTCAAAATTCACATTTAGAAGCCCTGCCCCCTGGTGTGATGGGATTGGAGGTGGGGCCTTTCAGAGGCGATTAGGGTCAGATGAGGTCATTAGGATTCGATGAGGGACCTTCATGGTGGCATTAGAGCCATTACGAGGAGAGGAGGTGCTCTCTGTCTTCCTGTCTCTCTACCACCCTCCCGTTCTCACTCCCTCCCTCTCCTCTCCTCCTCTTCTCCTCTCCCTCTCTCTGTCTCCTGTCCCCCATTCACTGAGGAAAGGACATGTGAATACACAGCAGGAAGACCGCTGTGTACAAACCAGACACCAGATCTGCTGGCACCCTGATCGGATTTTCCAGCCCCCAGAACTGTGAGAAACGAATTTCTCTTGTTGGAAGATTGGGAGGGAAGTTCGTTTCACAAAAAGCATATGCAAGTCACCTCAGACATGCTGTACACGCTGAGGACTTAGCGAGCCTGGACGAGGAGCAGAGCAAGCTGAGGTGGGAAGGCGAGGCAGGTCCGCACCTGTGAGGGACTCGTATGCCCTTCTAGGGCACTGACTCCTTAAGCAGGCGTGAGAGAGTGAAGGTTTTCCATCCTGATTTGACCTGGGTTTTGCTCAGACATATCTGGCACCTCGGTGATGGGTTGGTTGTTTCAGGAGACATAGAAATTGTCCACTGGCCAGAAAGCCCAGATGCTTCGCACAGAAGGCTAGGAGGGGGTCTGTGATGGTCGCCTCCAGGCCCACCCTTGGTGATTTGCTGTGTTTTGCGGGCAAGAATATGTGAAATGTCAGCTTCTGACTCAGAGGTACCGGAAACACTGGCATCTTAAATGTACACCTGAACCTGGAAAATGAGAAAATTAAGAATCAAAACCAACTGTTTCCCCTGCAACACGTTTTTATCCTCAGTGAACTAGTGGCTTGGTTTTCAGTTCTTACAGAATCACTCACCAAACTGCTTCTCAGGTCAACCTGACCTTGGATGAGAATGTTCCCAAGGTGGACTCTCATTTGGTAATAAGCAATAGTCCTTTCTATTTAAAGTGAGGCTCCGTTAATGGCCTAGAGCAGTGGTTCTCAGCCTGTGGGTCGCGACCCCTTTGGGGGTTGAACAACCCTTTCACAGGGGTCGCCTAAGACCATTGGAAAACAAAAAGACATTTACATTACGATTCATAACAGTAGCAAAATTACAGTTACAGAGTAGCAACGAAAACAATTTTATGGTTGGGGGTCACCACAACATGAGGAACTGTATTAAGGGGTCACGGCATTAGGAAGATTGAGAACCGCTGGCCTAGAGGTTTAGCTCAGGGGATGAGCAAGGCTCTCCTGAACATCAGAGTCAAGGCCAGCATCTTCCATGGGCGTGGGCTGCGCACACCCTGCCACAGAGAGCAGGGCCCTGGGAAGTCCTGGGAGAGTCTGAAGTGAGGGCCATGGGCGCGTTCAGGGACACTGGGCTGAGGGGGTCTTCAGTCCTCCCATGCTGACCTATGTCCATGCCTTTGGGTTTCCTGCCTCCTTTAAGTTTGCTTCTGAATATGCTGCATATTCTTCCCAGTTTCCATCTGTGTTTGGGTTCTAATAAGTCCCTAGTGGTGTCCTTAAGACCCATGTCATCTTGAAAATGAGTGGGATATCCACGAAGGCACCTTGTGGAGGTATGTCTTCAGACATCTCCCTAAGTGAGTATGATGTGTGCTACTGATTAGAGATCTGATCTAATCAACCATCTTATAGGAAGCCTGATAGGATGCCCAGACCCATCAGCTATTCCCAATGGCAATGGGCAGCTGCTATGTACCACAAGATTCGAAGGACCAGCTAAAGTCCCCGAGGACACACATCCCAAGGAAAAGCAAGGTCACATTTTTAGTCTTAGACCTCGTGTCTCTCATAAAGATGCACAGTTTCTCATGACAGACTGAGTGGTGTCCAAGGAATGGGAGAATTCTGAGCTGTAACTGAGAGTTATAATACAGGCGTGGGGGAGATTGCACTGTACAAACTGTGTAGATTTCAACTCCTCTAGGCTGGCTTTGAGATGTCCCTCACTTCATTCTTTGATGCTTCTGGGCATTCTAAGGTCAATGAATTCTCCTGCTGTCCTGAGACCTAGGGGAGATAATGCTACTAAGAGGGTTTGCTGAGAAATCAGCGTATGATTTCTGGCACATGACTTTGACTTCAGACAGGCTTTGAATTCTTCCTGAAAGATGAACTAGTTCTAACTCTGGGCATTTTACTTAATGCATGTCAATCTCAGTTTACTCACCTACAAAATGGGAATAATAATATTTTTAGAAGTCTTATGAAAATGATAAATATACCAACTGCCTCAAAAATAGTAAGAATTATTATTATACTCATTCTGCACCAGAAGCAATAGCTGAACAGTCTGAAGAAACCAGTTCATAGTTTCTGTTTTATGAAATGACTTTTTTTTTAATTTATAACTGTCAATCCAGCAAGCTCAAAAACAATGCAATTAATTTCAATATGTAAAAAACAAACAAACAAACAAACAAAAAACCTTGATGACTGAATTGAAATTGAGATATGGCTAGCTGTAAAGTTCACATCCCTGAACTTGAATTCATCTTGAGAAATCTGAATGTAGAAACCCGTACATGAAGCCTTCTCGGGCGCACAAATAATCAAATTAGAACCATTTATCACCACTACAGCTGAATGTACTTCCTGTCTGTCACCAAGGAGAAGACAGGGCTAGCGGAAGGACAGTTGCTTGTCATCCTGGCACTGCATCAGAGGTCAGGTG
>NW_017731541.1:1795587-1841957 GCF_001890085.2 Hipposideros armiger | reverse complement strand
CACCCCACCCCCGCAACTCCTTGATTTAAAATTCGCACATCATGTGCATGGCTTTGTGCGTGAAATGAATGTGCCTTTTGTTCCGTTTTTGCAGAGATGGTCCAACTGTGCCTCTAGGAAGTGAAACGTTTGTCTAAAGTCACCAGAAGCAGTGAACAAAGGGACACAGGCCTGTAGAAAGATGAGACCTGCTCTTTGAGATAAGAGCGGGTTGAGGCTGAATGTCGAGATGAGAATAAAAGATTCAATGTGGTGACAGCTCTTTGCAAACACTGTTGAATTCAACTGCTTGGCTGCACAGATGGGACCAGCTGCATGTAGGAAACCCCAGTGATGGATCTCAAATCGACGACCAGAAATGGATCCGACAGCAAGCCTACTCTTTCCAAAACACTCCATCCTGAAGCGCTGGGGAGAACACGTGCTTGCCACACTTGACTTTCATCTTGATACAGAAACTGGAAGGGAAATTGTGCTGTTTATTCCAACGCTTTCCATACTGAGCTATGCTAGTAGCCATTTTAGAAATGTCTGTATTAATTGGGTTTAATTAATCCCCCTCTGGGTTATCTGCAGATGGGAGAAAAGAGCTTCCCTCTGAGGTCAGAGGGTATCGTATTTAGAGGTTTTGCCAAGAAAAAAAAGTAAGAATATTTTTACTAATTACCAAAATTACTGTAATTCACAGAATAATCTGAAACAGCTGGCCATCTGTTTAAGAGACAATTTCACATCATCACATAAAATAAACGCATGCCAGGATCGCTGCACTCGCCTGTTCTTGCCTGCATTAACTCACAGTTGGAAGAAATAGTATAAATAATAGATTGCCGTCTCTCCATGACCCAGCTCTCCTTAGCCATTGTGTATATTTCATAGCAGGACACTTTCACAGACCTTTAGTCAGTCAAACAGAAAATTCATTTCAAGACTTTACGTATGAAAATGTCCACTTCTTCCTGCAACTATGTGAGAAGACGATTGGCAGTTCTTCTCAAGCTCTTTGTATTAAGGCATGGATGATTTAAAAATTTCAAACCAGCAGGGGTTATGAGTTTTGGCAAAAGAAATCTGGATCCTGAGATGTGTGAGTCTTCCAGACGCTTCTCACACCTGCGTAAAAGCAACACGAGGGTGCGACTTGGGCACTGAGAGAGTTGAGTCCCTGGCACAAAGAGACCTTTCCTTTGGTGTTCTGCAGAATTTAGTTGGGGATAATACAGTGCTGTCTGGACAAACATCTCCATTATAGTCAAAAGCTTTGTTTTCAACACCCAGAGAAAATGTCAAGAAAGCTGCTAGAACTTTTGCCAGCATCACATACACGGCCAGCATTAGCCCAGTCTAGCACAGGTGGGGCAGATACAGGTCCAGAAAGATGAGACCCTGACTACACAGATGTGAAATCTCTGTCACACGTGTCTTGGGAGAAGCTGCAGGTGGGGGCGATGGCAGAGACAGAGCTGTGAGAAACGAAGGGTGTGAAACCCAAGACGGCATTGGAGTGCCCAGTGGTGAATGTATTTTCAGTGTGATTGCTGGTGATGAAAACAGGATTGTGAGTAAAGCTATGATAAAAATCCATGTGCAGGATTTGGGTGGATATGAGTTTTCCATTTATTTGGTAAATTCCAAGGAGCATGATGGCTGGATTGTATGGTAAGAATATTAATAATCTAGAGGCCTATTCTCCAAAGTGGCCACACCATTTGTCTCCCCACAAGCAATGAATGCGAGTCCCTGCTGCTACATGTCAGCTTGCCAGCACCTGATGTCAGGGTTTCAGATCTGACCTTTCTAATCAGTGTGTAGTGCTATCTTGTTTTTGTTTTGTTCTCAATTTGAGGGAGTTCCCCTTTATTCCTAGTATGCTAAATTATCACAAATACCTGTTGGATTTTATCAACTACTTTCTCTGCATCTATTACATGATAACGTGGTTTTCCTTCTTTAGCCTGTTGATGTGATGGATTCCATTAATTTATTTTCAAATGTTGAAACAGCCTTGCGTACCTGGGATAAATTCCACTCAGTCTTTGTGTACAATTCTTGTTATAGGTTGTTGGGCTCAACTTGTTATGATTTTGTTGGGTTTTTGGTTTTTTTTAAAGATTTTATTGGGGAATTGGGGGATGGGAACAGTGTTGGGGAATTGGGGAAGGGGAACAGCCAAGTTGCTGTCCTTTTGTTCTTCAGTCTAGTTGTGGAGGACGTTGCTTCACTGGCCCATGGTTGGTATTGTGATCATTGCGCTCTTCCCAGCTGAGGCAGATCGGTCACCGGCCATTGGACGGCCGCTCACGGTGGCTCACTGCAGCCCATGGCAGCCCACTGCAGCCTACGCCATCGCCAGCCACTCACGGCAGCCCAGCTCCAGGTTGAGCTGTTGTTCACCATCTTAGCTGTAGAGGGCACAGCGTCACTGGCCCATGTGGGAACCGAACTGGCAGCTCTGTTGCTCAGAGTTCACGCTTCCAAGCCAACTTTTAACCAGCTGAGCCACTCAGCCGGCTCCTGTTGGAAATTTTTGCATCTGTGTTCATGAGGTATGTTGGTCTGCAGTGTGCTTTTCTTGTAATGTTTTTGTCTGGTTTGAGTAGTAAGGTAATGCTGACCTCTCAGAATGAGTTAGGGAATATTTTTTCATTTCTATCTTCTAGAAGAGATTATAGAGAACTGGTGTAGGCTTCTTTCATTTTTGTTGTTGTTGTCTTGTTTTTCCATAAATTTTTGGTAGAAACCATTAGTGAACTCATTTGTTTGAGAAGGCTAGTAATTATTGATACAATTTATTTAATAGATATAATAGATATAGGCCTATTGAGATAGTTGATTTCTTCTTGTGTGAATTTCATATATTGTATCTTATAAGGAATTGGTCCCTTTCACCTATGTTATCAAATTTGTGAGTATAGAGTTGTGTATACAAATTCCTTATTTTCCTTTTAATGTCCATGGGATCTGTAGTGATGCCCCCTCTTTCATTTTTGACATTTGTCATTTTAGTCCTGTTTCATTTTTTTTTCTAGTCTGTCTGTCATCTATTTGTATGGGTCTTTTCAAATATACAGCTTTTAGGTTTATTGACTTGATTATGCTCTTTTTTTCAATTGTATTGATTTCCGCTCTGAATTTTATTATTTCTTTTCTTCTGTTTACTTTGGTTTAATTTGCTTTTCTTTGTTTCTATTTCCCTAAGGTAGAAGCTTAGTTTATTGATTGTAGATCATTTGTCCTGTCTAATATATGCAGTCAGTGCTATAACTTTCCCTCTAAGCACTACTTTTGCTGCATCTCACAAGCTTTGATAAGTTGTACTTTCATTTCATTTTGTTCAAAATATTTTTTTAATTTATCTTGAGGTTTCTTTTCTGCTGAATTTTTAATTTAAGAGTGTACTGCTTATCTCCAAGAATTTCGGTATTTTCCAGATATCTTTCTGCTACTGGTTTGTAGTTTAATTCCACTGTGTTCTGAGCACAGACATTGTATGATTTCTAGTCTTTTAAATTTAGAGGTGTGTTTTTTTGGCTTAGAATGTGATCTATCTTGATGAACATTCCATGTGAGCTTCAGGAGAATGTATATTCTTCTGTTGTTGGATGAAGTAATCTATAGAGGTCAATTATATCAAGCTGATTAATGATGCTTCTGAGTTCAACTATGTCCTAACTGATTTCCTGCCTGCTGCATCTGTCCATTTCTAACAAAAGGGTGTTCAACTTTCCAGCTATAATAATGGATTCAACTATTACCTCACATATTTTGATGCTCTGTTGTTAGTTATGCACACATTAAGGATTATTATGTCTTTGTGGAATACTGACCCAATTTATCATAATGTAATGCCTCTTTTTACCCCTGATAACTTCCCTTGCTTTGAAGTCTGCTCTGTCTGACATTAATAATATCAACTCCTGCTTTCTTTTGATTAGTACTAGCATGGTATATCTTTCTGTATGCCTTTACTTCCAATCTGTATGTATCTTTATATTTAAAGCAGACTTCTTATAGACAACACATACTCAGGTCTTTTATTTTTCTCTCCATGCTGACAATATCTGTTTTTTAATTAGTGTGCTTAAATCACTGATGTTCAAAGTGATTACTGGCATAGTTGGGTTAATATCTAATATATTAGTGACTGTTTTCTATTTGGTACTCTTATTCTTTGTTTCTATGTTAGTGTTACACAGTTTTTCTGCCTTCTTTATTTTAGTTGAGCATTTTACATAATTTCATTTTCTCTCCTTTCTTGGCATATCATATATATATATATATATATATATATATATATATATATATATATATATACTTTTTGTAGTGGTGGCCCTAGAGTTTGCAATATACATTTACAACTAAACCTACACTTTCAAATACTACAATACTGTTTTATGGGTAGAGCAAGTACCTTAAAATAACAAAATATTCCATATGTATGTATATACAGAGAATGCAAAAAAAAACGTATGCACATTTTAATAAAGGAAAAAACTGTATTGAAATTACGCTGATGGGAACCACTTTGAGCACCTCTTGTAATTTCAGAAGTCAAATGTGACTTGTATTCATCTTTTGTTATTGGTATATATTATTATAATTTTAATACAGTTTTTTCGTTTCTTAAAATGTGTAAACATTTATTTAGCACCCTCTGTGTGTATACATATAAATACATTGTTGCTATTATTATTTTGAACACAATGCTATCTGTTAGATCAATTAATAACAAGAAAAATGAAAGTGTTTATTTTACCTTCAGTTATTCATTCTCTGATGAATTTCCCATCCTTTACATAGATCCAAGTAACTAACATATTATTTTTCTCTGCAGAACTTCTTTTAACATTTCTTATAAGGCAGGTCAAGCAGCAACAAATTCCCTTTTTGTTTGCCTGAGGAAGTCTTTATGTTTTCATAACTTTGGGAGAATAATTTCACAGGATGCAGGATTCTAGTTGGTGGTTGTTTTGTTTGTTTTTTAATCAAAACACTGCAAATCTTTTACTCCACTCCCTTTTTGCGTATATAGCTCCTGAAGAGATGTCAGATGTGATTTTTATCTTTGCTGCTCTCTAGATAAGGCTTTCTTATTGCCCCTCTGGTTTCTTTCCAGATTTTTTATCATTGATTTTCTGCAGCACCAGTCTGATATGCCTAAGTGCGGTTTTTATGGCATTTATCCTGCTTGGTGTTCTCTCATTTGCCTGGACCTATAGTTTGGTGTCTGACATAAGTTTAGGGAAAATTCTCAGTCATTATTGCTTTTGTTTCTTTCTGTCTTCTCCTTCTGGTAGTCCTATTATGCTTATGAATATAGCTTTTGTATTGGTCCACAGTTATTAAATATTCTATTCTAATTTTCTAGTCTTTTTAATTAGTCTTTTTTTCTCTCTGCCTTTTACTTTTAGAGATTTTTATTATCACATCTTCAAGCTCAGAGACCCTTTCCTCAGCTGTTTCCAGTCTACCAATGAGTCCATCAAAGACATTCTTTAATTCTATTACAGTGCTTGTAATCTCCAGCATTTCTCTTTGATTCTTTTTTAGAATTTCCATCTCCCTGATTACATTATCCATCTGTTCTTGTATGATGTTTAATTTTTCTTTTTAAATCCCTAAGCATACTAATCACAACGTTTTGAAATTCCTGATCTGATCATTGCAACATGCCTGCAAATATCTGTCTCTGCTTCAGTTGCTTGCTTCAGCTCTTCAAACTTTGTTTGTCGTCTTTTAGTATGCCTTGTAATTTTTTGTCACGGAGGACATGATGTGCTGGGTAAAAGTAACTGCAATAAACAGACCTTTAGTGATTTAGAGGCACGTCGTTGGGGGCAGGAAGTGTTCTATAGTCCCATGACAGGCCTCAGGCTTTTGATGACGCTAAGTGCCTGGACTGTGACCTGCCGGGTGCTTTTCACGTTCCCCCACTCTCTGGTGGGACAGTATGGCTACAGGGGGCTGGAGTTAGGCATTTCCCTTCCCCCAGGTAGGTTAGGCTCTGACAGATCCCCAAGTGGGTTAAGATCTAGTAAATAGTTTCTCCTGAGGGCAGACCTTGTTAAAAGGAACAAAACGCTCTGACATATTTTCCCCGCCCACTGCTGGAAGCACAATAAAATTTTTTTCGCTGGTATTGAGGATGAGGACCTGGTAGAGATCCTGGCATGGAAACTCACAAAGCTAAGGCAACCTCCCAAATGACTGGGTCCCCTTGGAGTCTTTAACTCCACTCGGAGCCTCCAGCAATTCATCAAGGGCAGTGCAGGTTTTTCTTCCTGGGCACTGGTTCCCATGGAGGTTTCAGCTCAGGTAAACTGATTCCATCCCACAGTTTGGGGACAGCGGCTTGCCCTGCAACCTCACTTCTCTGACAGATCTAAAAGGAGGTGTTGGCTATTCAGTTTGTTCGGCTTTTCAGTTGTTGTTAGGATGGAGTGTGGCTTCTAAGCTCCTTATATGTCAGACCAGAAAATGGAATATGGAAGTCCTTACCTCAGCTCTTTTTAAGGCAAAGAACTATATGGAAAAATTTTCCGTTTTTTTTGTTTAAAATATGATTACCTTGGAGTTCAGTGGGGCTTATCTCAAGTCTTAAGGAAGAAAAATTGTTCTGAGCTTGAGCTAAGAAAACTGCCTTTTCCAATAATCCATTATAGCTTCTTTTAATAAAACACGAGAAGTGCTACCTCTTTTATGTCTCTATCTTTACATAAACTGCCAGGAAATGTAGACTTAAGTGTCCATGGCATTCAAGGAGCTCTCTCCTCAGCTGGGATTTCAGGTGGAGGTCTCCCCACCCCAGGCTCTCCTTTCAAAGACACTTTTCATCTCTCTTCTTTCCAAAGTAATGATTTCTTCACTATAATTTGCCTCAAGTCTTTTGCTCAAGTCGGTATGGTATAACTGCTCACTATCTTTTCAAAGCTGGTCCTCTTTTAAAAATAGTCTCTTGTTGAGCTAAGAGTTCTTGAAGAAGATGCTTAAATAGACCAGCTGGTGATCCTGGTGGCACCAACAGAGAGGCAATCCCCTTCTCTGCGTGTAGGAACCATCATAATGACAAGGACCTTGGCGCAGAAGTGAGGGTCAGCCTCAGCGAGGCTGGACCACAAATGGGGGTACACGGAAACTGCAGCTGAAGCATGAAACTGAAAAGTTTTATTAACTCACCTTTAAAGAACCTGGTTAACAAAGGACGCTCTCCACTAAAAGCCTCCATGCCAGAACCACTAAATTTCATGATCTGATTGAGTCCTCGGCAGGAGCCCTGGGCCTGAGTGCTAATGGACCTGCACAGCAATGTGGATGTCAATGCCAGTTTCCAGGAAAGCACTTTAGCAAGGCCCCTCACCATCAGGGCTTAAAATAACTGCGGGGGTCAGAGAGCTCCCGCTCTACTGGGGGGTCTCCGGAATGACACACATCCAGATCCCAGGCCTCTGTGGAGATGAACAGCCACTGTCATGACCTCAAACACTGGCTTCCAGTTCCTGAGAGAGGCCAGCAGACGCCTGTCCTGTGGCCGCCACACCGCCTGACACCAGCACCCTCACCCAACCTCAAACCAGGGTGTCCTCCAGCCTGGCCGAGAGACATATTGTTTATGGAGAATTAAAGTATAACAGAAAGGATAAATAAGAAAGAAAAAAACAGAGAGAGACCTAGTTACAGTCATCTCTACATAAATATTCCTGGACTTTAATAAATCGCTAAGTTAAATTTTATTGTAATTCTAACTTTTTGTCCTTTTGAGCAGAAGCTCCCTGCTTACTTTCAGGGAATTGTGTATCTTGTGGCCTCACTAGTCTCCATCTCCCTCCTCTCGTGGGAAGGTCCTCAGAGCACAGTCTCCAGACCACATCCCACTAGAAAAGCAAATACCTGCCTCATCCTAGACCTACCGAACCGGGGACTCCGGGCTGGCCCAGAAGTCAGTGTCCTAACTGCCTGCAGGACACTTGGAGGCTCCTCCCAGCAAGGCCTCCTGCTCCAGGAAAGCCTGTTCTTAGCCCTCCCAGTGCTGTGTCCAGTGCCATCACAGAGGCACTGGGTCTTCACGGCCACTCGCCAATACCAGGATGGCCCTGTCAAGAGCCTGCCCTGTGCAGCTCCTCCGAGGCGAGTCTGCTGGGGAGACATCTCTGTGAGCGCTTCCGCAGAGGGCAGCTCCCCGGCTCACAGCTCAGGGCAATATATATACTGTTAAAAGATAAGCGGAGGCACAGCAAAAATGCTGAGTTTATTTAAGTAAAAATAGATTTGAATTGGACAGCATGCCATCTAACAGGTAGGAAGGAGCCCCGAGGAGCTGTGCCGGAGGTCAGAGGGAATGGGAACAAGGACGTTACACCAGGAGAAGCCACGGGTTGGTCAAGGTAAGGCCCCTTTCTTTAGGGGCTGGCAGGGTTCTACCAGGCAGGTGACCTACCCAGTGCTGACGAGGTGAATCCTGATTGGCTGGTTTCAGGTTCCATTTCTGGGAGAGCCAAACTGGAATTAAGTCTCGATTGGTGATTCAGCATAAGTGACTCCATTTTGGGGCCAGTTATCTTGTTTTAAACAAGACAAAGTTCAGGATAGAATGTCAAGGCTAGAGATAGAACTGAGAGGCCCCAATGAGAAAAACGACATGGGGATAGCACACAACGACAAAGGGAGGGGTGGAGGGAAACGAAAGGAAGCGAGACACGAGCCTGGAGACCCCGCAACCTTAGCGAGTGGCTGGAGCCACAAGGACCCAAGCCAGGCATCTGAGCCGGGAGGTCAGTCGGAAATACTCACAGACGCCACGTGGGAGAAAGAAACAGTGCTGAGCGTTAGGAAAGCTGTGAATGCACCTCTTCTGACTAATTTTGTTTTCTCAGCGAAATAAGGAGTAAGGCTGCTGAGTGAGGAGGGGAGGACATCTTGGGGCTTTGACAAGCGGTGAGGTAGGTGTAAAGTAGGTAGTGCCTGGCTTCATGTCCCTTTTGGAAGAGAGGAAACAAGGCACGTGTCTCTCCATGATGGTGCAAGCATTTACCCGAAAGACCCAAAAAGCAAGGAGCAGAGATCTCAGGGACAAAACACTCCAATCTGTTTTCTGGGTACATTTCAAATAGGTGCCAACAGAGAAAATAGAAGGAAAACAAGACCAGCAAATATCTGACATATCAAACACCACCCAGTCCTCTTTTCGTCTTAATAGCCACCCACTCATTCTGCATTCCTTTTTCTTTTTCAGGCATCTTGCATTGAAAGACACAAAGTACAGGCACTGTTATGACGACAACTATTCAAGGCGATTGTCACACTGAGATCGCCACCAGGCGTGGCAAACATTTAAAAGTAGGCATTTGCACCAAATGAAAGGAAGTCGTTTCATTCTTTCCCAGCCTCTCAGGCAAAGATGCTCGTGGTTAAAAGGGTCATTCCATTGCCAAGGAAACAATCACCTCAGGTTTTTCAGAATAAATAACATTTCAGTTCCTGTTCCAGTTCACATCAGGCTTCCCACAGGTACCCTGCCTCTCTTCCCGTGAGCTCACAGCGCTCACGCCTCACTTGCCAGCGTGGCAGGGCAGGAGTGGCTGCTTCGAGTCTGTTTTGCAGATGGCGGAGACATGATGCAAAAGGACTGGCTTATTCGGGGGCATGTGACTCCTTAGCTACGTGGCTTCAACCGGACAGAAATGTCTGCAAGGGGGGACATTCCCAAGGAAAAACAAGCACAGAATAATATGGTACTTTAGGTGGAAACCAATCTTTCACCAGCCCTGTACAGTACACGCCTCTCTTTCCTTCCTACCTAGGTACGTATTTATATTTATAAGGTAATTTTATTTCCTTATCCATCATAGTTCTCATACACATGTCAGCGTTTCCTTGAAGTGATTTCCCAACACCATAGAGAAAAATTGATGTGATATGTCAGAAAGAATTAGGTCCCCAATTTAAAAAGCAATTATTCTCATTGACATCTAATTTGGCAGGAAGCCAGGAGATGGGGCCCTGGGCTGCATTAATGGAGTCCCAGTAATGACAGGGCTCAGAGGGAGAGAGGAAGGCAGCAGCGCGCTTGAGGAGGGCCCGCCAGGGACAGCCGGCTGTGACTTCCAACCAGCCTGGAGGGTCTAAGCCCTGGGCTCCCGGCTGTAAAGCGAACCCGTGCCCTCAGATCCCAGGTCGTCAGACCGGCTGGTTTGTCAAGAGAAAGGGACGTTTGCATGGAGTCCCCACATATGTAAATACTGTCAGGTATTTCTATCCCTTTTCCGTTCACTGTGTGAGCCAGACAGAACACGTCTGCACCCCAGATCTCTCGGGGCCAGCAGTTTGCAGACTGTATATTAGAGCAATCTCCAGCACCCTTGCTCTTTGATTTTTGCAGTTGGTGGTGCTTTTGTTCCAAGAATTGGATGTTGGTGAAAGAAGCCCACCCTCATGTGATGTGAGGTGGAACTGGAGAGGGAGCCCCAATGTCTGCTCTACTGGCAAAGCCAAACTGTTCATTCACGTTACCTGTCACACTGTCACCTGGGCTTTCATCAGCATCACAGCTCCTCGGGCTGACTCTGCCCTTAGCGCTGGGGGGAGAGAACCGTGCTAACAAGGAGCCTTCATCACCCAGATTTAAAAGGCTTTCTTTTCCTGAGGCCTTGGTTGGGCTCCTGTAGCCGGGGCCAAGCTGGCTCTAGCTAAGTGCTGAGCGCACACCTCTGTGTGCTGTGTCCACACTCCCGCCTCCTCTGCCACAGAAACGCAAATGACCCAGAGCTCCACAGGGAAGGAAGCAAACAGGGCCGAAGCCAGAAGATGCCCCTGGCAGCCCCAGCCTGCGGGAATGTCCCACCCGACTTCGTCAAGCGGATGACAGGAGCACAAGGCTCCTCTCAACCCAGAGCAGGCCAACCTTCGGAGGGCCTGTTTTCCAGCTGCCGACTGGGTGAGGCTCCACCCCCATCTGGGGGCTCACTGACCCCCGCGCCCCCTCCGTCCAGTCAGGGAGCCAGGGCCAAAGACGAGGCCTGTGCTCAGGAGGGCCCCACTCTCCTTAATGTTGCGCTGCCACCATCTTGAAAATCCTTGATAATTTTATCTTTGAACTTGTTTTTTTTTTTTGAAAGTGCAATCTGCTGGGAGAATAAACCACGGTCATGGGCTGAGGCGAGACGAGGGATAAGGGACAAAGCTCAGTGTGGAGATCCACGGGCAGCCTCAGCGAGGTAAGGCTTTGCTCAGGGATGGCACCGGTCACACGTCCACGCCCCCACTTGTCCCCTCAGTAACCGGGGCCTGTTTCCTGCGTTACAGACGCGTGACAGTCCCTGAAGACTTGTTACCGTGTGACGCCTCCTATTGGGACCATGTGATATTTAATTAGTCAGTTGGATCAAATTGATTTCATCTATTTTTACAATAAAATCTTCCTAAATCAGGTCTTTAATTGCTTACTTCAAAAATGAAAAAGAAAAGAAAGATTATTTAAGGATGGAGAAAGTCAATTTGGGATTTGAGTCGGAGTTAACATTTCAAATAAGCACATGTAGCCCCCAGGGTGTGAACGCTGGGCGAGTGGCCGGTGAGGATCGACCACGTGCAGACACCCTGGGTCCCAGCTTCGCCTCAGGTCCTGTGGGCTCCGCTGGCGTCGCCTTCCGCCCTCCGCTTCCTCCGGAGCCTCCCTTTTCAGTATGAATAAGAAGTGACCTCACTTCTGAGTTCACGTCTGCTTTGGCAAGCATGCTACCCTGTCTTGGGGCCGTTCAGGACTTGGCTTCTCACCTCCCTCTGTCACCCGTCCTGGCGCCTGGCCCCACGTTCCCCTCTAGGTTCTTCTCCGTATCAGTGTTCTGTGTCACCTCGTCGCCTTGTTTCCAGAGACACTGACCCCTTGGGAAAGGCTGAGGAGCTTGGAGGCTGGCGGCCCAGCTCTGGCTGCCTGGGACCGTTCCAGTTACTTAACCTCTCAGGCCTGCTCACTCCCAGGGTGGCGAGGGTTCCGTGTGTTACGGAATGGAACGGGACAGCATCATCACACCTGGCCACGGGTCCCAGCGAGCTGAGTTCCACACCAGCAGGTGGACATGCCTGCGCCCTCACCCCGCTGCGTGTCCCAGTGTGAATGCTGCATCCATGCTCATGCCATGATGTCCACGCCGTGCCTGCTGAGAAATGCCACTGGTCGCCTCCCGTCAGGGCCAGAAGTGGCACAGCCCAGGCACAGGAGGACAGTGTCCCCAGCACACAAACAGAATGCCCACAAGCTCTGTTCTACTCTCCATCCCAGACGCTGTCTCCCCGGAGCTCTGGCTGAGCACCCCTGCCGAAGCTGCCTCCTGCTTTTGTGCCTGACCCCCAGCACTACCAGCCCGCTGACGACGGGCCTCGGGTGCACCTTTGTCCTTGTTCATTTGTATGTTTCTACTTATGCACCTCGTTTTGCTTTCAAAGGAATTGGACACAACTTGCAATGATTTCTTTAGTAAGCAAGGTTAAATAGATTAAAAGTCGGTATAGAAGTAAGATTGAAGGAAGAGGAAGACAGTGGACTACTCGTAGAACTAGCGGCTTAGTGCCCAACGGTGACGGTCACTGCGGCCACAAATGCTTGGCTCTTGTCTCCCAGCAAAGGCCTGGCTCTCCTCTGCCTGGTGAGGCGGGAACGGTCAGCGGTGGGGTCCCCAGGGCATCTCGGGAGAACCTGGGAGACGCTGATGTGCGGACCTGAGGGAATGGCTTCCCCAGGCTCTCGGGACAGGACCTACACAAATTAACCCACGTCCCCCCAGCCAGCGTCTACCCATTCCATGTTCACTGATTCCCATCCTTTCATCTTCTCATCTGAAAAGAATAAAATGAGAAGAATAAAGTGAGTGGGTTTTCTTTTCTCTGCTCTCTGTTTCCGTCCCTATATCTCTTCTACAATAAAAGGTTTTGACCTGAAAGTATGCTTTTCAATGTATTTCTGGGGCCCTGTCTTCTCGGGTCAAATCCATGTTCAGAGCCTAGACCACCAATGCACTGGGTTTTGATAAGAAGGTTTTCAGGACTCAGGCTATATAAGTAAGACGTTCTCTGATTTCTAATGCATGTGGACACTTTTCTCATACATTATTTCAGAGAAAATAATGAGACCAAAGAGATAAAAGATGAACTCTGAGAACCTGAATATTAAATCTGGATCTGTGCCCGTTTTGTTCTTTGTTTAAGTGGATTATTGCAAAACGCTCCCTTTCCCACACACCCGTGCTGCCCCCTTCCCCGCAGAATGCCCTCTGGCTTCTTTTGGGTTAACTCAAACCAAATATGGGCAAACCCCTGCACAACACACCTGGAACGGGGGTGTGTGCTCACAGCAGGTTTACAGAAAACAAATAACAGAAAATGAAGGAATTCGTTAGTTAGGACGCATTCGTGGCTACCCCTTAAAATCACTTCATGTTTCACTGCTTAACTCCATTCATTTTTTAGCCCCCGGAGTTAAGTGGACCCAGCAGGAGGTCTCCTAACAGATGAAGCCTGGAGAGCAGCAAGATGGAAATGCTTTCCTTCTCCTTCCAGAAAAACGGAAGAAAAGAGGAACGTCTTTCAGGTCCCGTCAGGTGAACGGCCTCTGCCTGAGGGTCTCGGCCGTCAGAGCCTCAGCGACGGACACACAAGTTCCAACAGCGTCTTCCACACGATCAGACTCTCCATCCTTGTGGTTTAGGGAAAGACATTACTGTTGAACAAGCGATTGAGTGTTTCTAAGTGGAACCGTTCCTGAAAACATAACGGGGATGTTCTCGGTTTGGGGACGCGGCCCGGGGCTTCCGTGGTGCAGCAGTGACTCCCAGTGGCCACGGGCAGCAACCCCGCCTTCACCGCGCGCGAGGGGCGAGCCCGGCGAGTCCAGGACCAGACCAGGTGCTGAGAGAGACTCCACGGCAAGGAGGGTGAGGAACGCGGGGTGGGCAGCCACGTGGGGGGGCTCGGGGACATTCGGGCCTGGTGACACCGGAGCACGGCTGGTCAGAGAGGAGCGTGCCAGGCCTGTCCCGGGGCCAGACCCCGGGAACGCGGGCCGCACGGGCGAGGCGCGTGGCCTGAACACGGATCCGGCGGCGACAGGCCGTTAACGCTGGACCAAGGCCCCGGGGCCCCGCGACTCCCACGCGCCTCGGCCAGGACTTCGCAGCTGGGGCGCACGCACGGGCCTCCCGGCCAGCCGTGGCTCCCCACCGCCTCAAGCCGCGCGCTGCATCTGCGGGAATACACACAAGCATGTGGGAGGGTGTAGCAATCCGCCTCTCACCTTCGCGGGGCTTGGAACCGACGTGGAAATGCTGCACACTGAGAACGCTGCAACCCACACGCGCGGAGGACGGCAGGCGGCAGGCAGGTCTCGTCCCCGCAGGACAGCGAGGTGGAGGCTGCGGCCGCGGAGCAGAGCGGGGGCCGCTGGGCGCGCTCGGAGGCTGAGGGTCAGACGGCCTTCCCCCGGGAAGACGGGCCTCCTGGTGCAGAGCCAGCCACGGACAGCCGCCTTTCCAGGGAGCGGCATGCGTTTCCCTCCGCCCTCCCCTGAACTCTCAAACGTGGCTTGTTCCTTTTTTTTTTAATTTTATATATATATATATATATATATATATATATATATATATATATATAATTAGTTTCAGGTGTACAAAATAATGTACTAGTTAGACATTTCACCCCTCGCAAAGTGATAATCCCCCTCCCCCAATCTATTGCCCCTCTGACGTCATATACGTCTATTACAATTCCATTGACTCTATTCCCTATGCTGTGCTCCACATCCCATGACTATATATATATATATTAAGTTGTAGTTGACATACAGTATTATTCAGCTTCAGCTTCAGGTGTGCAGTGCAGTGGTCAAGCCTCTACCCCATCCATGAAGTGATCTCCCTAAGAAGACGTGCCCATCTGACCCCCTACAAAAAATTTACATTATGGATTATATTCTCCAAACTGTTTCATACCCCTGTGATGATATTGTAGTTACCAATTTATGCTGTCTAATCCTTTCCCCTTCCCCTTCATCCCCCCCATCCTCCTCCCAACTAGCAGCCATCAGTTTTTCCTCTGTGTCTCTGAGACTATTTCTGTTTACATTTCTCATTTATTCAGTTCTTTAGATTCCACATATAGGTGAGATCATATGGTATCTGTCTTTCTCTGACTGACTTATTTCACTTAGCATAATGTTCTCTAGGTTCATCCATATCGTTGCAAATGGTAAGATTTCATTCTTCTTTATAGCTGAATAATACTCCATTATATAAATGTACTGCAGTTTTTTGATCCAGTCGTCTACTGATGGGCATTTCAGTTGTTTAAATCTTGGCTATTGTGAATAGTGCTGCAATGAACATAGGGGTGCATATATTTTTTTCAAATTAGTGTCCTGGGTTTCTCTGGATAAATACCTAAGAGTGGAATTGCTGGGTCATAAGGTAGTTCCATTTCCAGTTTTTTGAGACACCTCCATACTGATTTCCATAATGGCTGCACCAATCTGCAGTCCCACCAGCAGTGCACCAGGGTTCCCTTTTCTCCACAACCTCGCCAGCAGTTGTTGTTTGTTGATTTATTGATGATGGTCATTCTGACCAGAGTGAGGTGGTATCTTATTGTGGTTTTTATTTGAATTTCCCTAATGATTAGTGAGGTTGAACATTTTTTCATGTCTATTGGCCATCTGTATGTCCTCTTTAGAGAAATGTTTCTTCATATCCTCTGCTCATTTTTTAATTGGGTTGTTTGGGTTTTTTTGGTGTTGAGTTGAATGAGTGTTCTATAAATTTTGGATATTAACCCCTTATCAGATATATCATTGACAAATATCTTCTCCCATTCAGTAGGCTTCCTTTATGTTTTATTGATGGTTTATTTTGCTGTGAAAATACTTTTAAGTTTGATGTTATCCCATGTGTTTATTTTTTCTTTTACTTCCCTTGCTTGAGGGGATATATCAGTAAAAATATTACTCAGGGTAATGTGTACAAATTTACTCCCTATATTTTCTTCTAAGAGTTTTATGGTTTCAGGTCTTATATTTAAGTCTTTAATCCATTTCAAATTTGTTCTTGTATATGGTGTAAAGAGGTAGTCCTGTTTTGTTTTGTTTTTGTTTTTTGCATGTGTCAGTACAATTTTCCCAGCACCATTTATTAAATAGACTATCTTTACTCCAATGTAAATTCTTGCTTCCTTTGTCATAGATTAACTGACTGTATATGGATGGGTTTATTTCAGGGCTCTCTATTCTGTTCCATTGATCTATGTGCCTGTTTTTATGCCAGTACCATACTGTTTTGATTACTGTAGCCTTGTAATATGATTTGATGTCAGGTAGCATGATACCACCAACTTTGTTTTTAGTTCTCAGGATTGCCATGGCTATTCAGGGTCTTTTATGTTTCCATATAAATTTTAGGATTATATTTTCTATTTCTGTGAAAAATGCCCTTGGTAGTTTGATAGGAATTTCATTTAATCCACATATCGTTCTAGGCAGTATGGACATTTTAACTATATTAATTCTTCCTATCCATGAGCATGGTATGTGTTTCCATTTATTTGTATCTTCTTTAATTTCTCTCTTCGGTGTCTTATAATTTTCTGAGTACAGGTCTTTTCCTTCTTTGGTTAAATTTATTCCTAAGTATTTTATAGTTCTTGAAGCAACTGTAAATGGGATTGATTTCTTAATTTCTCCTTCTGATACTTTGTTATTGGTGTGTACAAATGCAACTGATTTCTGAATATTGATTTTGTAAAAGATGGCTTGCTTCTTAATCAGTACAAGGAAAGGCATTGCAGTGGGAAACAATTAAATTTAGAGCTAGGTGACATGGGTGTGAATGTGAGTTTCCAGTGCTTATTAATTGTGTGCATTTAGTGAACGTCCTTAAACATCCTGAAACCCAGATTCCTAATATACAGAGGGTGCCAAAAAATGTATACACATTTTAAGAAGGGAAAACTGTATTAAAATTGTAATACTCAATATATGCCGATAACAAAAGATGAATACAAGTCATGTTTGACTTCTGCAATTACAAGAGGTGCTCAAAGTGGTGACCATCAGCGTCCAGACACTTCTGATTATGGCGAACTCCTGCTGGAGCAATGTTGACCAAAGTGTCCACTTGTGTACATTTTTTTGGCACCCTCGGTATTTTAAAATAATAACTCTGAACTCAGAGTGTGACTAGTAGACTAATAATATAAGCAAGTTTATAGTGCCCGGCACCTAAAATGAAATTATTTCAATTCTAACATTTTACTACGAAACATTTCACACATACAGAGAGTTGACAGCATTTCACAGTGAACACCCATCTCGTATTCACCGTCTGGGTTCTGCAATTAACATTTCCCTGCCCTTGCTTTAACCACTTACCTCCGCATCCTGTTATTTTCTGATGTGTGTAAAAGATGCAGACATCGGTTCATTTCCACATGTCATTAACTGGAGTTCAATATTTGTTTATGGTCCTATTTTATTCTCTGGAGATAAAGTTCACATAGAATAAAATGCACACATCTTAAGGCGGCTATTTGATGCATTCTAGAAAATGCTCAAGCCCTAAATCCAAGCCCCGGCCATGATGCAGGACATTCCCTCCTGACACATTGCAGTAGATTCCTGACCCTCCCCAAGAGGCAACCACCACCCTGATCCTTTTCATCAGACCTTGGTTTTGCTCCCATCTGACAACTGACCCAAAGGGGCACAGAACCTGCATTACGTGACTGGGGGCTCCGCCTGCAGTAATACACTGACAAAAAGTCACTATCCCCAAATCTACACGTTGCTCGTTAAGCTTTGTATCTCGGTTTCTAAGAAGAGTTGCATCAATAAGGTGACAGGTGCACCCACGTGTGCAGTGCCAGCGCCTCTTCCCACACGGAACGTTAGTTACCGTCCACCCAGGACTTACTCCGCAGCACCAGCCATGACGCGCTCCACCACCAGATGGCAGCAGCAGCTCGTCCACCAGCTTTAGGATGCAGCGTCCTTCACGCCACATCCCCAAAGCATACTTTCTCTTAGGAACAAGGTGCCAGCGACGATGAAGAGCGTCTATATTTAGAAACAATTTCTAAACAAGTAAATTAACCGGAAGCAAGACTCCGCGGAGGAGGCTGAGTAACATGCGGTGGGTATCCGCTGGGGGCTCCTTGGTCAGCCTTGGAAGGGGCAGAGAATGGGCGGGACCAAGCTGCAGAGGACACAAATCTGAGGACTGGCGACAGAGCGCCGACTACAGAATCGCTCCCCCGGAATTAGTGATATTTAACAGGGATGAAAGAAAAGACCTTCACTGAAGCTTCAGAAAATAAGTGTCAGCATCAGTGCGAGCAGGTGGCGTGTGAGCAGTGTGAGCAGGTAACTTCTGTCTCTCCAATTCTAATTTGAGTTAGTGAAGGATGTGAAAGGCTGGCTCTGGCCTGGACAGTCGGGAGTGATAGGACCCACAGCCAAAAAGCACTGGAGCACATTCCCTAACAGCCAGGAAAAAGTTCGAGGGTGGCCCCACGGGCCACTTCAATCCTCACTCATGTTTTTAGTAGGGTTTGTGATGTCCTAGAAACCAAGAAAATGTCACGTGAGTAACCACCTGCATGACAGCACAGGACAGAGCTAGAGTGAGTACACAGAATCACAGTTGGGAAGGTTGGCACGGTTCAAAACGCACTTCCGATGATTAGATGTTCAGCCGTGTAATGAGCCTCTTCCTCAGCACTTCACTCCCTCTCCTCAAGATGTTCGAGTCAGCCATGAACGCTTGTGGGATTAAGGAAGGAAATTCATGTGCCAGACGATGCTTAGAGCAGACCAGTGCTTTGCAAGTGTGGGACTTGTGCCACTCATGACATGCACCACAACTCAGGTATAAAGGTAGTTGCTCAGACACACTCGTACGTTACATGACATCACACATGGTAACAGGTTTAATTCTGAGAGACCAGTGGACAGGCCTTGTGAGATCTTCACTCCCAACCGCAGTTCCCACCCACAACCCAAGGCAACCAGGAGACATGTCCCTCTAGCAGCGCAGGGAACAGTCCCACAGTTAGAGCGTGTCTCACTCTCCCCCCTAGCTAAGCGTTTGCCCTCCACCCGACGCCCATGGGAAGCGCCCACCCAGGCCTTGTGCCCACAAAGCGCCCTGGTTTCTTCAGCCCAGGGTACTTCCGTTGCAGCCAGCTAACCAGCCCCTCTGTGTCACCAAAGGCACATCCTGCGGGCTGCGGGGGGGGGGGGGGGACTAGTCCCTTTGCTCTTCTGTCTCAGACCTTGAAACCTTAGAGTTTTACTAAGATAAGTTAAAAGATGGGGGGAAAAATACCTAAATCCTTTCCCAAAAAAAAGTGAAAAACTGAAACACTAATTGCCAAATAACTTCTTAATACAGAGAAAAACTAGAAGATACATTTGGATCTGTTAATGAATGTTCCGAGCTTTGGTAAGGGAGCATATATTACTAACAATTATGCAATCTATTTACCAGTCAAAAAGCCTGTGTTTTTAGAGATTATAAAATGTATTCATAAATTTGCCAGTCTAAAGAATGCTAATTGCTTCTTTGGGCTTTCACTAAAATTAAGGTTTCTAAGGGTTAAAATCATGGATGTGATATGTGATGATAACAAAACAATTTGGTAATAATTATCAACATAAGTTTTAAAATGCTTTCATGATAAAGCACTGATGGGTGGTGGGCCTACTATAGGTAATTGTTTGCTCTTGTACTGTACTTGAATCATTTATTCAGCAAATGTTGATGGAGTATTTATTCTACAATAATAACTTCTAGGTATGAGGTATACAGCCCTCTAAACAAATTAAGCCTCTGCCCTCATATTGCTCACATTTTATGAGGGAGAGAAAAACATTACATAAGTATGTTAGCTTGTTTGTCATAACAAAGCACCACAGGCTTGATCCACAGAAACCATTGTCTCAGAGTGCCCGAGGCCAAAGTCCAAAACCAAGGTGTCGGCCAGGCTGGCCTCTCTCCTGGGCTCAGAAGTGGCCAGTTTCCCTCTGTGTCCTCACACCCCCTGTGTGTCTGTGTCCATGTTTCCCTCCTTATAAGGACAAGCGTTTTATTGGATTAGGGCCGTCTTGTGACCTTATTTTAACTTAATTACCACTTTAAAGACCGTATGTCTAAATAAGGTCACATTCTGATCTCTACATACAAATGCGGAGGGTAGGGGAGGGCACAGATGGCTCATGGCAACAGGTAAATGCATCGGCAGGATCTCAGATGATGGTGATTACCAAGCAGAAACTACACTGGGGAAGGGGTTGAGGAAGTGCAACCTCAAATACGCTAGTAAGAGATGACCTCTCTGATAAGGTCACTGGAAGGAAGCCCGCAAATAAGCCATGTAGCTGCGGAAGGAGAAACGCTGCCAGCAGAAGGACCGCCTGTCGCCAAGGCAAGCGGTGAGCACTCCTGCTGCACTGGGGCAGAGCGGAGCCCCCGTGTGGCTGCGCTGAGTCCTGCCGTGGCTCAGTCACGTGCTGGAGCTGATCCTACCAGCCAGGAGGGCTGGTTATTAAATGTTTTAGGAATTTTGTTTGCACGTTGATGTCACATTGATTGCTTCAGACTGGCTGTGATGGAAGATTAACACCATGGAAATCAGCAAACGCTACAAATCAGGGCTCCCCCCCCCCTTCTTGGGGATCCAGTCGTTAAAACAGTGGATAAGGAGAGAGGAAATACATGATTCGGAGAAATTGCTGGAGGTCAGATCCTGAGGGCTGAAAAGCCAATGCAAGGCTTCTGTTCAGAGTGAGATAACGGGTCTCGGAGGGCTCTGAGGCGAAGGGGACACTCCTGGACTCGTGTTTCGAAAGGCTGGCCCTGCAGCAATGTGGGGACAGAGTTCCAGGGGACAAGGCCTGGAAGCGGGAAGACTAGCAAGGAGGCTAGTGCCCAAATCCAGGTGACAGGTGTCGGTGTCTTAGATCTGCAGCATGGAATTGGCCCAGTCGGAAGACACCAGTAAGCTCACTTTGGAAGTAGGAACAGCAGCTTAGGTGGCAGAATATGAGACAGAGGGGAATCGAGGATGACGGAGGATTGGGCTGGAGCTGCCAGCAGGGACGGTTAGCACGCTGGGAGCAGAGCAGGCGCCTGGGGTGACCGGAAGTGTGAGGTGGACATGCAGACCCCTGTGGACTTGCTGCGTAGACATTTGGATAAATGTGCCTCAATTTCAGAAGAGAGGTCCAGATACACTCACTACATTGCCATCTCAAGTGTGCGCGATCTTCCTATGCAGCATAAAACCATCGATTTAGCATCAGCAAAAGCTTCGATTGCTCAGGCGTTTGCAACCACTCGTCACTAGGGGGCAATATAAGCTCATTTTCTTTCCTAGTCTGCACTCTTGAAAGAGGAAATTAGAACCAGGCTGGTAAAATGATGAAGAAGATTAGGCTTAAAGAGTCAGGTGTTCTAACCCAGAATAATGGCTTTTCCCCTTAGAGGCTGAGTGGGATGGCCTCAGCATTTCTCAGGATGGGTCAGGCCACGATGAGTCGGGAGATTCGAAACCTGCCATGGTCAAAACGAGTGAAAAAGGTCATTCTTTACTTGGATTAGACCCGCTATTTACTTACTGTATTTGCCCAAAAGATAGGCAAATGGTATTGTTTCTTTGTGAGTTCGTGCATCAGTGGAGAGCAAAGTCAAGCCCAGTCCTTTTGGCCTGACAAGGGCAGGGAAAGGTCATGGCGGTGGTTAATGAGGCCCCTAACTCACTTGCCTTTGGAGCTCAATCCACCTGGTTACAGTTTCTAGAAAAGACAAGGGGTGTCCGGGAGGGTTCCCGAGAGAGAGCTGTTGGCTCAGAGGCCACACTCAGGCAATGAGTAATCAGTGTAACGCATGAAAAGCAAGTTAACTCTGAGCAAGGGAAGGAAGCAAACAAGGGCAAGAAGGCTCACAATTACAGTGTGACGTACTATGCGTGGGGGTGGGGGTGGGGTGAGTGATTTAAACAAGATCCAGGCCAGGAGCAACTCCCTGGGGAGAGTCCCGAGGCCACTGCTCCTGACACCTGCCCTCCAGCTGTGAGGAGCGCCTTGCTCATCACCACCCCGGGGGAGTGGGGGGGGGGCCTGCTGCCTCAGGACCCACTTTGTGACGAGGGGCAAAGGGGGAATTCGGTCTCGCAGCCTCACCGTCCACCTGCTCTCGGCAGCTCTTGTTAAGGCTGTTGGCAACCTGGGAGGAAAGTTATCTTCACGAACAAGAAAGAAAGCCACACAAGGACACATTCCATCCAGCTCCTGGGTGCCTGTGCTGAGGACACAATGGCTGTGCTTCCACAAGGACTTAACTACAATCCTCAAAAAAAGATGCAAAACCCGAAAGGTCTATAAAACACACAAAACTATAAAATCCATATATATGTATGTTTCTCAAGTACTTGAAAGTCCCTAGCCATACTGTGAGACAAACACAACTTTCATCTGCTTTTTACAGTAAGAATCAGAGCCTGGCACCCCCCTTGTGCTCCAGAAGAAACCCAAATGTGGGTGTGTGCTTGAGTGTTTTCCTCAATACAGAAAAAGGTATAGATTGCTGCAAGTAAAGGGGAACATTTTAAAAGTAGTGATGTGGTTTCTTTTAAAGATTTTTGTTAAAACCATAGCTAACATACAATATTATATTATTTTTATTAGCTTCAAGGGTACAACATAGTTATTCAACATTTATATCCCTAAAGAAATGATCACCATGTTAAGTCCAGCAACCATCTGACACCGTCCCATGCTGTCACAATATTATTGACTATAATCCCCATTCTGTACGTTACATCCCCATGACTTATTTGTTTATACCTGGAAATTTGGATCTCTTATTCCCCTTCACCTCGCCCCCCCTTTTTAATTTTTCTTTTACAGTTGACATTCAATATTATTTTATATTAATTTCAGATGTAAAGCATCGTGGTTAGACATTTATATAACTTAAGAAATGATTCCCCTGACTAGTCTAGTACCCACCTGGCAATATACATAGTTATTATCATATTATTGACTATATTCCCTATGCTCTACTTTACATCCCATGACTACTGTGTAAAAATCAATTTGTATTTCTTAATCCCTTCCCCTTTTATCACCCACACCCCAACACTCCTCCCATCAGCATATTTGTGGCTCAATGACAATTTGTTTTATTTTTTTATAAATCTGATACATTGGGAAACCTTGTAAACTAAGTTTTAATTCAATGAGAAAATCCTGGATTTTTGCCAAAAGTTGGTGATACTAAAATGAACAATGCTAAAGTGAAACTATCGTAGGTGATGGATAAAGCCTCTTTGTCAAACTTCAACTTAGTGAAACTTGCCCAGCAGGTCAAGTGTGGAAACTTGGATGGCAAAGCCCCCCAAGCTGCCAGTTTCAGACTATTACAGAAAATGGTTCTTTAACACAGTAAAAGTGGAACAAACTCCAAAGTAACTTTTCCCACATGCTGCTAGTTGGAGAAACAAAATCTCCTTCAGTGACACAGTGCCATCCAACAGCCTGCAAAACATGGCTTAATGAACTGAACTACTGCACGGTCATATGCAACAGCCATTTCTATTTTTTTCCCCCTTTTTTATTCACTTTTGCATTTTTTTCAAAAACAATTTTTTTTCAATTACAGTTAACTTTCAATACTATATTGGTTTCAGGTGTACAGCCTAGTGGTTAGACATTTATGTCACTTATGAAGTAATACCCCAATCAGTTTAGAAGTCTAGTTCCCACCTGACACCATACATAGTTATTGCAATATTATTGACCATATTCCCTATGCTGTACTTTACATCCCTGTGACTATTTTGTCACTACCAATTTAAAGCCACTTCTAAATTTTATCTTCATTTCCTATCTTCTTGGGATTCCCGTTGTAAAAACCCAGCAAGCGCTCAATCCGCTCAGGAATACTGGGGACACTGTCCCGTACAGCAGGGAAGTAGAGTTACCCAACAGTCTCATCTCCTGGGATCCGCACTAAGGGAGCCTGAGCACCCCATTGGTGGTGGCTGCCGGAAGGGGGCCACATCCAGGCTCAGGAGCAAAGCATTGCCTGATGGTTTAGCGCTGCCTACAAGAGCAGAGGAAGTAAGTGCGCCCCCTCTGGTACTTCCTGGTAGTGCAAAGAGGACTAGACCAATCAGGTATAGCAGGTCCTGGGATAAGGTTGTTTTGTTACAACGGTGATGAGACGCAATAGGAACTTAATTCTCGTTTATATCAGTTACCTGTGGTAAAATTGTTATACATCATTTTGCTTAAAGGAGCAGAAGCTATCAACGACATTGAGGACTTACTGTAGTATGGTTCAGGTTGAAGGAAGTGGGTGGGCAATTGTGCGTGGTCTCGCGAGGTTCTTTCACCATTGTGGAGTCATCTTAGTTCAGGGTCTTATCATCAGCCTTCAGGTGGAAGTTTCTGTGTATATGTGTGAGCCCACCACTGATTTAAGGAAAAGGATTCACATGAACCAAATTCATGAGAAGACAATGTAGAAACCAGATACCAATTTCATAAATTATGATGAGATGTGCCACTATCGAGAAGAGATGTTAGTCGTCTACAACAGGACGTGTCTTTGCTCTGTTGGAAGACTCACATGGGAAACATCATAACCAGAAAAATGGGACCAGGCAGTCGTCAGTCTGCAGGCAAAGGCCTTGGAATTGGCACGGTCTGAGGCCACCCTTCTCCTGGGAATACTGGGCCCACTGGTCAGGACACGGCCCCTATACACGGAGCTGGAGAAACTGGACCTAGCCTGACCTGTGGCGTCCTTTTTCTAGGCTCTGTGACGTGCGTGCCTACTGCCTTTCTGCGTGGATGTGAACAGGCCCCAGAGTCTTGCATATTCAGGCATGTCAGTTCCTTCGGCAATTTCCGTACACAGTCGGGCTTATCAATTATGTGCTGACTTTATGTGCTGGACAATGAGGACCTGACTTGCAAGTTCTTAGAAGAGCACCTCGCAGTAGCAGCAGCACCATATATCCTGCCCACAATTTCGGGTTTTGTCTGATACTAACTAACTATGCGATTCTGGGCAAGTCGATTTACCTTTTTTGGACCAAAGCTATGGAATCTATACAATTTTAGCATAAAAGGCAGAATTTAGATGCAATAACTTCTTGAGGTTACTTCCAAACTGAAATTAATGTTTTCAAGGAGAAGTGAGCCTAAAACTCGTGCATTCACATAACACTCTGGAGCTCAGATTCACACAGAGACCACTGGAACCCTGGCAGATACCCCTCCCCCCCCGCCCCCCGTGGCAGTATTCCTTGTGGGGTTTCTGCTCAGACTTTCCTGGACAGCCAGCGAAATCACACATGAGGAAATACACTTTTTTTCATACAGTGATTCCTCAGATCAGGTTGGCAAGTTGCAGTTTATAAAACTTGACCGCTTCATAACAATTCCATGCGGTGTTCATTACTACGCACCCCCATCTTATAGACGGTGGAGAAGGAGCCTCAGAAGTTTTCAGCCGTGCGCCCTAGTTGTGCTCTCTGAAAATTACAAGCTGAGCATCACACAGGAGGATTCTAACGTCAAACCCAGTGCCTCTGCCAGCGAGCAACGTGCCTGCCCTTTGGCCCTATCTGCCTTTTCACGACTTACAGGTGGCTGCAGCCCCATTCATTCATGTGAGAGCCTGCTGTAAGTCAATTCACCAGCATGTACAGCAAACAAGCTTTCACAGGGAAGGTTAGAAAAGGCATCTCAGCATACATTCCCCATGTGTAACCCAGGAAAGGGGCTGGCCACCCCAGGTAAAGGCTCACTCATGGAATAAGGAATTACCGCACAGGTCCCTGAGTATCTGAAGTTTCCGGGAGGGAAAGGATGCCAAGGCAAATCGGACACCAGGCATCCCATCCGTCCTTCCTCAGGGATTGAAACGCAACACCTGCCTCGCCACGCACACCCTGCTATTCCTTTCCTTATTTGGAAGGCGCTATCATAGCTCAGGCCTGAAACGCGAGCAGCCCTGCCACTGGACAGCCTGTATTGTGTGTCACGAGAACATCAGATCCAGAAAGAGACACTTGGAATGCCCGTGTGCCCAGCAGTCTGTGAAGCTCAACACGAATCTCTGACTTGCATGCGGCTGGCCTGATGGTGTCCAGCGCTTATGGTTGAATCATGACAGGGGATGCTTTTCATGTAACATCGGTGTGAAGCAACTGGCTAGTCCATAACCACTTCCAGCCAATCACATCTCTTCCTCTTTTCTTTGGAAATGTGCCTAAATTGTACATGCGTAAGAGGAATGGAATTTAATTACTATATCTTGGACCAGAGAAGTCAGGATTCTGTGTCCTTGTATCTTCTCCCATTCCCTTCTAGCAAAGAGAAGAGGGAGAGAGAGAATTTATAATATGTGCCCATTCACAAATACATGGCTAAAATAAAATAAAATTTTAAAATTCATAATAATTTTATGATCGTATAATCTCCAAAGCACACATTTCCTTAAGACTCTATATTTGAAAAGAATATGTGCTCATAGGGTGAGATGGAAGTTGATGGCTGTCACTGGTATGATTGTTTTTCTTCTTACTTCTCACATTCAATGTAAATATATTGGGTTGTCAGAAAAGTCATGACGCATTTTTGCAATGAAAAACAGAAAAAATACATCATGACTTTTCCAACAACCCAATAGTTGCCTATTTTTTTCACTTATTGATATTCTCGAAAATATTTTATTCACATAGTAAGTAATTCATGTAATGGAGTACAAAGAACACATATATTGTAGCTAAGCTTTTATTATAACTTTATTTTTTGGAATGTGCTGGCCACCCAGAGTCCTTGCACTGATTGACAGGCTCCACAAAGAAAGCCCAAGTGTCATTCTCTAATATATTTAGCACAAAACAAGGAATTTTTTTTTTAGTATTTTTATTGCTGACTCCTTCCTTCGTTTACTAACGTAACTGTCACTATGAATAATTCATGTAATTCCTAGGGTGGGTCCATGAGACCGGTTTTCTTAGCCCTTTTTATAGATGAGACCTGCAGTCACCGAGTGTGATGTGTGACACGGAGCGTTGTCATGATGGAGGATGATTTATGGCACACTTTAAAACACACCTTCCTTCAACTGTAGCTCACACCCGACTGACTGCACTGAACAAGGTGAAACTTGTCACATCTGTTCCTAAGATTTGATATGCCACTTCCCGTATTGAAGATCCCGCCTTTCTGTTGGACGGCACTCGGCAGCAGCATTCGCTGTATTTTGTGATCACAAAAGAAAGGCTCCGTGTCACACATCACTTCTGGTACGGCAATTTCTGTCAAATAAAAACATTATGGTGTGTCCTCACCCACCTTATTCACCAGAGCTGGCGCCGTGCTACTTCTGTAAAAAGTCAAAATAACCATGAAAGGTAAACATTTTGATTTGATTCAGGACATGGAGGCAGCCACGACAGTGCAACTAAAGACACTCACAAAACAGGACTTGCAGAACTGCTTCAGAAAGCGGCAAGAACAATGGGGAAAGTGTGCTCGAAGCAAGGGGAGTATTTTGAGGGGGATTAATGGCAATGTGTCTTTAACTGTAATATTTTTTTATTTAAACATTCACTGTAGTTTTTTATTATGCCTCATATATCAAATAATACAATGATTTTTAAAAGTTAAAATCACCACAAAACCTACTATTGGAAGTAAACACCCCAACATTATGTTCTACTGTCTTAAATTTCTCCATGTGTGTACATGTTTAAGTGTACAGTTGACCCTTGAACAATGCAGTGTCAAATATCCATGTATAACTTCTGACTCCCCAAAAACTTCACTGCTAATAGCCTACTGTTAACGGGAAGCCTTACTGATAACATAAATAGTCGATTAACACACATTTTGTATGCTGTATGTATTATATACTGTATTTGTACAATAAAGTAAGCTAGGGAAAATAAAATATTATTAGGAAAATCATTTGAAAGAGAAAATACATTTACAGTACTGTACATATTTATTGATACTGTAATTTTTATCAACTGTTTACAAAATGAATCATCTTTCTGTCCATGCCTACATCAATATTGCCTTATATGATACAAAGCACTGTAGATGTTATACGTATCACTAGCACTAGATATCAAAAATGGAAAGATAATGTAAAAAAGATATTTAAATTTATTTACAAGTATAACAATTTATGCATTGATAGTGAAGAAACAGCAATAGGACTGCTTAATGACAGCCTATTGTAATCAATACGATTGCTTCACAGTAGTAAGGAAATCTCAAAAAAAAATTTCCAATATATTTATTGAAAAAAATTCATGAATGAGTGGACTTGTACAATGCAAACCCATGCTGTTCAGGGATCAACTGTATACATATTATATATACACATAAACACACACATATATGTATGTGTGTATGTATGTATGTATATGTGTATGTATGTATATAAAGTTGCACAAATAGGACCATGACTTTTCAAGTTATTGGAGAGGCATAATGGATATAATATCAGTAAAATAACTCAATGAAAGAATTCTGTATGCAAAAGACCTCATAAAATGGCCAAGACTCTTGGACACTGATCACATCCCAAAGCGAACATAGAAATTCAGCTTGGATCCTAATGGCATGTGCAAATTCTCTAGCGGGAATTTATGGCTAAAACCTTAAGGACGTAGTGCAACCTCCCAATCTGCAGCTGCTGGTTAGAAGTTATATTTGATATTAAAGATGAATCTAAGTGCAAGTGTTAAACCAAAAAGCACTACCCTAATATTCTTTAGAAATTTCCAAATAGCATAATTGACTAATATGAATGAGTTAAAAATACTGGCCCTTTAGCTGTGGATGAAAGGTCTACATCAGGCCCCAAAGATCACTTTGTTTCATCAGTACTGATATTTTGTAGCCTGTAAACTTCTTTTTAGAGTTGTGAGCAGCCTGAATCCCATAACAATGATGCCTGACTTCCCTTTCTCTCGTTTCCTTTCACTAGGAGTAGAACACTGCTTTCATCTGTATTGATTTTTGCTGTTTTCAGTGGAGTCTGTCCTAGAGAGCATTTGGCAAGTTTTTGCTTGGTGGACACTTACCTACTTTCAACTCAGGAGGTGCAGAGAGCAACAAAGGAGGGGAAGTGAGGGCTGACGATTGCAAATGTAACGAGGGAAATGCAAATTATGGAAGGCTCATTTGTCAACCTAATGAGAGCTGACACCTTTTTGTAGCTCCACCTGAATATTGGGTTGTCGGAAAAGTAATGATGTATTTTTTTCTGTTTTTCATTGCAAAACTGTGTCATGACTTTTCCGAAAAACCCAATGGATAGAAACTTTGGGAATGGTGTTTTTTGTGAAACAGATAAAAGAGAACCATGGACTCTGATCAGCTCAGGTGACCAGCGCAGGAGAGCTGTGGACCCCCTGGTTGGAACCCCATCCCCCTTCTCTCCCTTGAGACAGCGCTGACCCCTGATCCCTTGAAACTCACAGGAGAATGGTAACCAGCTTGCACGTTGCTGAGTCCACTGGGCCATCCGCACCTGCCAGGTGGCAGGGTACCTGAAAACAAAAGGCTTTTGTAGACAGGTTGGCACCATCTGTGAAGTACTCCCACAGCTGCCACCCACATTGTTCCCCCCCGCCATAGAAAATAGGAGAAAAGGGGGACGCACAGATATCAGCGTACAACTAAGCAAAGGGACTTTCTTCTGTGGGGGAGGAAGAAATGCTCCTTTCGCCCTGCTAGATTCTTTCAGCTCATCTAATAATCAAATAAACATGACAAAGATTACCAAGAGAAAATGATCAAATTTATTTACACACATGCGTACATATAGGAACCCTGCATGCATGAGAGGTTCAGAGACAGAGTTAAAATGAGGTACGGGTGACATTCTGAGCTGAGGATGAGGTGAGGCTCCTGGGAATTGAGCAGAGAGGAGGGTCATTGCAGGCTGATAAGAACAGCAGCTGTTCAGTCATCAGAAGTTGGCCCTGCCCTACAGATGGGTCATAAAGAGTTATTTCCGATGAGAACTCGTATTGGTCTAGGCCCCTAATTTAAATTCTTCAAGGGGGAGAATTCAAGTTTCTCGTGAGCCCACAAGGTCTTGATTGGCTTCAGCTCAAAATAACTCACGTGCCAAAGAGGCATGTCTTGGGGAGGCCTGTTCTGAACCCCTTCACTTTTCAAGGTGAAAGGCAGCATCCCAATCGTCAGAAGTGGCAGGACACGTCATCAGGATGGCAAGGTCATCACAGAGGTCATGGGACAGCTCCGGATCGCTTCTGTCGTTCATCTAGTTTCCTTCACACTGACCACAGCTCGCTTCTCACCCTACTGGCAGGAGGACTGATGGTTAGCATAGCACCACTTTACGCCATCTGGTTTCATGGTGACGGCAGATGAAAAACTCCAACATTAAGCACTGCTGTTCAGGGAAGAAAGACAGAATAGACACTCAACTGCTGATTTGGCCATGTTGTCAGAGTTTGAGAAAATATTTACATTTTACACTGGCCCAAATGGCTCATGACTATTTGATTTCCTGCGTCGGGTTGTTTTCTCTCTATGAATGTCCACATTTCAACATAACACACTCAGAACTGACAAACACTGGAACCAAATAACACACACGCACAGAGGCCTAACATCTCAGGGTCTAACCTGACTGTCAGTTAGGACTACATGTGTGCCCTGCCAGAAAGATCAGAATGTAGCTTAACTTCCAAAGTCTCTATGGGGGAAACATCCTCACCAACACCGGCAACCTTTACAGCTAGGGGATCAGCTGCTCCACCCCAAATATTTCCCACTTAGTTCTGGGTTAAAGCTTTCTGCTCTCCTAGCCAACCAAATCCAGGTTATTGGAGATTATTGTTGGTGTTTTCTGCCACCTCATTCACAGGCTAAGGAGGGCTTCAGACAAACCACAGGCTAAGACGGACTTCAACACGGTGAACTTTATGATATGTGAGTTATATATAGCTCAGTAAAAAAGGGCAGAAGAGGGTGTCACCTTGTACACACACCTTATTTATGTAAATACACATGTATGGATTTCCTTCTTTGTTTTCTTGGTGGTTTGGCTTTCAAAGGAAACACAGTGACTCTAATATAAAGCTTGTCTCACAGCAGTGACAAGAGTTTTGCCTCTCTTCCACCTTCAATGCAAGACTTTGGTTCTCTGATGTCATGATGCCTAACTACAGCGTTTTCTTCTTAGTTACACTTGGTTCTGCATGTTCTGTGCTTACCATTTACTCTTTTCTATATTGGCGTGACCTTAAAGCACTAGCTTATTTATTTTTGCTTGCTTTTGTTACTTATTTGCTGCGCTCTTGTGAAATCATGCCCTCTTGCTCAGTACCACTCGGTTGCACAACCACTTGCAGGAGGGCAGCCCAGCCTTTGCTCCTCCCAGGCTAACCTCAAGAGGCAAGTTATCTTCCTTCTAGTCACCTGTGCCTCGCTCACCTTGCTGTGCTCCACCCGCCACTTCCCCATCTCCGAGCACAGCGCAGCTGTAGGAGCCAGCACGCTGGCTGGGCACCGCACACGTCACCGGCTCCCTCGGGCCACTGCCTTTGTTGTGTTCTTGCCTTTGTCCCCAGTCAGCTGGCCAACTCCTGATGAACAGAAAGTATTTCCTACTTTCTTTTAAGCTCTCCTTTTCTCCTAAGACTGTTCTCTACCCACAGAATATAGTCAATGTGTGTTGCTGGACTGTGGGAGCCACACTGTGCCAAGGCCAGTTTGAATTATGACCCTCTGTTCTGGGGCCCTGTTTGTCCCTGACGAGCTCTGTATCAGCTGCACATGCACGAAGCATGCTTTCCACTCCGTCTCACCCAGGTCATTGATAAAGATGTTAAACAATCCTGGGCCCAGGCCCAACCACTGAAGAACACCTGTTCTGTTACTCTAGTTATCACTGATCCATTGATAGCCACTCTCTGGGTACACGCCTCCGGCCAGGTGCGCTCTCACACTTACGATGCTTTTCCCCTGCGGTTAATGTATCTATCTGGAAATAGTGGCTTGTTCAAGGTATTTCATAAGTGAGATACAAGCGCGACTGGGACAGAGGTCAACGTTTAATGGAACGTGGACTCATTCGCTATCTAAAGGAGCTATGTGCCTTCACACCCGCCTCTTGCATAAAGAGAAAATAAGGCCATTAATTGTTGCGTCGGGGAGTAGTGCCATACACACAGTCTTGACTCTCCACTTACTAGGAAGCCCAAGTCATATGAACAGGTGACCTGTGACATGGCCATGACGATTCACTTTCGAGGACAGCACAGAGCTGACCGCTTCCACTAACAGCTTTCCCTGCGCTCGCTTTTCTACTGGGTCTTGTTCTCCATCTAGCTGCTCACAACTCAAAAATGTCTGACTCACTGGCATCTGTCTAGGTTATAACTCTTACCTTACGATAAAGCTACATGCAAACGGAACACCAGGTTAAGTTGAAGGGAGTTAGGTACTAAGAATGAGTGTGGCAGAAACAGTTTCATCCAGACGTTTATTTTTACTTTATGATGGACTCTCGGATTCCCACGGCGGGAGGAGCTGGGCCGCCAGTGCCTTTTCTCCCCTCCCCCGAGGCCACAGGCCTGAGGTTCCAGCCCGGAGTCCCGCCTGGCGCACTGCTGCGCCGGTGCCAACTGTGTCCCAGCAACTGTGTGAACAGCCGCAGCGACTCCGTGCCTGTTTCCGCTTCTGCAAAATGGGGGTAAATCATTACTTCATGGAGGACTTTTAAGTACGTTAATATGTTAAAAAAAATTATTTAGAATATTTTCTGTCACATGGTAATCAGTCAGCTTAAAAATTCTATAAGTCTATGCTATTTTTGCCAAAAATGCCTTCATGTAATTATGATAAAACATCAGACAAACCTGAACTGAGGGACTTTCAATAAAATACTACTACTACTACTACTACTACTACTACTACTACTACTACTACTACTAATAATAATAATAATAATAAGCTGTCACACTGGAGGAGGCCAGGGTGACACCCCCAGTACACGCAGCGTGGCACCGCGATCGGATCCTGCCGCAGAAGGACGCGCGAAGAGCCTGCGGCGGAGACGCGCGGCCCGCTGTCAGGCGCCTGTTTTGACCACGGCTATTGTGTCGCGCGTGGAGGGGAGAGGAAGGCTGCACGAGAGCCCTCCGCGCTCCTTTTACCATGTATAAGCCCAAAACTATTTGAAAACATTTCAAACTGCTAGTAATATTTTTTAATGTGAAAAAAAAATCGAAGCTCTGTGTAGTTTTAAAACTCTGCTGTGCGTGTGTGTGTGTGTGTGTGTGTGACTGAATGTGTCTCCTCCCCCCAACCCTCCCCGCCTTGATGCTTGCTTTCGTAATTGTATCGGCTTAAACACGCAGGTAGAGAGGGCCGCGTGGGAGGCGAGGCGCGTGGAGCGGTGCCCAGGTGGCAGTCGCCCGGGGCAGCTGCGTGGAGACGCTGGGGGACCGGGGCGTGCGCAGCGGCCACGCGGGACAGCAAAGGGCCCAGCGGGAGGGCGGGGTGTCCCCAGAGGGCGGGGTGTCCCCAGAGGTGTGGAGGAGGACCGGTGCCCGCGTGCGGCTTGCTGATGGAATGATCCCGTAGAGAGAGGAAACGTGATGGTCCCGGGAAACGCGGCGATGGCAGGAGCGCGTGGGCTGTGCTGCTGAGCCCGGGGCCCTCGGTCCGTGGGGGAGACGCAGCTACCCAGGCAGGTCGACTAGAGGGGAGGCGCGAACCCGCTCTTCCGAGTCTCGTTTCCTCGTGAAGACGAGCCAGGTCACCAGTGGGGAGGGCGCTCGGGGTCTCAGGAGATTCACAGGGTGTGAAATGGTGTCGTGGAGGGTGGGCCAGCGATCGCCCCAGGAAAACCCCACCTGGCAGGGCACAGGGGAGGTGTGGGGCCCCCAAATCAGAGGGGCTCATTCTCCCTGCGACGTCTTCTCCAGCCACTCGCAGCGGTGGAGGCCCAGGGCCAGGGTTCTCCCCGTGAGAAGAGGGGGTGGGTGGGGAGGGCCGGGCGTGGAGCACACGGTGGAGATGACTCCCTGGGCCCTGGAGTCAGCCGAGAACAAAATGGGTGGCTGACTGCGGTCCAGGGGTGCAGACGAAGCCACCTGGCGCGCTGAGGCTGAGCTCCTGAGGACATGACACCTGCTGCGGTGTGGGGCTCGGGATGAGGCGGCGCGGCCACTTCCGCTCTGCTGGCCCCTCTTCGCGGGCTCATGGGCATGGGCCTCAGTTTGCTGTCTCCCATCTCATCTTCTGGGGACCTGGGTCTTCAGCTCTGCCCTCTCTGGCACCTTGATTCTACTTCTCAGCTAACCCCTTGGCTTCCCAACTCTGTTTTCAAGAGGTTTGTCCCCTTGAGAAACCAGCCCCCAGAACCTGTTTTGGCTGCACGCGCAGCTCCTGGGGGTCACAGGTGCTGTGTGGCTCCCCACTCCCTCCCCCTGCCTCCAGTGTCTGTCAGCACTGGCCAGGGGCCGCCATTGCCTGAGCACCTTCCACTTCTCAGGGAGACCAGACTTCAGCTTACTTTGTCTTCCCCTCCGCTGTAAAACAGAAAAGGGACTTGTAGATCCATCCTCCAAGGCATCGTGTGCGCCCAAGTTTACAGATGTGCGGGCTCCGAGAAGAAGTCGTGTACATGGGACATGTGGCAGCTTCCGCCGGTGGAAAACCTGAGGCATCTGCAAGGAAGATGTGAAGGGGGCAGTGGTACCGGCTCATTCAGTCTCGTGAGTTACGGCTGACAGTTGAAATGTTTCCCCCAAGAGTACTCTGGCTTCACTGGGTCCCATCAGATCAGTCACAGATAGGACAACCCCAGGGCAGAGAAAATGGCTGTTGCTTTTATGTCCCTGCTCTAGAATCATCCCTGGCACCCAGGCTCACGAGCCCCTTCCCTCCCTTGGTGGGGTCCTCATGGCGGTGTTAACCTAAAAATAAAAGGCCTTTCAAAGTGACAGGTGACAAGCATTTATTGAGATCTATAAGATCTACTGAGGACACACTGATTCATGCAGAAGCCCGAATAGTGTTCCGATGAGGAGACAAAGGTGATGGGTGTTTATGAGAAAGGGAAGGGGACAGTGACATCCATAGAAGGCAGGCCTTGCTGTGGCACACATAACATTACATAATGATGTTAATTCGAAACAATGTTTCAATTCTCAGTCCCCTAGGCATCAGTCAGTAGTCATAATATCTGCTTTCTTGTTGTCTTTGCAAACAATTCGTTAGGACACAATGTTGCTTTAGACCCAATTCAAAGGCTGTTTTGCTGTCTTATCATCCCGAAGGTTTGAGGCATAAAACATGCAAAGCAGTTCCTCTGGGCGGCAGCATTGACTCCATTTAAAGTGGCCCTGTTTTTGTTATTTTTCACACTGGCGCTCATTAAAGTTCTGCTGTTGCTGTTGGCTCCTCTCCACTCTTAGCATTCTGAGTAGAGCCTCTGCTTCTGTCTCCCCAGTACCTGTGCTGCCGTCAGGGTCAACTCTTAGAGCCGTGGATGTGGACCATGCCTTTAGCCTGATGCTCCCCAAGCTGTGTTCCCCACAGTTTTAGCTCCTATGGTCCAGAGTCACTTAGGCTCAACCCTCTGTAGGACAGAGCCAGCGTCTCTGGGGCAGCAACGGGCGTCCTGTAGAAAAGTAGACTCCCATAGTCAGCCGTATGCCTGAAGCACTTCTCTCTCCTCCTGAAAGTACAGCGTCCCTGTGGAACCCCTGAGATGGTGGTGTTGATCCCTTTGTCCTTGCCTTAATTCTGGAGTCTGGTAACCTGACCGCCTCTTGGACCCTCCTGCAGGTGGCTCTCCAGGGACTCTCAGGGGATGTGTAGGGCCGCCTTCCCTCTGGGCCCTGTGCTGGCTGTGTCACCTTCATCTAGACTTTGAGGAAAGAGGAAAGTGTATCTACACCTCACTCTGGTGAGGGCTGTGTGCCTGTAGCACAGACACCGGCTGCAGGAGACCTCACAAGGGCTGGTCAGTCCCGTCCATCACTGGGGAAGCATCCTTGTGAGAGCAAAGGGCCACGCCATATAAGCCTCTACAAAGAAAACCTCAATAGATTTCCTTGGGGTTGCTGACTTGAGCTGCTGCTGCCTACCTCACAGCCACCATTCCGGAGGCACACTAGCAGTGTGTGCTCCCCAGAGACCAAGGGGAGCAGCTGAGAGGTAGCAGCACCCCAGAGAGCCATCGCTTTTCTGGGAACGGGCGGGGCACAGGGCTATGGGATGAGGCAGGGCCCATCCATCCATCCGGCAGGGGGACAGGGTGCAGAGGGCTGGAATGCCGTGGCTGCCTGGAGGTCCCTCTAGGAGGAGCGGCCCTGGCGAGGCGGGCTGCGTGCGGGCAGACGAGGGCCCCTAATCCCGACCACGGAGTTATTTTCCTCTGCGTGCACCAAGGCCATGAACTTGGTTCTTGTCTTTCCTAAACTTGAAATTTTCCTAAACTATGAAAATTGCGAACGTGTCAGGATTCCAAAACCAGCAGGCATTCCACTCCCACCTGGGGCTCTTCCCCACTTGCATCTGTGTGCCCTTTTTGTCATTTACACACCAGGGGGTCACTAAGGCCTCACCCCAGTCAGTCCCAGGTCGTCTGCTCTTAGTCCAGCAAATAGCTTGCATCAGTAAACAGTAAATTCCTTCTTATTGATAAGCAGTATTCCATTGTATGAATAGGTGGCAATTTTTATTTTATTTTTTTCCCATTTACCTGATGTGCGCTTGGGTTGTTTCCACTTTGGGGCTTTTACAAATAAGGCAGCTTTGAGCATTGATCTGTATGTCTGTGTGAGCTCATGCTTTAATTTCTCTTGGTCAATACTTAGGGCTGGGATGGCTGGTCATAGGGTCATTTTATGTTAACTTGTAAGTAACTTCCAATCTGTTTTCCTCGCTGTGTAATGTACATTCCCGCAAGAAATGGGTGCTGCCTCTGTTCTTGCCACATCCTCTCCAAAGTATAATATACTCCATTTCTTTTATTTCTGCTATTGCAATAGGAGTGGAGTGGCATTTCTTCGTGGTTTAACTTGCATTGTGCTGCTAATGACTAACGGGGATTTTGACTTTTCTTTGTTTTTGTTTTCAATCTGGATAGCTTTTTTTTCTTTTTACTTTCTTATTGGTGTGGCTATAATCTCGTGGATGCTGTTTCATACAGTTCATTAGAGCAAATATACTTGCCTTGTTCTTGGGGGAAAGTGTTCCTTCTTTCACCATTAAGTGTGATGTTACCTGTAGGTATTTTATAGATGCCCTTTGTCTAGTTAATAATCACTTCTATTCCTGAGTTGATGCTTTTATTTTTTTTAATCTGGAATGGATGTATGAATTTTACCACATGCTTTTTTTGTATTAATTCAGATGATCATATGGTTTTTCTTTTTCTTTTATTAACATAGTTAAATACATTGATTGATTTTTTTTTTAATTACACCGACTTTATTCCTAGGATAAATCTTTTTGGTCGCTATGTTTTAGCATATTGCATATATATTTTACATATTATTAAATTTAATTTGCTGAGGTTTTGCTAAAGCTTTTGACATCTATGTTCATGAGGAGTACTGGTTGTAGCTTTTGTTTGTTTGTTTGTTCCCTTGTACTGTCTTTCTCTTTTTTCAAGCCTCATTGAATGAGTTGGGAAATGTTCCCTCCTCAATTTTCCAATGGAATTGCTACACAGTTGATACTATTTCTTCCTTAAATGTTTTGTGGAACTGACCAGTGAAACTATCTGGGCCTGGAATTTTCTTTGTGGGAAGGTTTTCAGCTACAAACTGAATGTCTATAATAGACATTGGGAATTCTAGCCTATTTCTTTCTGAATGTACTTTGGCAGTTTGTGTCTTTCATAAAATTTGCCCACTTTATCCAAGTTGTCAATCCTATTAGAATAAAGTTGTCCAAAATGTTAACTTTCTTTTCTCTCTTAATATGTGTAGCGTCTGCAGTGATGTGACCACTCTCATTCCTGATATCGATAAATTGTATCTTTTCTCTTTTTTCCTGGTTAGTCTGTCTAGGAGTTTGCCAGTCTTATTGATATCCAAAAACCAGCATGTGGTGTCATTGGGTTTTCTCTGAAGTTTTGTCTGTGTTCTATTTCATCAGTTTCTGCTCTGCTCTTTATTATTTCATCTGCTTAATTTGGGTTTAATTTGCTTTTCTTTTTTCTAGTTTTTTATGGTGAAAACTGAGGTCATGGTTTTGAGACCGTGCTTATTGTCTAATACAGGTCTTCACTCCCGTGTAAGTTCAAGGCTGATTAAAGAGCATCCATAGAATTTATACAGCGTGTTTTCATTCTCATTAAATTCAAAATGTTCTAATTTCCATTTGACTTCTTGTTTGGCTTATGTAGAATGTGGCATTTGGCTTTCAGAATTTGGGGTTCTCCAGGTATTATCTTTGCCATTGATTTTCTTTTCTCTTCTCTTCTCTTCTCTTTTTTCTTTTCTTGATGCTTACAGTTCCTGCCAGATGAAAGGGTACATAAGACCAGACTGGAAGAGTCCCAAATTCAAGAGCTTCTGCCCCCGTGGAGTGGGGCTGCAGCCACCCTCTAGATACATAAATATACTCACCAGCCAGGAAGCTCCGTTGAGTCTGCATTCAGTTTTTAATCAAGGTTTCATTATACAGTCATGATGAATTAAACCACTGGCCACATGCTTGACCTCAAGTTCTCCCCTAGGGGTTGGCGAGTGAGGCTGAGTCCTAACCTTCTAATCGGGGGCATAGTTTCTCTGACAGGGCCATCTCCCCCCTTGACACTATTTCAAGGCTAGCCATGAGTCACCTCACTAGAATCAACTCAGGGCTAGTCCAAAGTGACTCATTATAAAAAACAAAAGGCAATCTTATCAGGGGATTCCAAGAGTTTTTGAAGCTCTGTATCATAAACTAGGAACCAATGAAATATGAGTTATATTCTTCATTATACACACAAGTATTTATGGGTTCTCTAGTAATCTCTTATCAACATTTTACTAGCTTACCTGTACTGTGTTCAGAGAGCATACTGTGAATGAATTCAATTATCTAAAATTTGTTGAAAAGTGCTCTTTGACCCAGAATATGATGGATTTTGATTAATATTCCATAGGCGCATGAAAAGAATGTGTGCTCCGCAGTGCTAGGTGTCAGTAGCATCAAGTTTGCTACCAACTGTTCGTTACTTTACCTGTTTTAGTGTGGAAAGTGTATTTAGTCTTTTTTAAAATGTGGTTTTAATTATAGTGGACATATTATATTATATTAGTTTCAGGTGTACAACACAGTGATTAGACACTTATATACTTTAAAGTGATCACCCTAATAAGCCTAGCGACCATCTGACACCATACATAGTTATCAGGATATTATTGACTCTCTTCTCCGTGCTGTGAGTCACACCCCCGTGACTTATTTTTTACAGCTGGAAGTTTGTACTTCTTAATCCCCTTCCTCTTTATCACCCGTCGCCCACACCCACACCTCTCCCCTCTGGCAAACATTAGCTTCTTCTCTGTACTTCTGAGTCTTTTTCTGTTTCGTTTGGTTTGTCCACTTGTTTTGTTTTTTAGATTCCACATCTAAGTGGTATTTATCTTTGTCCAGTGTGTCATTAATTTTAATTTATTTCTATTGTGCTCAGAGATTGTACTTTCTATGACTTGAAACTTTTCATGTTTTTTGACACTTCTTTTATCACCCAGGAGGTTTTTCTTAATAAATCTCTCATGTCTACTTGGAAAGAATGTACATCCTGCTGTCTGTGGAGTAGAGTGCTCTCTTTGACTCCTAATTTAGACGAATGATAAACTACAAAGTAAGAACATTTCATCTTCAACATGCTTCTCCCCCAGGCTGAGAACTGGCAGCTATCCCTGCTGTATTTGCCCACAGTTATGTTTGGCGTAATCCACACAGAGCTTTAAAATACCTAAATAGTTCCAACATTCAAAAGTTGGGGTGGATTCACTGTCAAAATTCTAGCTCCTGGGACCCAAGTAAAGCCAACCCTGAGTGACCAGGCTAGCAGGATCTCCTGACTGACACACCCAGCTCCCCTGAAAAGCAGGAGGATACAGCAGAGGCCAGATGTATAATGGGCCTTGAGTGTTCTACACAGTGTTTAGATTTGACTCCTTATAGGTGATGGAAACCATTGAAGAATGGTAAGGCAGAGAGATGGTGGTAGATGGCGAGATAGGACTCATGTCCAGCCAGATACTAAGGCAGCGGGAAGGGTAGTGCAGGCGCTAGAGAGGCAACTGGAGTCCGGCACCACCATCCAGATGAAAAATTGGAAGTGCCTGAAGCATTGGTCTGAATGTCATGGAACTTCTGGGTCATTTTCTGGTTCAAGGGAGGGAAGACACGTCACGCCAGCTGCCTGTAAGGTATCAGGCAGGTCTGTCAGGTTAAACTAGGTGGATTCAAATGGCCTCTGGGTTTTCTCCTTGGCACTCCAATCATCACTCCTCTGTTTAGTCTTATCAACTGGAGCTGCCAAGTGAACAACAGAAGGATGAAGAGGGAATAGATATTGAAGTCCAAACTTGGGGGCTGATTACACGTAACACTCGACACTTTTCACTCTCAGGACTCAGAAAAAATAACGGATACCAGAAAGGTATCTGCGATTCATCCTTCACTGCTTGGGGGCTTAGAATTCTCCCAGTTATTCGCCCTCGGTTCTATATATATGGTAGGAACGACAACGAAATTGGCCAGTGTACTTCCTAAGCATATAGTCTGAGATGACAAACATTTGAACATACCAGTTTTGTGTGTGTGCTTTGGTCATGGTTCGAAGACCAGCCACCTTGTAGTCATCACAGCCAGTGGTGTCCACCCAGACTTCGCTTTGTTCTTAGCTGCTCACAGCCCAGAGCACAGAGGCCATTTCTCCACCTTTGTGCTGTCATTCCTCCTGGTTCTAGAACTCAGGACACTGCCTGGGGAGCTTTCCTTACAATCTCTTGAAACCATAGTGAGATTATAGTGTGGAAGAGGGTAATTTATCTCTCATTCTTCTCTCAGCTCAGCTCAACTATTATATATACTCTTGTGCAACACACACACACACACACACACACACACACGCATGCACACAGATGCACAAATTCCCTGCCAAGAACTGGGCTGACCCACAAGACCCAACAGTCCATTGAGGAGTGGAGGAGTTGTGAGTTGTCCCTCTTTTCTGAAGCATCCTCGGATTTACACTTGCTAATTAGCTATGTCTCAGCCAGCCACTTATGCTGAAAACGATGAAAGAGAAGGAAAGGGAAAACAGGACGACCCACAGTTCCTTTTGCATTCAGCCCGCCTGTTGGTGGAATGTGTGCGCCAGGAAGAGAAATTCTCGTTGCTGTGCTCTGCAGGTCTGAGCGATGGAATGCAAGCTGTGACACTTTGATGAGCTCGTGTATTAGTTAAATTCTCTTATATTTCCATTTTAAGCCGGCATTGCACAACATAAAGTTAAGTGATAAAATTCATGCTAATGATTTAACATTTTTAGATTTTCTTTACTTAGAATGACAGTAAATAGCAAGTGGAAAACACCATCACAAGTTGAGGGGGACACAACCGAAAAAGGAAAAGCTTTATATTTGAGTGCCTCTGACTGCATTTTCCCTCTGGTTTCTGAGCAAAAGGCCTGGGTTTTCATTTGCACTGGACTTCATGCTGCTGGCCCTCGGGCTCGGACGATGGTCTCTGGTGGAAGGTAAGGAGCTAAGAAGGACGAGGCAGGAAGAGGCCCTCAAAAGGCCGCGTTACTGCTGATCAGGAGCAGGAAACAAACACTAAAGGCAAGTTCAGCCGCTTCCCTCTCAGGGCCTCTCCTCTGTAGTTTCTGCTGCCTGCCCTGTTGGGGTGCAGCTCAGCAGAGCAGGGGCCCCTTCGCCGCCCTGCCCCCCCAAGATGAGAGGGGCTGAGTCCTGTGTGCACCAGAATACTAGCATTCAAATTCAAGACACCACCTCACACCTGTTAGAATGGATGTTGTGAAAAGACAGGAAATGGCAAGTGATGGTGAAGGTGTGGAGAAAAGAGAACTGTTGTGCACAGTTGGTGGGAATGCAAATTGCTGCAGGCAGTATGGGAGACAGCATGGAAGTTTGTCAGAAATTAAAAATAGAACGACCATATGATCCAGCAATCCCTCTTCTGGGTATCCATCCAGAGGGAAAAATAAAATCACTACCTCAGAAAGATATCTGCACTCCCATGTTCATTTCAGCATGATTCACAGTAGCCAAGACGTGGAAACAACCTGTGTCCATGGATAAATGAATGTATAGAGAAAGGGCAATACATAAATGTTAGTCACCAGAAAAGAGGGAAATGCTTCCATTGGTGACAGCATTGAGGGCATTTTGCTAAGTGACACAAAGCAGAGAAAGACAAATGCCATATGATCTCACTTACATACATGGAGAACACACTGTTGGTTGCCAGAAGCAGGGAGCTGGGGTGGGAGAAATGGGGTGAAGGTGGCCAAAGGCATGGGGACTACGCTGAACAATGCTGTACTGTATATTGCAAAGTCACTAAGAGAGTAGATCTTAGAAGTTCTCACCATGCAGAAAACAAACAATTGTAGCCGTGTGAAGTGGTGGATGTTAACCAGCCTTATCGTGGTGATCATTTCACAACATATACATATCGCAAGTCATTAATGTTGTACACCTTAAGCTTACACAAGCTGGATGTCAATTATGTCTCAATAAAGCTGGAGGAATAATAGCCCAGCTGGAGTAGCAAGGAAAATGTCCCTGCCCCTATCCATCACCCCTAGGGAGCTCCAAGCCATCTGTAGCTCTGGGACTCTCGCAAGGGTGTTCTTGTACTGGACAGATCAGCCCCCCTGCATGCCTGGAGGCCCCCCAGGCTGTCTCCTGCAGCTCTCTGTCGCTCCTGGCTGCTGTCACCATGCCTGGTGGCTGGTGCTGACAGTCCCTGCTGCTAGGGCCTTCCTTCACACTATCCCACGAAACACTGTGGCTCAGACGCTGTCACCTCTTGGACCTGGTAGAGACAAAACCATCCCTTCCTCTTTCTTCTCCTTGGTAAATGTAGCCCAGACTCACTAGAAAGATGAAATTATTGCTTTGGGAAGGAGGCCATGGGTTGTCACAACACAGCACCGATTTCCAAAACCATAAATCAAATCTTTAGAAAGGTCATTCTATTCCACGGGCTGGATCCCCCACTCTTGAGCCCTTTTGGGTAACAGAGTTTTCATGTGCAGGGCAGTCTGGGAAAAGACGGACTGCTGCCAATTCCAGCTGTGCTTTTTGGAATCACATCAGAATTAAATAAAATTAAACAATCATGAAGGGTACATACAGTCTTACTTGTCATCTGGTATGTTCTGAACCTCAGCTGACTGAAACCAGGCAAGCGCTCGAAGGCAAAATACGTTAGGACAGAACACACATCGGCCCAGGTCAGACATTCCTCTTCAGTCAAAACTCCGTGCATGCGTGTTCAGAAGAGGCTCGTGTTTCCAGAAAACACTGAGAGGAATCCTAACCCCATTGCATAATCCTTGCGTGGGCGGAGGGTGTAGGTGCGATATTATGTAAGTTCAGGGCTGAACGCCTCGGAAAGAGGCTGAGAGATGCTTCCCCTTGACAGTCACGATGGGAGAGCACAGCACTTCGTGTGATCTCACCAGGAGCGAAACTGTGACAGCTGGTGGCTAAAATAAAAGCTTCATGACAAAGTGGCAGAATAGCTAGACCCATGCATCCCCTCAGTTTGCTACTTGGCAGTGAGTCCCACACACACTTGCTGACAAAACTATTCCCTCTGCTTCTGCATTCCAAGGTTCACAGGAGAACTGGGTACATGAGAGCCACTGTGTTTATACAATGGCAGGAAAACAGGGTCTCGGTAAGTTTGCCTGGGTACACGCCTTTGCTCTGTGCAACCTTGGGTGACTTGGTTCACGTCCCAAAGTCAGTGTTTTCATCTCTAAAATGGAGACAGCAGCAGTCCTTATCTTCGGGTTGCCTCAAAAATTACATGATTACTGTTGTTAATGAATATAACATAGCGCTCTACATCCATTCACTGTCCTCAGATGTTAACTGCTAATACAGTTAATAATTCAGTCAGCACATGTATTGTCTATTAGGTACGCGCAGGTTATTATAATTATTATTAAAGGGGAGGGAAAGAGTAAATGTCAGCTGGTAGGTGCTGGGGGGCGGTCCAGAGGAAGTGAGCCAGGGATGGGGCCGGGCAGATTCAGCTCCCAGACCTGTGGTTTGGAGGCTCTGCGTTCGTGAGCCTCTCCCAGCAGCCTCATCCAGGAGCAGCACACTTCATTCCCCATCCTCTCCTGGTCCTGTCCCATCTCGCTTGCTTCCTATCCGGCTCCTGTCCACCCACGACGGACTCAGCTTTGGAGGTGGTGTGACCCTGACACCCTCCCACCCCTGACAGTGATTTCAGGATTCCTGGGAGTCAGAACGCCTCCCCTGTGTGTCCTGCTCAGCTGCTAATACCTGATACCACTTTGTGGATTCCATCCCTTGGATTAATGTCTGGTGGCTCTGCAAATGGATTAGCCTGACAAGGAGCAACAGGTGAGGTGGCACCAGTTATTGGTGACGCCTAATCAAAGAACAGGGTGCAGCACGAGATGGCCCTGGACTCTGAGGACAACCTACTGCTATGTCCCAGCTTTCGTGTGCTAGGTCCAGCCCATAAGTTACCACTTTTGAAAAAGACATACTGTCATTTATTTAAAAGGGAGGTTAATACTATAGAATACTATAGAACACCATACAGTTTCCTCAGATGTGGCGCCAAAGTTATAAGCAACAAAAGAAAGCCTAAATTAACTGAAATTCATCAAAGGTGAAATACTTTGTGCTTCAAAAGACACCATCAAGAATGTGAAAGAATAACTCACAACATACATTTGCAAGTCATATATCTGATAAGGACTCATACAGAGAATATGTAAAGAACCCTCACAACACAGCCACTGCCTGCGGCAGCTCCACGCTGGCTAAGGAAGGAGTGTTTCCACCTCAAAAATGCCCTTGCACTCCCTCCTGGGGTGCTCAGCAGGCTCCAGGCCCAGCACCGAGTCCACTTCTGGGCTCCGGCCCCTCCCAGGCTGCCCTTTCGCACACGCTGTCCAGATGCCGGGGAGGACTCCTGATCCCAAAGCCTCGAGGTGGGTGGAGGGAGCTGTGAGATTCACCCATTCAGTGTCCTGTTCACTGTGGGCACCCCCTGCACCTTGCCCGCCATTGTCCTAGGTGCTGGGGGTTCAGTGACGAACAAGACAGACAAAGGCCCCATGCGCATTGAGAGCACGTGCTATCATGGGGACACCACGTGTCCTGGGCACGACAGGCATAGACACATTTATATCCCATTGACACAGAATGTATGCCCCATGTTTATCTGTTATAAATGTAAACAAATAGAGTTCTTTATAAATACAAGTGAACTTTTACTAAAATACATATAAATCACACACACACACACACACACACACACACACACACACACACACACAGATAAATGCAGAAGAAAAATGAAGCAAGGCCCGGGAGCAGCCCGCTGTGCTTTCATACCTGGGTCTCAGGGAAACTGGTGCCTGAGCAGAGATGTGGGTTCCCAGCAGCGGCGACACTGCCGGACAGCACCCCAGGCTGCGGCCCCAGGGGGCAGGTGCTGGGGAGCTGGGAGAAGGCCCTGGAGCCTGAGCTGCAGGGCAGTGGGCTCCGAGGCCACGCGCACAGGTGGGTACTTGGTCCGAGTGGGCGCCCCGCTGCGTGCCCAAGACCTTGCTAGCTGGGGCGATGCCTCTGCCTTCCGTGTCTACACGGGTCTGCCCCCCTTTGTTAATGAGGACACTGGGGACCAGTGGACAGAGGCTCAGGCAGGTCTCTGATGCCTCATCCAAGTTTAGGGTCCCAGGAGCGCCCCTCCTCCAACACTGATCAAGCCGCAGGCTCGCTAGACCTGCTTCCATTGGCCTTTTAATCCCAGTCGTTGGAGCCACAGGACATGGTCACGTCGGTAGTTCATACTTTCACAGTAACCCAAATCTCTTGTTGCTCTGGGGTGGGTTAGGAGCGTGAGGGTGAAGCTCAGGCAGATCAGGGACCACGGGTGACTCGCTCTGGACCCAGCGTGAGCTGCCTCCGCGGGCATTGAGGGTCCCCCGTCCCCCCACCCCGTCCCCACCCCCGCAGGGGACTCCTTCGTGGGGCTGTGCTACCGCAGCGCCCCGCCGACC